>NC_140935.1:87024501-87624501 GCF_014529385.1 Adiantum capillus-veneris | reverse complement strand
AAGTGAGGTGACCCACCATGCATGATTCTGCTTTTGGACTTCTTCATTATGCATCACATGTGTGATGACACCTCAAGAGGCCCCATAGGCCCATGATGTCACTAAGGCATCTTATTTGTAAGACTAGTAGATATTATGTACACATGGCAATTACATAATAGGAAATACCTAGGTAGTAGATCCCACCACTTTACCCTTCAATTTTCACTTATACCATAGGTGAAACCAACTCAAAGTTCCCTTTTTCTATGGGTTTCAACTTTGTTTAGGGCTCCTTCCCATATGAAGCTCATCCGTGTGCCAAAACCATGCCAAAATCCCTTGCCAAAAATGGACTTTTTTCTAGTAATAGATCCACTGCCAAAACTTATTTTATTTTTATTTCTTGAGGTTGTACAAGGTTTAGCCAAACCTTAAGTGCCAAAAAACCCTTCTAGTGAGCAAGGTTCACTCTTGTTGCTCAATTGCTTCACACTTCTTGCTGTGATCATTCTATTCACTGTTGTAATCCTTAGTGGTGCAAGCTTAGGTGGTCACATCTGGGAAACACTTTTACCTTGCTAATTATGATCATTACCAAGATGACTTTGTGGCAACACCCAATATTGTTATACATGCACTAGAGCCTTCTTGGTCGAGAGGATCTTCTTCCTTTTGGTTGCTGGCAATGCCAAAATTGTGGTTTTAAGAGGGGTCATAAAAAACACGCATCGTATAGCCCTCCCCCTAAAGCTAAAGGTATTTTATGCCTCTAGCTATAGAAGGTGTTGTAATATGGTGTTCAGTGGAGTGCATTACACACCTGCAATCTTGAAGCAATTGAACGGTAGATGAAAGCCTTTAATATGCGAACGTTATATCTTGGACTTCTATCATGACCCTTTCCTTTTCCATGTAGTTGCCCTTTGACTGTTGCATCCTGTTTGTCTTTTAGCCCTTTTTGATGAATGATTGTATCCACCCATGACAAACAATTGGTCTCCTAGACCCTTGAAAGCCATACCCCATCCATTGTCAATATCCGCTCTCACTGGTAACATTTTTTCTTTTTTCTTTTTCCTTCATTTTTTTTAAAAAAAAATAAACTATGTACATGGTTGTTATCTTAGTCGGAGCTCAAATATGATGAGCTCTCCTCTGAACCAACCTTATCATTGATCCCATCAACATATGGCTGTGAAAGACGACAGTGGTAGGCCTTCAATCTCCAACCATTTACTGGGGTCTGGTGTACTTTACCATCTAAGTCACCTAGCTGGTAACTTCCATTTGAGAACCTCTGTATCACTACAAAAGGGCCCTCCCACTTAAGCAAGAACTTACCATCCTTTCTGCGATCAAAGCGATTGTCGTATCTAAGCACTAAAGATCCTTCCTTGATGTCTTTCTTGACAAGGTTGCGATTGAACTTCCTTCGCTTCCTCTCTGCCTGAGCCACATAGTATTTCACTGCTGACTCTCGATCTAGCCCTACCCTCTTCAAATCAATGATTCTTCTCTCCATCTGCTTCTCTTGGCTATCTTCTTAATGTGCCTTTAGAACTCGGAGGCTTGCTAGCTCCACTTCTATAGGTAGTAGTGCCTCTTGCCTGTAAACCAAGTGAAAGGGTGTATAACCCAAGGATGTTTTGAAGGATGCTCTATAAGCCCAAAGTGCTGCATCTAAGTGTTTGTCCCATGCCTTAGGATGTAAATGCACTTGCTTAGTGATGATTTTACATATAAGACCATTTACCTTCTCCACAAGACCATTGCATTGAGGATAGTATGGGGTTGAGTGCTTGCACTTGATTTTTAACTTGCTCATCAATTGCCTGACTAAATCAGCTCGAAATCCCAGTCCCCTATCGGAGAGAATCTCCGAAGGTGTGCCAAAACGGCAACAAATGCACTCAAAGATGAAATCACTCACATCCTTGGCTGTGATGCGCTTTGTGGGTCAAGCTTCTGTCCATCTGGTCATATACTCCACCCCCATAATGATGTAATCCTTTCCTGATTGAGTGCAAGGTAGTGGCCCTATTGCATCTATTCCGCATTTTTCAAAAGGCCCGTAGGTTTTAATTGGGTGCTGATTTTCATGAGCAAGACGCCTTGGTCCGGCTTTTTGGCAAACCTCGCATGTGCGGCACCAGTGTTGTACATCTCGATGGAGGCTAGGCCATATAAACCCTACTTGTAAGATCTTCTTGCTAGTGATCTCTTGTGCAAAGTGGCCACCACACACACCTTCATGACAGCTAAACAAAATATCCTTGATCTCTTGGGATGAGGGAACTCTCCTCATGACAACATCTTTTTTCTTACAATACAAGTCCTCACTTACCAAACTATATCTGGTAGCCTTTTTTGCCAGCCACCTGCGTTCACTTTTACTCATACCAGAGGGCGCTTCACAATGCTCAAGAAAGTAAAGTACATCATGTAGCTCCTCCTTTCCCTGGTATAAAGGACTTTTCACAAGGATAGCACCTACCATGAGAGTTTGTAGTTCTTCAGCTGCTAAGGCATCTGCTTCTCGATTTTGATCTCGAGGTACAAAGTGAACTAGAACTTCTTTAAAACCCTTCAACAGGCCTTTTCTTCCCTCATCTTAATAGACAATTTGTCATTTTTACAGGCCCATACGCCAACCATTTGCTTAACAATCAACATGGAGTCACCAAAAACGTTTAGCTTTGTGATGCCTTGAGACAAACAACATTGTAACCCTAAAACAAGGGCATGGTACTTTGCCTCATTGTTAGAATGAACCTGTTCTATGTGAAACCCTTTTGCAAAATTCCTCTCCTTTTCTGGACCTAGTATCACTATACCTACTGCCCACCTGCTGATGCCTTGTCTTTTGTTCTCTTGTAAGCTCCATCAAAATATAGACTGTGTGCCCCTAATAGAATTGCAGGATCCAGGATAGGTGGTACCTTACTAGGTGCCTCTTTCTTGATCTTCTCATAACACCTTTGTGTGAGGATGTCTGCCAAGCAAGCATGGGTGGAATCCTCTACCTGTAGTGTGTAGTCAAACTCTTGAAGCCGCACCACCCAGCTTGCTATTCATTGAGACAATTCCATGTGTTGTAGGGCATATGGAAAGACTACCTCAATTGTGATTACCACAAGTTGTCTCGGAAGCAAGTAAGCCCGAAACTTTTCCACTGCAAACTTAAGAGCTAGCACCAATTGCTCAATTGCGCTGAAACCCTTTTCAGCAGCTGTCATCACTCTACTAGAGAAGTAAACTGGTCTCATGAGAGACATCTTTGGGTCTTTTTGCATCAAGACATCTCCTAGAGCTTCTGGGCCTACACTAGGATTCACATAGAATAATTCACCCCATGTGGGCTGTAGGACGACAGGCAATGAGCTCAAAATGGTTTTAACTTCTTGAAAGCAACTTTCACCCTCCTCACTCCATGCCAATGTAGTGTGTTTAGTGAGCTGCTGCAAAGGATAGATTTCCTGACAAAGGAGATGTATGAATCGTCCCATGTAGAGAACCTTTTGAATGAAGGAGACTAGCTGCTTCACGTTTGAAGGAGTAGCTAAGGCTAACAATGTCTTTACCTTTTCAGGGTCAGCCTCAATACCATCTTAAGACACAACATGGCCTAGTAGAGTGAACTTACTCTCACCTATATGGCACTTGTTTTTATTTAACTGCCCACCCAATTGGGCCAGATGGGTGAAGCCTTCATCAACCTTGGAAAGATGCACTTTCCTAGAGCTGTAAATGCAAAAATCATCAATGAAGACTCGTATGGATTTACCAAAGTAGGGTTGAAACACCAAGTTCATAAACCTTTGGAAAGTAGTTGTGGCATTAGTTAAGCCAAAAGTCATAACTTTGTAATCAAAACACCCCCAGGACGTTATGAAGGTAGTCTTCCTTTGATCTTCATCTGCAATTCTGATCGGGAAGTAGCCTGAGTACCCGTCACACATTGTGTACCTTTCATGACCAGCCACTTCATTTAGTATCTCATCTTGGAAAGGCAAAGGAAAATGGTCCCTTTTTGTGGTTGCATTTAGAGGCTTGTAATCAACACACACCCTCCACTTCCCATTTTTCTTTGGTGTTACCACAATCGGGGACACCCACTCGGAATCTTCCACTGGGTAGATAAATCCTCCATTGAGTAATCTTTTCACTTCCTTTAAGAGCGCATCTTGTTGCACTAGCCCTAATCTCCTAAGCCTTTGCACCACTGGCTTGGCACCTTCTTTCAATTGGATATGGTGTTGAGTCACTGTTACTCCCTTAATGTGTTCATAATCAGTTATGAAGAGACTAGCATGCTTCTTTAGTACCTGGAAATAGGGTCCTTTTTCTTCTTCTGGTAGGTCTTTAGCTAACACTCCTCTAGACCTGTAACTTCCTCCTTGTTTAGAGAGTCTTGACTACCCTCTCCTTCAGGGTCTTGTAGTACTATACCCATTACCTCCAAAGAACTAGCATCCTCCTCAGATGACTCACCCTTAGACGAAGAGTAGTTGCTTGTGCTCCATTCATCCACCGAAGTCTCCATATCCAGGTCTTGTTTTCTACTCTGCTTCATGTCATATACAATTTTTTGTTGCTTGCCACCAGCCTTATGACTTGGGTGAAACTCAAGGGAACCTGTCTCGCAATCCTGCCTGGCCTTCATAGCCATAAGCCAAGGTCTTCCAAGAATTAATGGGTAGCCCTCCCCCTTAGTTGGGATCACATAAGCATCAATTGAGACTGCCACACCAAAATTTGAAACCTTCACTCCATTAACCTTTCCCACACAAGCTACCCTTACATTATTTTCCATCTTAGCTTGTAAGGAAGTCTGCTTGTTTACTTCCAAACCCAACCTGTGCATCAATTTCTCTATCATAACACAAATCTCGGCTCCATCATCCACATACACATTGGAGACTCTCTGACTCTTAATCTCTGCATCAATGACTGGCACAATATCCTTCATGCCTCTTGCACTAATGGACCCAACTGACTTTGCCTTAGCCCTCCTAGTGATAACCATCTTAGACCAGGTTCTACGCATCTTTGGGGAAAGGTGGAGGAGTTGCTACTATGAGATCTTTGGTCCTTGCTTACTCACATCTGCTATGAGGTCATAGGGTATGGATCCCACCCCAAGTGGAAAGTCTTCTACTCCTATGTGCCTCCTTGACCTAATCTTCCTTTTCTTGTCTCCTATCACTTGGGAGGAACCCTCATTCCCTTTATCCGGCTCTGAAGCTTCCATTTCATCAGTTCTTTGTCTCCTAACTCTCTTTATTGGCATGGCAACATCTTCCTCCATTTTTTCTTTCCCTTTATCCTTACCATTGTCAAGACTTATGACAGAGACAGCCCTATCCTCCCCACTTGATGGTAGTGGAGGGATCTCTGTTGGTGCTTGTGGTGGTGGAGGAGGGGGTCTCAATATTTGAATTGGTTGAGCCACATGTGCATTTTGTCCATTTGTCGGCCTTGCTCGAGGAGAGGTGACTTGTTGGCGGGGAGGTGGTCTTTGATTACCATTTCCTTGATAGTGTCATGGGTGAGGGCAATAATACATGCCTTTACCTACCTCTCCACAATTGTAGCAAATGTACTCATGGGTTTGCCTTTGTCCTTCTTGTCTATTTTGTTCATTTCCTGGCTGGGGAGCCCTTACACCTTGAACCAAATTGGTGGACAGGCTCTCTAGCTGATGGGTGATTTATTGAAGCAACTCTTGTTGAGAGGACTCTTGGTCTGTTGCTCCTGTCCCTGCTACTACCCTTGCCGTAGGTTGAGCTAGCAATGGAGGCTCCATTCCTCCTTGTAGCTGAGCTTGGAACTTTAATTTCCTATCGTTCTCCCTTGCATAATTCATAGATTTCTCAAAGGTGTCTGGGAATTTACCTTTAACCTTTTCTCGAAGGATGGGGTAAAGCCCTACTAGGAAATAGTCCTTCTTTAGGCACTCTGACGCCCTTTTCCCTTCGCCTAGTGATGCACACCACTTCTCCCACAGGTTGGAAAACTTCCCTTCATAGCTTCTATAGTCATTGGGTGATGTTTGGCGTAGCTCTAAGAGTTTTCTCCGTATCTCCTCTGGAGGCTCATGATGGCGAAATTCTTCGATGAAGGCCGTTTTTAAGGCTCCCCAGTCTCTTCTTTCTTTGGGTGCCAAAAGTTGATACCATATTTTAGCACCTTCTCTTAAGACTAGTGGAAAGGCCCTTAGCTTTGTGGCCTCATCATACCTTCCTGACACTAAAAATGCCATTTCCAAATTATCCAAAAATTCTGGAGCAACCTCCCCAAGCTTACCATAAAAATTAGGGAAGGCCATAATGTAACCGAGAGAGTACACAATTACACAAACAGCTCCAATTTATTGAAAGTAGAGTATGATAAGTACACTTTGGAGCTTTAGCATAGCTAGCTCAAAATATGATGAATATTGACACATCAAAGGAATGGTAATAATCTTCTAAGGGTAGAATGACAAGGTGAGGAGAGCGCAAGATTTCCCCAAGTCTTTCAGCTCCAAACAACAAGGCTATTCTTTGCTGATAGAATAATTTCCTATCAATACATATATTAACATGCATATGACGCACAAAATGGAAAGGAAGCATCCGTGGATCATTATTGTCATTATTGGCATCCATACCTACCCACACAAATAGACTAGCTTAGTTGCACCATCTTTGGACCAATGAGCAGCCATAGAAGGTCGGCACCTCGGATCACTTCTACTCTTCCTGACACGTCTGTGAAGATGTAGGGGTTGATGGCAACACTTCTTACTATGCCAAGCCTTTTTGAAAGTAGTAGTTGGATGCTATTGCCATAATCAGCATGACGAACAAAAGTTACACCATTAATGTGCAAAACATCATCGCACATCACAACCAAACATTGGTGAAAAGGAAGGTGCAGAATATCTCACACCTTGGAATGTAAGTTTTCTTTTTCTTTCTCCCTCGTGGTTATATAATAATAAAACAGCTGAAATTCTTAGATTTAATTTGTTTTGGTTTTGCAGGCATTTCTTAAAATGGCAAGGATTTCTAACGGTGCATCATTCATCACCAAACAAGCTCATATGGTCACTTACTCTTATCCTATTTATGATCGATGGCTGAAGATCATAGAGCAATTAGAGAGAGAGAATAAGAAGCTAGCGGCCACAGTTTTTAGATAATTGTGTGGTCTAGACAAAGATGAAGTAGAAAAGATTCAAACAGAAATCGAGAATGGAATGATTGTTTTGTCTAAGGGTGCAAAGGACACACCAGGTGTAATGGCCATTGATGATCATATCAAGCAACTAAAAAAAGATCGAATTATTCAAGATGAGTTGCTTGAGCAATTCAATTTGCTCAATGAGGAGAATCCATGTGAAAATTGGGAGAAGCTTTCTACCACATACAACATTAATGATGTTGTTTACTTCCATTTCTTGACACTCTGTGATACTTGGCTAGCATCACAACTACACCGTGGTACAAAGAAGATTGATTTTCCTGAAGAGGCAAGAAAATATATCCAATGGACGATCAACATTGTGAAAGACAAAGCAAATTCAATTATAGATCCTCCATGGTCTATATATGTTGTCAGTCTTCAAATGGAGGGAAGATCTTACTTAGAGAGCCATCTAAACAACCCTATCCCTATAGGATTGTGTCTCTTGGACAACACACATGATTTGGAGAGCAATCTATAATGGTCAGCTGAAAGATTCAAAGATCTCATAGATGGAATTATGGCTATTGCAGGTGGGTCAACAGAACCACAATGTGTGATCCTTTCTTTTTTGAACAATAAAGACTATGTGCAGTTACAGTCTACTTTGCAAAGTATGAAAAACATGGTCAAAATACAATTTTTTGGGGCATTGCACACTGTGAAGCATTTGGAATTTACTGTTGCTATAGAATTCTTTACCACACTTGTGTTCTTGAGCAAGGGAGATGCCTTTGAGAGACTTATTAGTTCTTCAAGTCCAGGGACGCAATCCATAATACTAGATGCAGGACACCTTGATCTAGATTTTGGAAGTGTGACTCAATTGTCACATGTCGAGTTTCTACAACTCAAGAAGGAGCTGACAATCAAGCAATGTGATGCGTGTTTTTTATGACCCCTCTTAAAACCACAATTTTGGCATTGCCAGCAACCAAAAGGAAGAATCTCCTCTCGACCAAGAAGGCTCTGGTGCATGTATAACAATGTTGGGTGTTGCCACAAAGTCATCTTGGTAATGATCATAATTAGCAAGGTAAAAGTGTTTCCCAGATACGACCACCTAAGCTTGCACCGCTAAGGATTACAACAACGAGTAGAATGATCACAGCAACAAGTGTGAAGCAATGGAGCAACAAGAGTGAACCTTGCTCACTAGAAGGGTTTTTTGGCACTTAAGGTTTGGCTAAACCTTATACAAACTCAAGAAATAAAAATAAAATAAGTTTTGGCAGTGGATCTATTACTAGAAAAAAGTCCATTTTTGGCAAGGGATTTCGGCATGGTTTTGGCACACGAATGAGCTTCATATGGGAAGGAGCACTAAACAAAGTTGAAACCCATAGAAAACGGGAACTTGGAGTTGGTTTCACCTATGGTGTAAGTGAAACTTGAATGGTCAAGTGGTGGGATCCACTACCTAGGTATTTCCTATTATGTAATTGCCATGTGTACATAATATCTACTAGTCTTACAAATAAGATGCCTTAGTGACATCATGGGCCCATGGGGCCTCTTGAGGTGTCATCACACATGTGATGCATAATGAAGAAGTCCAAAAGCAGAATCATGCATGGTGGGTCACCTCACTTTTGGCTCATAAGGAAAAGAGGGAAATGCCAAGCCAATTTTCTTTATTTTTCTCCATTTTCTTGAGGAAATGATTCCCCCACCCCCCAAAGGTCACCCTACCCCCTTCCACGCCCTCCCCTTGTCCTCTATCAACAAAATTAGGGCAAATCAAGTGGGGCCCCATATTGGAGCCATTTGTGGTGGAAAAAGTCTTTTTTTTATCATATTCATCACCTAGTCTTTCCCCCTTTCACCCTAGCCACCTTCTTGCTCACACACACACTTAACATTATTCAAAATTCTATCATTTTCCACTCCTAATCATCTCTCTCAAGCTTCCATGGCTGCACTTTATCTTCCTCCTCTTACTAGTGTGTGTATGCACTAGTTAATTACACACACTATCACTAAAATCCTACACATATTAAGGATCCATAATGGATTTCTATTCTCTATTATAACATCTACCTAATTCCATCAAAATCAGCCATAAAAACCTTAAAACAACCCCATAGCTTCACCCCTCTCCACCCAATTCTCATTCATCCTCACACACATGTATCTATTCCTCTAAGTATGGCCCATTCCTCTCTCCTTTTCACCATGAGGAGAAGAGCTCTAGTTACCTCTCCTCTTAACCTATGAATGATCCAATAACCCCCGATGCACACACAGTTGAAATTCTCTACATCAATACACACGAAAGTATCATAACGCACATTAAAGGAAGAGAGAGTACTACTAGACCTCTCTTTCCTAAAAAGGTAATTAAGAAAAGGAAGATCACATCCACACCTAAGTGGCCTAAAGTTGTAGCACGTGCTCAAGCGTGAAGGTGACATTTGGTCCCATCTCATTTAGTGGGGGTTACATGACCACTTTTGGCAAGAAAAAGGCCAGTGAGCAACCAGCTTCAACATCAAACCTACAACCACAAATTTTACCCCTAAACCCTCATGAAGCAAAGAGGCGGAAGCTTGCCTATAAGATTTCCGCTCGTATGCGTGTGCTCCCAGTGCACTTTGTGAATCCAAACACCACCAGTCCTAAGCCAACCTCCTGTCCGCACGAAGATTTCTTTGGATATTGTCCAAAGTGCTTTCATGATCGCATGAAGAGCCTTCCCGCTTTACCTTTGTTGCTAAGTTTCAAGAAGTTATCTCAATCTAAAGAGGAATTATCCATTGACTGCGAAGATGCTTGAGAATGTCATTGTAAGGTTTCTTAACATATAGCGCCTTGGCCTCCTCATTTGTTATGGCTGATATGGCTGTTGCAACTTGTGGTAATAGATCTACAACAATCTGGGCCTATCTTTTCTCATAAACTTGTATTAGATCCTGGGAGCCACCATCATTTTTCATTTCTTGAAATCTTAACATTTTGGCTGCATAAATTGAGCGTTTTTCATCAATGATGGAGAACTTGTATTCAACAAGTCTTTCTTCTTCTACCTCAGTACGTGCCATTAGAACTCCAGACTTTTGGCCACAATTCTTTACAAGAATTAGATAATCACATGATGAAGGCTGATTTGCACTTGCTCCAAAGAAGAGCATACAATCTTGTACTTGATCAGGATTTAGCTGACAACAATTATAATGATCAAGAGCAAGAAAACAATTAGTGACGAGAATCTCGTATTCCTTATACATGAAAGGGAAGTATGTCGAATACTTTTCCATGCCTCCTGTAGCACCCTTCTTTGCTTTGTGGACCTCATTCTCTAACCGATCAGGCTCCACAAACCTTAATAAGGGTTGATTGCTTGTGTCCTTTGATCTCAAAATGGCCTTATCTACATCTACAACCCCCCGCTGCTAAAACACCCCTTGCCTTTTTGGTTGTGGTCTTCTTAATTGATTTCTTATTCTTCACTTGATTTCCTTTTAAAGCAATAATAATTGCATCTTGTAGCCTATCTGCAGTGATATCAAATAAATCTTCATTAACATCCCAACCTCGTGAAAACATTGTCTCTTCCTTGTCTTCGACCATTTTTTCAATGACATATGAATTTGCCAATAGTTGGTACTTAGTATTTCCAGGTATCCCAATGTTAATGCACACAATGCCAGGATGTTCTTTAACTATTCAAACACTTGCAGAGGCTACTTTCCCTAGATCATCAAATATATTCTCATCTTTGTCACTAGCCAGAAAGACATTCACTTTATGAAATTGTGCACCTTGCACTCCATAAACGTCTAAGTACCATTTTATCTTATCATCACTTGCAAAGTCAATATTAACAAGAACCGTCACAGATTTTAGTTTTTGAACCATTTTTTCTCTGAAATTGAAGAAAACACAAATAGCTAGTTAGAATCAATAATGACACATTGAATGTAATAACGCTTTGAAAGTGTATAAATTAAATTGACACATAACATTTTAATTACACTCTTCAAGACTTTTAGATTCTAAACTCAAATACTTATCCAATTTAGACATTTGATAGCCAAAGTAGGTGTATCCTAGATCCCATAAGTCATCTGGAAAAAAAATTTCAAGGTAGGTTATCTTGAATCCTTTAAATTAGACCATTTGAGATAAATTTTCAAGATTGTATCTATCTTAGATCCACCACTTATCCATTCTAACCAAGCTTTGAAAGGTGGCTGCATTAAAGATCCACCACTTGGACATTCTAAGCAAGTCTTTGAAAGGTGGGTACAATTTTTGGTGTATATAGATCCATCACATTCAATCTTTAAATAAAGTATGTAGGATAGGTAGAAACTACATTCACTATTTGGCCATTCTAGTCAAATTTTGAAAGGTGGGTGCATCCAAGATCCACCACTTGGCCATTCTAACCAACTTTTGCAAGGTGGATGCAATGGTTGGTTTCCCTACGTCCACCATCTATCAATTTTAAATAGTGTTTATAGGAAAATAGACCATAGATCCACCACTTGGCCATTCTAACCAAGTATTGGTAGGTGGGTACAGACCGTAGATTCATCACTTGACAATTCTAACCATGTCTTAAAGTTAGGTGCAATTGGCCATCATAACACTTGTAATTTTACACAATGTTTGTGGGATGAGTAGATACTTGATCCATCACTTTGCCATTTAAACTAAGAATTGGGAAGTAGGTGCCAAAGATCCAACATTTGTCCATTATAACAAAGGCTTGAATTGTGGATCCAATTGTTGGTGTCACCTAGATCCGGCACTTGACCATTCTAACCATGTCCTAAAGTTAGGTGCATTCAGCACTTAGCCATCATAGCACTAGTAATTTTAGACAATGTCTGTGGGTTGAGTAGATCCAGAATCCACCACTTGACCATTTATACTAAAATTTGAGAATTAGATACATCAAAGATCCACCACTTGGCCATTAGAATGAAAGCTTGAAGTGTGGATCCAATTTTTGGTATCTCCTAAATCCACCACCTGGCCATTCCAGCCATGTCTTAAAGGTAGGTGCATTCAGTACTTGGCCATCATAACACTTGTAATTTTACACAATGTTTGTGGGATGCGTAGATCCTAGATCTGTCACTTGGTCATTTAGACTAAGAATTGGGAAGTAGGTGCATCAAAGATCCACCACTTGGGCATAATAACAAAGGCTTGAAATATGGATCCAATTGCTAGTGTCTCCTAGATCCACCACTTGGCCATTCTAACCATGTCCTAAAGCTAGGTGCATTCAACACTTGGCCATCATAACACTTGTAATTTTAGACAATGTTGGTGGGATGAGTAGATCCTAGATCCACCACTTGGCCATTATAACAAAGTCTTGAAATATGGATCCAATTATTGGTGTTTCCTAGATCTACAACTTGGCCATTCTAACCATGTCTTAAAGTTAGGTGCATTCAACAATTGGCCATCAAAACTCTTGTAATCTTACACAATCTTTGTGGAATGAGTAGATTCTAGATCCACCACATGGCCATTTAGACTAAGAATTGGGAAGTAAGTGCATCAAAGATCCACCACTTGGCCATTCTAACCATGTCTTTCAGTTAGGTGGATTCAACAGTTGGCCATCATAACACTTGTAATTTTACACAATGTTTGTGGGATGAGTAGATCCTAAATCCACCACTTGTCCATTTAGAGTGAGTATTGTAAAGTACAACAATCAAAGATCCACTACATGGCCATTATAACGAAGGCTTGAATTGTAGATACAGTTGTTGGTGTCACCTAGATCCACCACTTGGCCATTCTAACCATGTCCTAAAGTTAGGTGCATTCAGCACTTGGCCATCATGACAGTGGTAATTTTCCACAATGTCTATGCAGTGAGAAGATCGTAGATCCACCAATTGGCCATTTTAGACTAAATTTGGAAATTACATACATCAAAGATCCAACACTTGTCCATTAGAATGAAGGATTGAAGTGTGGATCCAATTGTTGGTATCTCCTAGATCCACCACTTGGCCATTCTAGTCATGTCTTAAAGATAGGTGCATTCAACACTTGGTAATCATAACACTTCTAATTTTACACAATTTTTGTGGGATGAGTAGATTCTAGATCCAACACTTGGCCATTTAAACTACGAATTGGAAATTAGGCGCATCAAAGATCCACCACTTGTCCATTATAACAAAGGCTTGAAATGTGGATCCAATTGTTGGTGTCTCCTAGATCCATCACTTGGCCAGTTAGGTGGATTCAACATTTGGCCATCATAACACTTGTAATTTTACACAATGTTTGTGGCATGAGTAGATCCTAGATCCACCACTTATCCATTTAGAGTAAGAATTGGTAAGTAGGTGCATCAGAGATCCACCAGTTGGCCATTATTAAAAAGGCTTGAATTGTAGATACAATTGTTGGTGTCACCTAGATCCACCACATGGCCATTTTAACCATGTCCTAAAGTTAGGTGCATTCAGGACTTGGCCATCATAACACTGGTAATTTTACACAATGTCTGTGGGATGAGTAGATCCTAGATCCACCACTTGGCCATTTAAACTGCAACTTGGGAATTAGATATATCAAAGATCCACCACTTGGCCATTAGAACAAAGTCTTGAAGTGTGGATCCAAGTGTTGGTATCTCTTAGATCCACCACTTGGCCATTCTAGCCATGTCTTAAAGGTAGGTGCATTCAACACTTGGTAATCATAACACTTCTAATTTTACACAATTTTTGTGGGATGAGTAGATTCTAGATCCAACACTTGGCCATTTAAACTACGAATTGGAAATTAGGCGCATCAAAGATCCACCACTTGTCCATTATAACAAAGGCTTGAAATGTGGATCCAATTGTTGGTGTCTCCTAGATCCATCACTTGGCCAGTTAGGTGGATTCAACATTTGGCCATCATAACACTTGTAATTTTACACAATGTTTGTGGCATGAGTAGATCCTAGATCCACCACTTATCCATTTAGAGTAAGAATTGGTAAGTAGGTGCATCAGAGATCCACCAGTTGGCCATTATTAAAAAGGCTTGAATTGTAGATACAATTGTTGGTGTCACCTAGATCCACCACATGGCCATTTTAACCATGTCCTAAAGTTAGGTGCATTCAGGACTTGGCCATCATAACACTGGTAATTTTACACAATGTCTGTGGGATGAGTAGATCCTAGATCCACCACTTGGCCATTTAGACTACAGTTTGGGAATTAGATACATCAAAGATCCACCACTTGGCCATTAGAACGAAGGCTTGAAGTGTGGATCCAATTGTTGGTATCTCGTAGATCCACCACTTGGCCATTCTAGCCATGTCTTAAATGTAGGTGCAGTCAACACTTGGCCATCAAAACAATTGTAATTTTACATAATGTTGGTCGGATGAGTAGATCCTAGATCCACCGCTTGGCCATTTAGACTAATAATTTGGAAGTAGGTGCATCAAAGATCCACCACTTGGCCTTTTGGACAAAGACTTGAAGTGTGGATCCAACTGTTGGTGTCTCCTAGATCCACCACTTGCCCATTCTAACCATATCTCAAAGTTAGGTGGATTCAACACTTGGGCATTATAACACTTGTAATTTTACACAATGTTTGTGAGATGAGTAGATTCTAGATCCGCCACTTGGCCATTTAGACTAATAATTGGGAAGTAGGTGCATCAAAGATCCACTACTTGGCCATTATAACAAAGGCTTGAAATATGGATCCAATTGTTCGTGTCTCCTAGATCCACCACTTGTCCAATCTAACCATGTCTTAAAGTTAGGTAGATTCAATACGTAGCCATGATAACACTTGTAATTTTACACAATGTTAGTGGGATGAGTAGATCCTAGATCCACAGCTTGTCCATTTAGAGTAAGAATTGGTAAGTAGGGGCATTAAAGATCCACCACATGTCCATTATAACAAAGGTTTGAAATGTAGATACAATTGTTGGTGTAACGTAGATCCACCACTTGGCCATTCTAACCATGTTCTAAAGTTAGGTGCATTCATTACTTGGCCATCATACCACTGGTAATTTTACACAATGTCTATGGGATGAGTAGATCCTAGATCCACCACTTGGCCATTTAGACTACAATGTTGGAATTAGATACATCAAAGATCCACCACTTGCCCATCAGAACAAAGGCTTGAAGTGTGGATCTAATTTTTGATATCTCTTAGATCCACCACTTGGCCATTCTAGCCATGTCTTAATGGTAGGTTCATTCGGCACTTGGCCATCATAACACTTGTAATTTTATAGAATGTTTGTGCGATGAGTACATCTTAGATCCACCACTTGGCCATTTAGACTAAGAATTGGGAGTAGGTGCATCAAAGATCCACCACTTGGCCATTATAACAAAGGATTGAAATGTGGATCCAATTGTTGGTGTCTCCTAGATCCACCACTTGGCCATTCTAAGCATGTCTTAAATTTAGGTGCATTCAACACTTGGCCATCATAACACTTGTAATTTTACACAATGTTGGTGGGATGAGTAGATCCTAGATCCACCACTTTTCCATTTAGACTAAGAATTGGGAAGCAGGTGCATCAAAGATCCACCACTTGGCCATTATAACAAAGGATTGAATTGTGGATTGAATTGTTGGTGTCTCCTAGATCCACCACTTGGACATTCTAATCATGTCTTAATATTAGGTGCATTCAATACTTGTCCATCATAACACTTGTAATTTTACACAATGTTTGTTGGATGACTAGGTTCTAGATCCACCACTTGACCATTTAGACTAAGAATTGGAAAGTAGGTGCATCAAAGATCCACCACTTGGCCATTATAACAAAGGCTTGAAATGTGGATCCAATTGTTCGTGTCTCCTACATCCACCACTTGGCCATTCTAACCATGTCTTAAAGCTAGGTGGATTCAACACGTAGCCATGATAACACTTGTAATTTTACACAATGTTAGTGAGATAAGTAGATCCTATATCCACCACTTGTCCATTTACAGTAAGAATTGGTAAGTAGGGGTATCAAAGATCCATCACTTGGACATTATAACAAAGGATTGAATTGTAGATACAATTGTTGGTATCACATAGATCCACCACTTGGCCATTATAACAAAGGATTGAATTGTAGATACAATTGTTGGTATCACCTAGATCCACCACTTGGCCATTATAACCATGTCCTAAATTCCGGTGCATTCAGCACATAGCCATCATAACACTGGTAACACTACAAGAGGTTGTGTGCTCTTGTGACGCTATTAGCAACGGAAATACACTTGGTTTTTATAACCCCCAGCGTCGCTAAAACCGTCGCTACGAGCGTCGCTACGAGAGCGTCGCTATATGCGTCGCTATAAGCGTCGCTATATAGAGACGCTCATAGCGACGCTTATAGCGACGTTTACACTGCAGACTATAGCGACGCTCATAGCGACGCTACAGAGCCATAAATAGCGACGGTTATAGCGACGCCCGAGAGAAAAAAAATTTTGTGGCAGGGCATTGAATGCCCTGCCACCCATCAACCATATTGTACTTGATTCACTTTTTAAAAAAAGTGCAAGGGTAGATAATAGACCCAAAATAGTCACCCACAAGACGCATTGTTTGCAAAATTGACAATTGTACACATCATAGGCAAAATGAATTGATTGGCAAATGTAATAATGACAATTGTACAACATCATAGGCATAAAGAATTGATTGGCAAAAGGAACTGCAGTGACAAATGTAATAATATACATGGTTCAAAAAGACGTATAAAATCCGTCTCATGATACATAAGCTATGAGAAACCCTAAACTAATGCTATCTAGCTACGGCTAAACTGACGTCGTCTAGTCAGACGTCTCATCACGTCCAAGCGGCGTATCTGTCGGATTCTGCAAAAAAAGACAATAAGATAGCTTTCAGTAAGTATAAACATATAACGACATTTATAAAACAATACAAAAAATAAAAAAGAGTAAACCCTAATACTAACCATGCCGCCGCGAGAACTGAGAATGTCCATCAGGGCCTTTAAGCCCTTCCTACGTGCGTACTCACGCTCGTACGGTGTGGGATCACGTCCTGTCATCGACCACTGTCAAAACATACAAAGATTTCATTATGTTAGAATTAAAAACTCATAAACCCTAAACTATCGAACATAAAGAGCAATGTGAAAACACTTACAAAATCGGCCTCAAATGATGCCCATCCACTGCTCCCCAAGTGGTGCGAGCTCCGTGCCTCTACTCGCGCTCTGGCTGCATCCTTTTGTTGCTTCCACTTGTCGGGATTCTTGCGCGCTGCTTTCTTCGCATTCTTCTAATCTTCTTCGGCCAGCCAATCTGGCCTATTCCACCCATTCTTGATTGCTTTTTGCACTTCGGAACGCTTGTGTTTGCAGTATTCGCGCATTCGAATCTTCATCAGGTCTTCATTGAAGCGCTGATCCCGTGTTGGAACGGGAAACTCATCATGAAGTATGCTGATGACTCTGTTTTTTAAATCACTTGGTACTTCACTCCATTTGTTTAGTATGTAGTGTCTAAACATCTGAGAGCAAAGACCACGCATGCGCGAGATCACCTTCTTGCCGTCATCATCCATGATGATGCCGCCGCTGAAGTCGATGGAGTAAGACAAGCCCTCTGGCCGGTGACGCGTGAACCTGGGTGTCCCGGCAGGGGTCTCTAGCGGCGTGTCGATGGGGGTACGGACGTCAGGTGTCTCCACCGGCGTCTGGGCCCCGAAGCGAGGAGTGTCGAGAGGGGTGGCTCCTGGCGGAGTAGGTAAAGGTGTCTAGCTTCTAGGAACAGTCAGCCGTGCAAAACCTGGCGTAGATGGCGATGATGTGGCTGGTGTGGGGGCGGGCAAAGAAGGGGAGGGTAAAGAGCCCCGTCGAACACGAGGAGGTGTGGAGGCATCGGTGGCGGAATCCCCACAACAACCGCCACCGCCACCACTAGAGCGCCGGTGTCTAGACGAGTGTGAAGCTCGTCTCGTCGATGCCGAAGCTTCGGAGCGCGCCGAATGCTCCGAAAGAGAGGGAGATGCGGATGGAGTAGGAACGCGCGATGATGCGCCAGAGCGATGACGCTCCACGTACCACTGTCTCTGCTGCGATGACAAAGAAGAAAGAAACTCCTCATCATCCATACCTGCATTAAACACACGAATATTTAAACTTAATATTGAATGAATAGAGTAGACAATGACTCAAAGACCATTAAATACAATGAAGTAATGACGCATATAAATACAATGACGCAATGACTTGAGTGATAGAAGAGGCAAGTCGAAAACTCAGAATTTTCAATCAAAAGATGTGAGCGCGAGTAGAAAAGAGCGTTATACACCATGGAAGGTACTTAGAGAGCCAGAGCTTTTAGAACACGGAGCAAAATTGTTCAAATACAATATTTGTGGCTTTAAGAGATCTCTCTCTCATCCTCGCATAACTCAGCATAACTTCCTATATCTATATAGAGCTCTCCGTTTAAACACATATCCTCTGTTTCATTTCGTAGATCCTCTGCATGCACCCCATATAGAGTAGTAGCATCTTGATGCTCGTCTGGCACCACCGCAGCGGCTTCTGATTGAGCATCTTCTCTAATCTCCTCCATTGATGTCGTTGTGATTGGCACATGGTAGCCTTCATACGTCCTTGCACTACGAGGGGCTACCTCTATGATGTACCACCAGTTTGATGTAGACTTTGTAGGATGATTGATCATGAGTCGGGGCCAGTATGGTAACTCGTACCATAGAGATAGTCTCTTCATCCCTGGAGGCAATCCGTCATCGCACATCTCCTTCTGCTCTAACCATGCTTGTGCAGACATCCTTGGTGGCTCTCTTCCCAAAAAGCCGTCGCGTAACACATGATTCTCTGGAAGATACGCTTGATGACCTTCATAGATTTTCTTCTTTAGTGAGGGTGCCCTACGTGCATTCAGTCTAGGTCCACATGTGACACATGCTCTGTATCCGCTTGTTTGAAGCCCTGCATGTATACACATGATAATAGATCAACTATGGGAAAAAACAAGATTTACAGTGTCTGAGTGAGGAGTGTCAATAGATCACCTGAGCATTCTGTTAGCCCGGGATAGTCATGCATGGTCCACATTAGAATGCCTTTGATCAAAGCATTCCGTCGTCCTGTGTGTCGGCTCATATCCACCACCTCTATGCCAATCCACAATTGTTGTAGCTCTTCCAATAGTGGACGAAGATACACATCCATATTCCCCACTTTATATCGCCCTGGCACAATCAAGCTTAGCCATAGGTGCCCCTTCTTCGTAGTCAACCACGGGGGAATGTTGTAGTTGACGATGACAACGGGCCACACATTGTAAGATGTTGATCTTTGACCAAATGGATTTACGCCATCCATAGCCAGGCCTCAGCGCAAATTTCGAGCTTCCCTGGCAAAATCCGACCATGTTCCATCTATATGTTTCCACGCTACGCAATCTGCAGGAATTCATAGCACACCATCCGAAGATTTATTCTCCTCATGCCATGATGCTAGGGCGGCCATGGACTTACATTCGAAGAAATGCTTGATGCGACGAAGCCGAGGGAAATGTCGCAAAACCTTTTGTGGAATTTTTGTCCCGTGGAGATCTACTCGATATCTTTCGGAATCACATTTCGGACACTTCTCCATGTCTATGTATTCCCCTCTGAAAAGAATGCAGTCATTAGGACAAGCGTGGATAGAATTGTAATCCATCCCCAAGTTTCGCAAAATCTTTCTTGCTTCATCTCGGAAATCTGGCATCACATTGTCAGCTGGTAGTATGTGCTCTTTCAGCAATCTACACAACATAAAAATATGATACAGTCGTGTGAAAATCTATCAGATCATTATACATTTAGAGTTTTATTAAAGTAAAGTAATTATAATAGATCACCTGAAAAGCGTTGTGACGCTAGTGTCACTCCATCCAAACTTTGCCTGCATGTTGAGAAGAACCAGGAGTGCTTTCAATCTAGACATACGTGCTCCATTATACAATGGCGTATCGGCTTCACTTTTCATATCATCATAGATAAGCCTTTCTGAATCCATGATCGTCTCGATCATTTCATCAATCTCGGGCTCAAACATTGCCTCGTTGGGAATGTGCTCTGCATGATCATCCCCCGAGCTGTCAGAGGCTACATCTTGTGGCCTCACATATGCTGCTTGACCAAAGCGCCTGCGAACACGTCTATTGGGTTGCAAGATTGCTGCTTGTTGGCCAGCGTCAGAGTCCGACGAGTTATAATTGGCAACAACTCGATCTATAATAGATGGATCGAACTCGCCAAATTCGCGAACGTGCTGCAAAGAAACACGTCTTGTCCGTCGCACAGCATGCTTGCATTGATTACAAGGACATAAGACCCTCGTTGAGAGATAGGTGTTTCGGTTGGACGGTCCCACATCCTCGTCACTACTCATAATGAGGATAAAAAACTTATAACCTGGACAACAAATTTAATATTCTATTGGCATTCTTCGTCTTATCTCTCTCTCTCTCTCTCTCTCTCTCTCTCTCTCTCTCTCTCTCTCTCTCTCTCTCTCTCTCTCTCTCTCTCTCTCTCTCTCTCTCTCTCTCTCTCTTTACCTCACATTCTCTAGTCATGTCCAATCCCCGCACACCTCGGTCTAGAGGTGCACGGAGATCAGAACCACCGGGTTATAATCTCGTCTTTATTGGTCAATACCTATATTTGTGAGTACAAGAAATCTACACACCCACGTCTACATGATACTGCATGTAGTGGACAAAACCCCTTTACCTCTTCTCTAGCTGTAGCACTTCACAGCATCTTAACATCTTTTCACAGTAGATCTTTTCACTATTCGTCTAACTCTAAACCCTAAACCGTAAGTAATTCTTGCGTGGACTCGATCTAACGTAAATAAGCGTAAATCTAAATAAACGTAAATCTAACTAAAAATAAACCTAAATCTAATTTAACGTAAGTCTACATCTAACCTAATCTTTAACGTCTTTTGGGATAGTTTCCTACGACGTTAAAACTCTCTTCTTCTTGTGTGTGTGTGTGTGTGTGTGTGTGTGTGTGTGTGTGTGTGTGTGTGTGTGTGTGTGTGTGTGTGTGTGTGTGTGTGTGTGTGTGTGTGTGTCTGTGTGTGTGTGTGTGGGTAAACCTAAATAAACCTAAGTCTAATCTAATATAACATAAATCTAAATCTAACGTAAATTATGTTATATTAAAAACAAAGAACTAAACTAACAGGGATTATAAGAACCTTAAAACTGATTTAACACATAATTTTTCACATAACTCGGCAAGAGTTGGCATTCTCATCACTAAAGATGTGAGAGTTAACTTCCAGCGGTGACGCTGCCTCATCTCCATCCACATCTGACGACAGCAATTGGCCCTTTAGACCGTTCTTGCTCTTGTTACTAACTTTGAAGTTGGTGTTGAATGACTAGAGGTTGTCTAGATGGTCATTGTGTCGGGGATGTAGTGACTCTTGTCGCCCTGAAGATCCACCTTCTTCCCTATCTTCAGAAGACATTTCACCAGTACTTTTGGATCGACGGAGCCCACCATGAGTGAAGGCAGCAATACCCTATATTCCATTGAGGGCTTTCTTCACCCGCTTCATGCAGGCATCGCAGTCTATGGAGACCTAAATCTAATCTAATATAACATAAATCTAAATCTAGCGTAAATAAACGTAAATCTAGTTAAAAATAAACTTAAATCTAATTTAATGTAAGTCTACATATAACCTAATCTTTAACATCTTTTAAGATAGTTTCCTACGACGTTATAACTCTCTTCTTCTTGTGTGTGTGCGCGTGTGTGGATGTGTGTGCCAATAAAAAGAGATAAATGGTATAACCTTTCTATCACCCATGCCAAGTATGATAGATTGATTATGCCATTTCCCTCTTGAATAATAGGTCTTGAGTTCAACTCCTCGTCGGCTAGATCTTTAGGTCTTTTAATTTTAATTAGTTTCCTACGACGTTAAATTAGTTTCTCTCTCTTTCTCTCTCAATGTGTGTGCGTTTTTTTGGATCGTATGCATGTTTTCTCTCTCTTTTCCTCTCTCAATGTGTGCGTTTTTTGTTTATGCATGTTCTCTCTCTCTTTTCCTCTCTCAATGCGTGCGTTTTTTGTTTATGCATGCTCTCTCTCTCTTTTCCTCTCTCAATGTGTGTGTGCATTCTTTGTTTATGTATGTGTGTGTGCGTTTTTGTTTTTGTTTGTACTCTCTCTCTCTCTATCTCTCTCTCTCTCTCTCTCTCTCTCTCTCTCTCTCTCTCTCTCTCTCTCTCAAAAACACTATGTGTGTGTGTGTATGTGTGTGTGTGAGAGAGAGAGAGAGGGAGAGAGAAAGAGGGGAAGGGAACATGAGAATGAGGAGAGGGAAGGAGCATACCTGGCTCTCCTTCCTCTCCTCGTGTGTGTGTGTGTGTGTGTGTGTGGAGAAGAAAAAGAGAGAGAGAGAGAGAGAGAGGGAGAGCGTTACCTGCTCCTTGCTTGAGGGCGCCGAAAAACTCAGATCTGAGATCTAAGTTTTTGGGCGCGCTCGGTTATTTTTTTAGCCCAGCCGGCGTCGCTATGAGCGTCGCAAATTTACAAAGAAATTTTCGACGCTCATAGCGACACTGGGATTTTTTTTTTTGAGCGTCGCTGTGTGAGCGTCGCTAATATGAATAGCCTCTTGTAGTGTAATTTTATACAATGTCTGTGGGATGAGTAGATCCTAGATCCACCACTTGACCATTTACACTAAAATTTGGAAATAAGTTACATCAAAGATCCACCACTTGGCCATTAGATGGATGGCTTGAACTGTAGATCCTATTGTTGGTATCTCCTCGATCCACCATTTGGCCATCCTAGCATGTCTTAAAGGTAGGTGCGTTCAGCACTTGGCCATCATAACACTGGTAATTTTACATAATGTCTGTGGGAACGGTAAAACCTAGATCCACCACTTGGCCATTTCGACTACACTTTGGGAATTAGATACATCAAATATCCACCACTTGGCCATTAGAACGAAGGCTTAAAGTGTGGATCCAATTGTTGGTATCTCTTAGATCCACCACTTGGCCATTCTAGCCATGTCTTAAAGGTATGTGCATTCAACACTTGGCCATCATAATACTTGTAATTTTACACAATGTTTGTGGGATGATTAGATCCTAGATCCACCACTTGGCCATTTAGACTAAGAATGGGAAGTAGGTCCATCAAATATCCATCACTTGGCCATTATAACTAAGGGTTGAAATGTGGATCCAATTGTTGGTGTCTCCTAGATCCACCACTTGGCCATTTTAACCATGTCTTAAAGTTAGGTGCATTAGACACTTGGCCATCATAACACTTATAATTTTACACAATGTTTGTGGGTTGAATACATTGTAGATCGACCACTTGGCCATTTAAACTAAGAATTGGGAAGTAGGTGCATCAAAGATCCACCAGTTGGCCATTATAACAAAGGCTTGAAATGTCGATCCAATTGTTCTTGTCTCCTAGATCCACCACTTGTCCGTTCTAACCACGTCTTAAAGTTAGGTGGATTCAACACGTAGCCATGATAACACTTGTAATTTTACACAATGTTAGTGGGATGAGTAGATCCTAGATCCACAGCTGGTCCATTTAAAATAAGAATTGGTAAGTAGGGGCATTAAAAACCCACCACTTGGCCATTATAACAAAGGCCTGAATTGTAGATACAACTGTTGGTGTAACCTAGATCCACCACTTGGCCATTCTAACCATGTCCTTAAGTTAGGTGCATTCAACACTTTGCCATCATAACACTTGTAATTTTACACAATGTTTGTGGGATGAGTAAATTCTAGATCCACCACTTGGCCATTATTAGAAAGGCTTGGAATGTGAATCCAATTATTGGTGTCTCCTAGATCCACAACTTGGCCATTCTAACCATGTTTTCAAGTCAAATGGATTCAACACTTGGCCATCATAACACCTACAATTTGACACAATGTTTGTGGGATAAGTAGATCCTAGATCCACAACTTGTCCATTTACAGTAAGATTTGGTAAGTACGGGCATCAAAGATCCACCTCTTGGCCATTATAACAAAGGCTTGAACTGTAGATATAATTGATGGTGTCACCTAGATCCACCACTTGGCCATTCTAACCATATCCTAAAGTTATTTGCATCCACCACTTGGCCATCATAACACTGGTAATTTTACACAATGTTTGAGGAATGAGTAGATCCTAGATCCACAACTTGGCCATTTAGACTAAAATATGGGAATGAGATACATCAAAGATCCACCACCTAGCCCTTAGAATGAAGGCTTGAAGTGTGGATCTAATTGTTGGTATCTCCTAGATCCACCACTTGGCCATTCTATCCATGTCTTAAAGGTAGGTGCATTCAACACTTGGCCATCATAACAGTTGTAATTTTTCACAATGTTTGTGGGATGAGTTGATTCTAGATCCACCACCTGGCCATTTAAACTAAGAATTGGGAAGTACGTGCATCAAAGTTCCACCACTTGGACACTATAACAAAGTCTTGAAATGTGCATCCAATTGATGGTATCTCCTACATCCGCTACTTGGCCAGTCAGGTGGGTTCAACACTTGGCCATCATAACACTTGTAATTTTACACAATGTTCGTGGGATGGGTAGATCTTAGATCCACCACTTGTTCATTTAGAGTAAGAATTGGTAAGTAGGTGCATAAAAGATCCACCACTTGGCCATTACAACAAAGGGTTGAATTGTAGATACAATTGTTGGTGTCACCTAGATCCACCACTTGGCCATTCTAACCATGTCCTAAAGTTAGGTGCATTTAGCACTTGGCCATCATAACATTGGTAATTTTGCTCAATGTGTGTGGGATGACTAGATCCTAAATCCACACTTGGCCATTTAAACTAAAATTTGTGAATTAGATACATCAAAGATCCACCAGTTGGCCATTAGAATGCAAGCTTGAAGTGTGGATTCAATTTCTGGTATATCCTAGATGCACCACTTGGCCATTCTAGCCATGTTTTAAATGTATGTGGATTCAGCACTTGGCCATCATAACACTTGTAATTTTTCACAATGTTTGTGGGATGGGTAGATCCTGTAACTACAACTGAGCCATTTAGACTAAGAATTGGGAAGTAGGTGCATCCAAGATCCACCACTTGCCATTATATCAAAGTCTTGAAATGTGGATCCAATTGTTCGTGTCTCCTAGATCCACAACTTGGCCATTCTAACCATGTTTTCAAGTCAAATGGATTCAACACTTGGCCATCATAACACCTACAATTTGACACAATGTTTGTGGGATAAGTAGATCCTAGATCCACAACTTGTCCATTTACAGTAAGATTTGGTAAGTACGGGTATCAAAGATCCACCTCTTGGCCATTATAACAAAGGCTTGAATTGTAGATATAATTGATGGTGTCACCTAGATCCACCACTTGGCCATTCTAACCATGTCCTAAAGTTATTTGCATCCACCACTTGGCCATCATAACACTGGTAATTTTACACAATGTTTGAGGAATGAGTAGATCCTAGATCCACAACTTGGCCATTTAGACTAAACTATGGGAATGAGATACATCAAAGATCCACCACCTGGCCCTTAGAATGAAGGCTTGAAGTGTGGATCTAATTGTTGGTATCTCCTAGATCCACCACTTGGCCATTCTATCCATGTCTTAAAGGTAGGTGCATTCAACACTTGGCCATCATAACAGTTGTAATTTTTCACAATGTTTGTGGGATGAGTTGATTCTAGATCCACCACCTGGCCATTTAAACTAAGAATTGGGAAGTACGTGCATCAAAGTTCCACCACTTGGACATTATAACAAAGTCTTCAAATGTGGATCCAATTGATGGTATCTCCTACATCCGCTACTTGGCCAGTCAGGTGGGTTCAACACTTGTCCATCATAACACTTGTAATTTTACACAATGTTCGTGGGATGGGTAGATCCTAGATCCACCACTTGTTCATTTAGAGTAAGAAATGGTAAGTAGGTGCATAAAAGATCCACCACTTGGCCATTATAACAAAGGGTTGAATTGTTGATACAATTGTTGGTGTCACCTAGATCCACCACTTGGCCATTCTAACCATGTCCTAAAGTTAGGTGCATTTAGCACTTGGCCATCATAACATTGGTAATTTTACTCAATGTGTGTGGGATGAGTAGATCCTAGATCCACACTTGGCCATTTAAACTAAAATTTGTGAATTAGATACATCAAAGATCCACCAGTTGGCCATTAGAATGCAAGCTTGAAGTGTGGATCCAATTGCTGGTATATCCTAGATGCACCACTTGGCCATTCTAGCCATGTTTTAAATGTATGTGGATTCAGCACTTGGCCATCATAACACGTGTAATTTTTCACAATGTTTGTGGGATGGGTAGATCCTAGAACTACAACTGATCCATTTAGACTAAGAATTGGGAAGTAGGTGCATCCAAGATCCACCACTTGCCATTATATCAAAGTCTTGAAATGTGGATCCAATTGTTCGTGTCTCCTAGATCCACCACTTGGCCATTTAAACCATGTCTTAAAGTTAGGTGGATTCAACACTTGGCCATCATAACACTTGTAATTTTACACAATGTTGTGGGATGAGTAGATCCTAGATCCAACACTTGTCCATTAAGAGTAAGAACCGGTAAGTAGGGGCATCAAAGATCCACCACTGCCTTTATAACAAAGACTTGAAATTGTAGATACAATTGTTGGTGTCACCTAGATCCACCACCTGGACATTCTAACCATGATAACAGTGGTAATTTTACACATTTTCTATGGAATAAGTAGTTCCTCGATGCACCGCTTGGACATTTAGACTAAAATTTGGGAGTTAGATACATCAATGATCCACCACTTGGTCATTAGAATTAAGGCTTGAAGTTTGGATCTAATTGTTGGTATCTCCTAAATCATCCACTTGGCCATTCTAGCGATGTCTTAAAGGTAGGTGAATTCCACACGTGGCCATCATAACAGTTGTAATAGTACACAATGTTTGTGGGATGAGTAGATTCTAGATCCACCACTTGGACATTATAACAAAGGCTTGAAATGTGGTTCCAAATGTTGGTGTCTCCTAGATCCACCACTTGGCCAGTTAGGTGGATTCAACACTTGGCCATCATAGCACTCATGATTTTACACAATGTTTGTGGGATGGATAGATCCTAGATCCACCATTTGTCCATTTAGAGTAAGAAGTGGTAAGTAGGTGCATCAAAGATCCACCACTTGGCCATTATAACAAAGGCTTAAATTGTATATACAATTGTTGGTGTCACCTAGATCCACCACTTGGCCATTCTAACCATGTCCTAAAGTTAGGTGCATTCAGCACTTGCCCATCATAACACCGGTAATTTTCTGTGGGATGACTAGATCCTAGATCCACCACTTGGCCATTTAGACTAAAATTTGGGAGTTAGATACATCAACGATCCACCACTTGGCCATTCTAACGAAGGCTTGAAGTGTGGATCCAATTGTTGGTATCTCCTAGATCCAACACTTGGCCATTCTAGCTATGTCTTAAAGGTAGGTGCATTCATCACTCCGCCATCATAACACTTGTGATTTTACACAATGTTTGTGGGATCGGTAGATCGTAGATCTACCACATGGCCATTTAAACTCAAAATTGGGAAGTAGGTGCATCAAATATCCACCACTTGGCAATTATATCTGAGGCTTGAAATGTGGATCCAATTGTTCGTGTCTCCTAGATCCACCACTTGGCCATTCTAACCATGTCTTAAAGCTAGGTGGATTCAAAACTTGGCCATCATAACACTTGTAATTTTACACCATGTTGTGGGATCAGTAGATCCTAGATTCAACACTTGTCCATTAAGAGTAAGAACTGGTAAGTAGGGGCATCAAATATCCACCACTTGGCCCTTATAACAAAGGCTTGAAATGTGGATCCAATCGTTGGTGTCTCCTAAATCCAGCACTTGCCATTCTAACCATGTCTTAAAGTTAGGTGCATTCAACACTTGGCCATCATAACACTTGTAATTTTACACAATGTTTGTGGGATGAGTAGATCCTAGATCCACCACTTGGCCATTTAGACTAAGAATTGGGAAGTAGGTGCATCAAAGATCCACCACTTGGCCATTATAACAAAGGCTTGAAATGTGAATCCAATTGTTGGTGTCTCCTAGATCCACCACTTGGCCATTCTAATGATGTTTTAAAGTTAAGTGCAGTCAACACTTGGCCATCATAACACTTGCAATTTTACACAATGTTTGTGGGATGAGTAGATCCTAGATCCACAACTTGTCCATTTCAAGTTGTTGGAATTAGGGTTGCAGAGAAACACACACAGCTTGGAGAAGACGAAGGAAGCTCAAGGCACACAATAGAGAGTGTGTTACTTAGTGTGCAATGGAAAGATGGATAGCCCTAGAGTGATGGGCGTATATACAATGCACGGGGGAAAAAACCTCCTAAAGAGGGAAAAAATGCCCCGGCGGTCCTAGTGTGTTCACACACATCACTACCACATGTATATGGTAACAAATCCCCCCTGGAGTGATGCGGTGAACGAGAGCTGGCACATGAGTAAAGGGAAGTGCCATGCCCTGAGGACAGGATCAGTCCACAAAGGGGAGTAAGCCCAAAGCTTTGCGGAAAGCTTCAAGCTTCTCACGAGACAATGCCTTTGTGAAAAGATCTGCAAGGTTGTCCTGTGTTGGCACATAAGCCAAGCTGATCTCTCCTGCTGAGAGCCTCTCCCTGACATAGTGGTAATGCACCTCAATGTGCTTTGTGCGAGCATGAAAAACTGGGTTCCTCGCAACTGCCAATGCGCTCTGACTGTCAGTGTAGATAGTGTTGGCAGTGTCCTGTCCAACACCCAAGTCAGCCATAAGGCGTCTGAGCCATACACACTCAACCATAGCTGTGAAGACTGCCCTGTACTCAGCCTCACAACTCGAAGTGGCCACAGTAGGTTGCTTCTTGCTCAACCATGATATACATGAACTGCCAAGCATGAAACAAAAACCACTTGTGGACACTCGCGTGTCAAAACAACCAGCCCAATCTGAGTCCGAAAAAGCATGTAAGTCTGGCGGCAATGATCCCCCCTTGGGATAAAACAAGCCAAGATGTAAAGTGCCACTAAGGTAGCGGAAAATCCTCTTGACAGCCTGCCAATGCTTAGACCCTGGGCTATACATAAATCTGCTGACCTGCGAGACTGCAAACTGAATATCTGGCCTCGTGTTGCATACATAAATGAGGCAGCCAACAGCAGTTTGGTAAAGAGTGACATCAGCAGGATCGCCAGCATCATGTAGACTCAACTTCAAACCTGTTTCCATGGGAGTGGCAATAGGTTTGCAATCCTCAAGTCCAAACTTACATAGCAATGTCTCTATGTAACTTTTCTGACACAAGGCAATACCACCATCACACTGCTTAAACTGTATACCCAAGTAATGATGCAACAGGCCCAAATCTTTCATCTTGAAAGTAGCATTCAAATCAGCCTTAAATTCAGCAATATGTCTCTCATTTGGTCCAGTGATCAGCAAATCATCAACATAAAGAACCACAATGAGAAATACATCATCCTCACGCTTTACATACAATGTGCTTTCTGTTGGACTGTTACGAAAGCCTCGTTTAACCAAATGAGTGTCAGCTTTCTCATACCAAGCACGAGGAGATTGCTTCAACCCATACAAAGCCTTCTTACATTTGCACACTTTGTCCTCTTGTCCTTTTATGACAAAACCGCGAGGCTGCGTTACATAAACTTCCTCAAATATGTCACCATTCAAGAAAGCAGTAACAATGTCTGATTGATGTACATCCCAACCAAAATGAGCTGCCAATGCACATAGAAAACGCACAGTAGTCATACGACAAGTGGGAGCAAAAGTCTCTTCATAATCTATGCCTTTTTGTTGTGCATAACCCTTTGCAACAAGTCGAGCCTTATGGCGATCGATCTCACCATCCGGCTTGCGTTTCAGCTTGTAAACCCACTTCGTACCAATGGCCTTTTTGCCAGGAGGCAAATCACATAAAGTCCATGTGTCATTCTCTATAAGTGCATCATATTCTGATTTCATGGCAGCAATCCAATTTTCTGAATTCTGTGCTTCATCAAAAGACAGAGGCTCCTCAACATCATGTAAACTAGACACAGCCAAAGCATAACAATCTGATGCATAAGATGCATGGCGAGAGCGTGAACGAGTACGACTAGATAAAGGTGCATCCAATTTACTGTCACGCAAAGTGTGCACCAGCCATTTTGGCATACCTCTAGCCTGCTCATTTTCAGCCCTTTCCTCATCAAGTACATCATGTACATCTGCATCAGTAATAGGCTGTTCTAAAACATTTTCAGAAACCCCCATAGGCTGTACATTTGCCTCATTGGAACTTACATTCGTATTTCCACCACTGAAAAGAGGCAACAAAGTGTCATAAATGTCCTGTGAGCTTACATTACTGTCTCTAGTACATGACAGCAAGGGTTGAACAGAATCTTCCACAAACACTACATCCCGTGAAACCAAAATACGTTTTGTTTACGGATGATACAACCTATAACCTTTGCTTTCAGCACTATAACCAACAAAAATACATTTGACAGCTTTATCATCCAATTTTCTGCGCTGCACTTGTGGCACCAAAGCATATGCCAAACAGCCAAAAACACGCATGTGCTCAATAGAAGGTTTTCTATCATGCCATGCTTCATATGGAGTAATAGACTGCAAAGCTTTCGTAGGACACCTGTTAAGTACATAAGTGGCACACATGATGGCCTCAAGCCAAAAAGAATGCGGCAAAGCTTGACTTTTGACCATACATCGTGCCATTTCCGTTAGTGACCTGTTTTTCCTCTCAGCAACACCATTTTGCTGAGGTGTATAAGGCACTGTACATTGGTGTTTTATCCCACGACTAGCCAGAAATGCATTAAATTCATGAGACATATACTCCCCCCCTCGATCGGAACGGAGGGTGCCCATAGTACATTTTGAGACATTTTCAGCCATAGCCAAAAATTGTTTGAAGCACATAAAAACTTCGGACTTCGCTTTAAGCGGAAATACCCACGCATGCCTGGAGTAATCATCAATGAAAGTCACGAAGTACAGGTAATTGCCCAAGGACGGAGTTTGCATGGGTCCACAAACGTCACTATGCACAAGCTGCAACCTGCATGTGGCCCTAACTGAACCATCCTTTGGAAACTTAGAACGCTGCATTTTACCCAGAATACAGCCTTCACAAACATGTTTGATAGGTGCTTCAAGAGGCGGCAAAGAAGCAACCATATCAGATTTCTGCAAACGCAGCAAACTGGCAAAATTCAGATGACCAAAACGTGCATGCCAAAGTTTTGCATCTGAAATAGCCCTTGAATCTGCAACAGCATTTGCAAAATTTTGTCCACACTTGTCATACAAAGTGAGCTTATACAGCCCACGGCACAAAAGCCCAGATGCAACAATTTCATCACCAAAACTGAGATCATGAACTGTACATCTATCATCCACAAATTTGACTACAAGTCGAAGTCTAGCAAGTGCGGATACAGACAAGAGATTCTTCTTGATCCCAGGTACATAAAGTGCATCAACAAGTGTGAAGGAACTGCCATTAGCAGCAGTGAGCACAATCTTTCCAACTCCCTGAACTGGATAAGAGGCGTTGTTGGCACAAGTGACTGAATTCCCATGAGGGACAGACTCGAGAGAGGTAAACAATTCACGATGTGAGGTAATGTGCTTTGTAGCACCACTGTCGAAATACCACACATGTGAATCTGCAGCAACTGACAAGCATGCATCATGGACAGCAAGATTGTAAGTGCACTCTGTGCTAAAAGCCCATTCTGCATCAACATCAGCATCACAATCTCCTTTCACAGAAGACTCAACAATGGCTGCATTTGTAGTGGAACCAGCATTTGCAGTGGAACCACCCTCTTTCTTCTTAGCCTCTTTGGCCTTCAACTTAGGACACGACTTGATCAAGTGATCATTGGCTTTACAATAATGGCAACGCATCTTCTTTTTGCCCTTATCACCAGAATTGCCAGACGAAGTGCTGCCAGCAGAAGCATTAGGAACAGAATTTTTGCCACTCGCAGCAGAACCATAAGAAGTGGCTGCATTACTGTTACCACCCTTTCTTTGAGAAGCAATAAAAGCCTGTTCAACTGCACGCTGCCTAGTCCTGTTTTTTCTAGAAAGTGACTCTTGCAACAGCAATGTGCATAATGCATCAAACTTGACAACTTCAGGATTTCCTTGGGTCATGAGTCTCCAAGTACTAGCAAAAGTCTGGTAGGAATGTGGTAAGGCATCAAGAACAGTCTGCACAAGGGAACTGTCAGAAATGACTTCACCTGCAGAAATGAGTTGCTCATTGATATCCTTGACACTAGCAAGGAAAGTGTCCATATCATCTTCCTCATGCATAATCTTCGACTCTAGCTCTTTACGCAGCAAAGAAATTTTAGCCTCATTGCGGCTTGCATAAAGACCTGCTAGAATATCCCAAGCTTGTTTTGCAGATTTTGCTGAACGGATGTGAGGAATAATGGTGCGCTTCACAGACAACGCAATCAATGCATGAGCCTGCGCATCCTTAACATCCCAACGAGCTTGTTCTGCTGTAGGCAAAACAACTCTAACAGCTGCAATCCTTGCAGCAAGACCTGCAACATCCTCAATATCGCCTACATCTTCAGAACCAGGACGTACATCAATGCCCTGCACAATGTTCCAGACACCTTTTGACACAAGAACGTGTTGCATCATATAAGCCCACATAGGGTAGTTGTCCCCATCCAACCTGTCCTCAGCAGCAAACATCTTGAACACATCTGTGTTGTTGTTGTCAGCCATGGTAAATGCTGCACCTGATGTGAAAACTGCCCGAAAATAGGAGAAATGGAGCGGGAACAACTTGTGCTATATAGCACAAACCGTAGAAGACTATAAGGCACCTCTTATGCAGAAAACGGCACTGACAGAAAATCTGCACAAAATGACGAAATAACCTGTGCAGTACTGCCCGTAGTGGAAACGGAGGCCGAAATGAGCCCAAATCAAAATTCTGAGCAGACCAAGCTCTTAGAGCTCTCCCAAAATATTTGTCGACCTGCGAACGCTTGCCAAAGCTCACTGAAATCGGAGAAAGTGAGCAGGCGTGTGCTGGAGCAGCTGGCGACTAAGCCCGAGAGGACGTGACCTGCTCTGATACCAATTGTTGGAATTAGGGTTGCAGAGAAACACACACAGCTTGGAGAAGACGAAGGAAGCTCAAGGCACACAATAGAGAGTGTGTTACTTAGTGTGCAATGGAAAGATGGATAGCCCTAGAGTGATGGGCGTATATACAATGCACGGGGGAAAAAACCTCCTAAAGAGGGAAAAAATGCCCCGGCGGTCCTAGTGTGTTCACACACATCACTACCACATGTATATGGTAACACAAGTAAGAATCGGTAAGTAGCGGCATCAAAGTTCCACCACTTGACCATTCTAACCATGTCCTAAATTTAGGTGCATTCATCACTTGGCCATCATAACACAAGTGATTTTACACAATGTTTGAGGAATGAGTAGATCCTAGATCCACCACTTGGCCATTTAGACTAAAATTTGGAAATGAGATATATCAAAGATCCACCACTTGGCCATTAGAATGAAGGTTTGAAGTGTGGATCTAATTGTTGGTATCTCCTAGATCCACCACTTGGCCATTCTAGCCATGTCATAAAGGAAGGTGCAGTCAACACTTGGCCATCATAACACTTGTAATTTTTCACAATGTTTGTGGGATGAGTAGATTCTAGATCCACCACCTGACCATTTAAACTAAGAATTGGGAAGTAGCTGCACCAAAGTTCCGCCACTTGGCCATTTGTGCGCTCCTTGCCGCACTGTCGAAGCAAGGGACTTGCCAATACACCGTATGCGAGCCACAAATGGCTCCAAGCACACAACAAGCCTAAACTAGCAAGCTCAAGAAAACAAAGGGTGTGTCACTCACCGCTCTACGCTCGCCTTCGTGGTGGATTCCTCGCCGCGATGAAGAAGAAGCTGCAGTCGTGCCGCGCTCAACCGCTTCGCCGCCGTCGTGCCTTCGTAATGCTCGATCGCACACACACTCTCCCTCTCTCTCTCTCTCTCTCTCTCTCTCACACACACACACACAAGGAGGTGAAGAAGAAGAAGATGGAGATGGAGCAAGAGCACTCTTCAATTGCACAAATGAGAGAATGAGTAAAAATTAGGTTTAGTTGGCTTTTATAGGAGCTCACCCCATTCACACTTGGGCGCCCATGCTTAACCAACTAATCCCTTGAATGTCCAAGTTAAAGTGCGCCTCTCATCGGCGATCACTCTACCTTTTCCTATTGGTCCGACAAGCCCGGTACCTGACTCTATCGAATACATAATACGCGTCCATCGTAGGTGATGGGTGTCCGTGTGCCATGAGGGTTAACATGCCCCCCTTCCTGATGTAGATTCCGTCCTCGGAAGCTATTGAGTTGAAGCTGGTTCGTCGAGGTGGAAGAGCATTTGAGATGAATGTCCTTAGCCTTCTTCAGTCACTGCAAAATCAAACAACATTGGCACAGTAATGGCATTCTCTTAAAAATCATATGCAGTTTTAGGTAGAAAAATTGATTGGTCAAAGAATTTCAAACAATTTGTTAGCAATGAACATTAAATTGCAATGTAATCAAATGCATAAACAGATGTAAAGGTAAAAAATTAAACAAGTCTGGGGTCACTAATTTGACGGTCGAAAAGCACTAGAGATCGAATATTAATACCATGGGTAAGCTTCTTAATTTTCAGTGGTCAATTAAGTTGTTTAATCGCGAGAGCCAAGTATTCATGTTCAAGGGCTGACTAGAGGCTATATCTAGAAAACCTTGTAGTTAAGCTACCATAAAAGGAATTTCTCATGAAATCATCGCCTGGCTGATTACTTTTTCTTTGACCCCCCAAGGTCTTTTCACAGTGATTCAATTATGATGTGTGTGCTTATTTTGTATGCCTTGGGTTTTTTGCTTTTCCAGGAAAAGCGCCCACACTGGGAACCTCTAGGGCTCTAGTACCATAGGCAATACATGTGAGTGAAGTACCAAATCAAGCTAGGATTTCTCTTCCAGCATAAGATTTTACATTGTGGCACTTTGATTTTTTGCTTGTTCATTTTCAACATTTAAATTTTGTAACTTTGGGGGGTCATATAACACTGTTACACTCCCCAGGCTCATCACATTAGTAAACTCCCTTTATAATACTTAAGCTAAAGGTCACTAGGGTTAAGCCCACTAGAAAGCCCTAGTACATTTCATACAATGCTGCCTAAATCGGATTAAGAACCTAAGTAACCATTGCTTATTAGGAAGGCATTCCCCATGGTATTAAGAGAAGATTTCTAATACCTAGCTTGGTCAAACTAGCTTAGTCGGACTGCTTGATTTTTACACCTAAACAAGTGATTATGACAAAACACTACATTGAATTAAATGTTGGATACTAAGCCAATGCGATGAGTATTATGCTACCAATCACAATCAAAGCAGACAAACATAGATACAAAAAGATAAAGGCAATGCTAATGGACAAGAAACACCTGTTTGTGTTGATGGCCGCGCTTGATTTGAAGGTTCCATGAAGGTCCAATCCTATCAATAGCAACACGCTCCTGTACACACTAGGAAACAAAAGGAATACCTCCAGGAGGCACATCAGTGGGAAAAGAGAACTTCGCTAATCTCTCAACTCTAAAACAAAAACACTCCTATCGTACTAATCTTACCTACCCTCCATCATTCAAGTGATGAGGATCAAAGGTGTTTTATGGCATAGGTTTCTGTTTCACTGTACCAGATGTGACATGTGTAGGTCTGAGTCAATGTTTTGACTTTTATTGTGCATACTCGTTTGCTAATTGCTCTTGCTCTTTTTTTTTTTTTTTTTTTGGTGAGTATAAAGCTTTATATGTACATTCCCTAAGATTGGAATTGAGAGGTCAGGGAAAAAGGTTGAGAGGGAAACAAGTGAATGATGACTGTCAGCAAACACTCCCCCCTTCCTTGGGTAGATCATACTATTTGAAATGAGCTTGTCACCCTTTGAAACCAATTGTTCCAGTTGGTAATAGGTGAGGATTTTTGCCATTAGTTTTCTATTACCCTAGGTGCCTCGTCAAGTTGCAAGGGTGGTAAGGTACTCTCCCAGGATCGAACTTGAAGTGGTTCATTAGGTGATTCTTGAACACTGGGAGGTGTGGATTCTTTTGTAGCTTCATGGAGGTCCACTACTATAGATGGAGGCTGTGTAGAATCTTTTACCTCTATGGATGTATTACATGATGATCTAGAATCTTCATGGGACTCTCCCCTTCCTGAGCTAGGTGGAACAAATCGTTCTTTCTTTGGTACCCAAACTAGCTCGGGAGCGGGTGTGTAGCATTCTGTGATTTTTTTCTTTCCACGATCATTGATTCGTTTTGGAGCTACGGGATTGGGCTCACTTGGGTCAGGTGACAGGTAAGAGCACAATCTACGTTTTGGCACCCAGATTTGATCATTTCCTTGATAGTAGCCTTGGGCTTCCAATAGTCGTTTAGAAATCCATCGCAACATTTTCTTACTTTTCTTGGAGCGAGTGGCACGTTTCTTACAAGGCTTCTGTTTTTTAGCACTAGCTATGGTCACTAAAGAAGCTTTAGGGACCCACTTGTATGTTTTCTCTGTTACATTAGGATGAGTCTTGTCGGAAGCGATATGCATTGCTTGTAGCATATTTAAGGGTATAGGCATTTCATCCCCCTCAGGTGTTACCCAGGTCGTCCCCCTATTTCCCAAGTGTCTATGGTTGATGCTAGGTGGACCCAATCCACATTGTCTGATTCCGTCATACCCGGTAACACATCCATATAAGGAGAATCTTGGCCAATGTCTGTATCCTTCTTACAAGTGTAACAATATTGTAGTGGGGTCGAGTGAACTGTGGTGTCAGAGCGATGATCAATAATGGTTTTACTCCCTAAGGGGTGTACCTTACCAGTCACCAAATCCACTCTAAGGACAGAGTCTTGGAATTGCAAATAGACATGATTTTTAGACCAATCGTGAACCATTTGTGCTTCCCTCATGAATGGTCGTCCTAAAATCATTTCATATGACATAAGGTGTTTAGAGAAATCCATTACAATGAACGTATGTCGTACCTTGTGTCCTAGAACTTTGATCTTAAGATCCTTGAGCATCCCCATAGGTTTGGCTATGGTACCATTTGCCATCTTTACCACAATGTTAGTAACACTGAGGCGGGGTTTTCCCATGGATTCCCAACAATCTTTTGTAACGATGCTAACTCCCGCACCACCATCAAGAATTCCCTTTATAGTTAATCCCTTGGTAGTGATGGGTAGGGTCACATTAGACTCGTCGCCTTCAAAATACTGCCCTAATTCGTTAATGGGTACCTCGATCACAGACTCGTGTTCATCTAAGTCAAGTGATTGCACATGATTTTCCTCATCAATCATAATCGAGTCAGGCCTATTTGGTTGCGCAAACTGCGGTAATCCCGTTCGTAGCTCTCCGTTAAGGAATGCTCGAAGTGCAAGGAATAACTCAGGATCTCCATACAGCTTTGCTATGATCGTGGTTCGGACCTCAGAAGACATGAAGTCCATTAGTTTGGCAACATTCATTGGCATTTTGCAGGGTGTAGGTCCTTGACTAGGAACTGGTGAGGATGGAATCTCATATTCCTCAATGGGATCAGGTATTCCTTCGTTAAACATCCTTTCCAACAAGAAGGGTGTATGCTCACTTTCTGATGTCCTGTCCTCACTCCCTTCTTGGATGATACTAGATATGGCTAACGGTCTATGGTTCATGTGGGGTGGATGAACTTGCGTGGGAAACACTGTGTCATGAATTTTGACCTGCATGGGTTCTGGTTCTAGTTTCCTTTGAGTCTCCTCCACTAAACCTCTTAGATGTTTCACCTGCTCAATCTCATCTACTGGGTTTGGGTACGTCCCAATCTTCTTTTTACGATTTTTCCCTTTTTGCCCCTGCGGTTTATCTTGGGGGTCTTGGATTGGATTTGGAAACACTTGTGGTGTTTTCAGAGGCTCTTTATGATTTTCTCTTATTCGGTTTTCATTTGGTTCCATGTTACGGTTTTCTTTGTCGGTCTTTCCCTTTGTGATATTGGTTCTAGTCTCCATTGTCTCGACTGAATCTGAATCATCCTCGAGGTCATTCATATACACGGGGTCATCTCCTGTTCCTATGTTTGTTTTGGAACTTGGCTTTGAATTTTCCGTATTCTGCGACTTATTCCTTCGTGTCTTCTTTTTCTTTGCTTGGATAACTGACGCGGTATCTCTCTCTTCGAGGATATGTCCTGGCCCTTGAAGCATGGACCGTGTAATCGCATAAGCGGGTGCAACGGGTGGTATTGGCGATGTCACACTAGCAATTTCGACCAAATTCAGGGGTGTGATTTTAGGCGCATTTGGGTTATAGGGGCATTGGGCAATCAAGTGATCTATGCCACAACGATTACATGTGAGTATTGGCATTGCAGACGTGCTCCCTTGATTCATTTGCATCTGTGCAGCATTCTTTTGCAGCCTAATAGGGCATTCCGCTACTCGATGTGGTCCCCCACACTCGTAGCATTGAAGAGGTGGCCTCCTAGCCTGGGTGTTGATATTTTGACCTCTGGATGCGAGAGCAGCAGCTTGATAAACCGGCTTGACTTGCCCCCAACAATCTTCCATGTAGTATATAGGACACTCTTCCAATGTATCAAGTCCGTAGGCAATACTAGTGTCTATTTCCTCCTCACAGCCATTTGGATAAGCATTTGATGGCTCGCAACCCACTTGGTTCATAGGGGCGACTCTTGGATGCGGGGGCTGCGGTCCTAGCACAGGAGGTGGTAGCGGTGTAGCTTGTACAACATTTTGAGATCTAGGGACCATGTGTTGCGATAGTTGCTCAACAGGTGGAGTAGGCATCAATACAGGAGCTCGAGGTGCATCCGTCCAGGCTACAGGTGGTCTATTTGCCATCATACGTTTGATCATTAAACAATCCTTAGCTTGGTGACCATACCTACTACATGCGTTGCAAGTTCCATTAAATTTTACTCTAAACGTAGGGCACTCACTAGTGCTATGTGGACCTAAGCAAATGGAACACCATTGTTGCTCCCTTCTTGGATACATGTGACTATTTTGAGGGGGTCGATTATCCTTAAGAGACTCTTGGATTGCCTTGGTGAGGTCTGTCAAGAATGTCTCAAATACCTTTGGCTCATTGGCAATGGGCTTTGCAGTCATGGGTTCATACTCAATGGCTTGTGAGCTAGTGGATCTCGTGTCAGTAGACACCCTCATGCCTGCTATCATCAAGTTGTCCTCTAATTGGATTGCATTGGCAGTGACATCTTCCCAGATTGTGATACCTCTAATCACTAGTCCATTATAGATTCCTTCATTCCTCAACCCTCGAATGAATCGATCAAGCAGTTGGTTATTGTTGAAGCGCTCATTTACAGGGCAGCGAGAGTTTAAGTGCTTTAGACGACTAATGAAGTCCCTTACTGACTCTCCTTCCTTACATTCGGCCTTCTGTAGCTGAGATGCTACACCCCAAAGCACACCTTCTCGTATGTACTCCTTTAGAAACAACCTTCGAAGGGTAGGGTAGATTGTTTTCTCGTCCACCCTTAGGGTCCTATACCAATCTCCAGCCTTCCCACTTAATGTCAAGCTTAAGGCATTGCACTTATGTAGTTCGTTGTGTTCCCCTAAGGAATCACATACTTGTTCAAACACTTCAATGTGTTTCCTAGCATCTTCATCCCCATTGAATTTTTGCGTGAGTTTGGCAATTTGTACTGCCTTACTTCTAGGCTCTCTATCAGATGCATGACGCATATTTTCCGCGATAGATCGACCTATGGTTTGAGCAAACGCTGCCAAGTCACCTATGTGAGGAGGCAGGGCCGGTGGAGGTACTCTTGGAATCATATGTGGGAGAGGAACGGGTACCGGTCTTGGCATATGTGTGGATGATGCAGGATATGGAACATAACCGGGCATAGGTCCACTCGGATAAGGGCTAGGGAGCGGCACTCGAGGAGCATAAGCAAGTGGTACAATTGGAGGTGTGGGGGCCATGTGTGCATAAGGGGCTAGAGGCACATATGGTCGAGGCCCCATATTAGGTACTACAACACTAGGTAGTGGCACTGCGCTAACCGTAGATGTCATCGGTACATTCTCTGTTAGGCTTATCCCTGGAGTGAGCACTGTGTTTTCCTTGATAGAGGGTTGAGCCAAGTTAGGGAAGCTAAAGTTTTTGCTCGGAGGCTCAGATTGCATAGAGACACCAGGTGAAATGACGTAAGATGGGTCCATGGGGCTCATTAGAGGAGTCTCCATTTGTGATAGAGTAGGCTGTTGAGCCTTGCTCGTATCCAGAAATCTCATGGGGCCAGTTGAGAGTATATTTACCCCTCGGTTTTGCCTTTCTGATTGAATAATGCCGTGGATAACATTACAGATCATTTTCTGTTGATCTTCGATGCTCGTGGCACTAGAGGTGGATTGTACAATCTCTATCCATCCTACATGGTAGGCGTGGCCAGAGTGTAGATCCGTCAACACCTCAGTGTGGAGGTCGTATGTCCAATGATCATTAATGAACAATCCTTCTAGAGTCGACGTGTTAACGGTTTCTTGTGAGGTAGAAGCAATGTTGCTCCCCGTGGTTTTACTTGTCACCAACGGTACTCTAGAGGGAACTTCTGAAGGAGGCAGCTCAACAGGGCCTTCTTGGTAAGAAGTTGGTAGGATATCCACATGGACACTCTTTGGGGGTGTGGGGTCCACGTGCGATGTGAAAGGAGATTCCACTTCCCCACCCCCTTCGCGTGCTTCATCTGCATCAGGTTCCGAGCGAGTAGCTCTACCTAATGTTTCCATGAAACGGCTAAACATACTAGTACTAGGCTGTGGAGCTTCGGGAGGTGCATGGCCTTCTCTCTCAGTGTTTTGGGTAGGGTATGCTTCCATGATTTCTGAGTCGGAGGAGGAATCACTAGCGGCTATTTTAGGGTCTTGGGTGGTGCTACCTTGTGTCCCCGCTGAGGGTCTAGAGCTTATCGTGGATGGGTAATGGGTGTCCGTATGAACAGAGGCACCCTCAATATGCTCGTGTTCTAGCACCCGCCCAGAGCGTAAGTGCATGTGCTTTTGATACCCTAAGGTGTCAAAAAGCAGCTCTAGGAGGCCTTGTGACTAGTTTTTAGCGTGTTTTTTGTTTGTTTTTTTGCTAGATTTTTTAGAGCGTGTCGTGGAATGGGCCGTGTGATAGCTCAAAACGAGCGTATCGGTCAGAGGGTCGTGCCGTGCTTTACAGCACTCTGTTTGGTCACTCTATGCCCTCGGAATCCCTAAAACTGTCAATTTCCAGTAAGGAACTAGGCCTAAACTAGAAAGTTTAAGGGTGCAAGTGGGAAGAGAAAGGAGGAGAGTGGAGGACTTGTCCCACATGCTCTCATTCTCTCTTGAGGGAGTAGGGTATATATATAAGAGTGAGTCTAGTATATATCATAGGACTGAGGACTGAGGCCTGGGCCTGGGCTTGGGCTTGGGCTTGGGCTTGGGCTTGGGAAAATGATCCCGATCCCGATCTATCTTTTATACAAACCAACCCGTCCGTTTTCAGAGTCACGTTTTTTATTTTCGAAAAATATCGCCGCCCGCTCACTCGCGTTTTTAATTTCCGAATTTTTTTCCTTTTAAAATTTATTTATTTATTTATTTATTTATTTATAAAAAAAATCCCTCAAAAAATTTTTTTAAAATTATTTTTTTTTGTTGATGCAGAAAATACAGAAATTGAAAAAAATGCAGAAAAACGCAGAAATTACAGAAAATGCAGAAAAAACGCAGAAATTGCAGCAAATTGACAGAAATGCAGAAAATTGCAGAAATTGAAAACGTCGAACTTGAAAACGCAGAAATTGCAGAAATTGAAAAAACGCAGACAATAGCAGAAATTGAAACTTGACAGCAATTGCAGAAAACGCAAAAAGCAGAAATCTTCCACACACTCCTTCCCTGCCTTTCCTATGATAGAAATTGCACCACAAGGAAGCGTAAAGTGCTAACCGAGCTTAGTGTAGAGCATTTCCCCGGCAACGGCGCCAAAAATGTGTGCTCCTTGCCGCACTGTCGAAGCAAGGGACTTGCCAATACACCGTATGCGAGCCACAAATGGCTCCAAGCACACAACAAGCCTAAACTAGCAAGCTCAAGAAAACAAAGGGTGTGTCACTCACCGCTCTACGCTCGCCTTCGTGGTGGATTCCTCGCCGCGATGAAGAAGAAGCTGCAGTCGTGCCGCGCTCAACCGCTTCGCCTCCGTCGTGCCTTCGTAATGCTCGATCGCACACACACTCTCACTATCTCTCTCTCTCTCACACACACACACAAGGAGGTGAAGAAGAAGAAGATGGAGATGGAGCAAGAGCACTCTTCAATTGCACAAATGAGAGAATGAGTAAAAATTAGGTTTAGTTGGCTTTTATAGGAGCTCACCCCATTCACACTTGGGCGCCCATGCTTAACCAACTAATCCCTTGAATGTCCAAGTTAAAGTGCGCCTCTCATCGGCGATCACTCTACCTTTCCCTATTGGTCCGACAAGCCCGGTACCTGACTCTATCGAATACATAATACGCGTCCATCGTAGGTGATGGGTGTCCGTGTGCCATGAGGGTTAACACCATTATAACAAAGTCTTGAAATGTGGATCTAATTGTTGGTATCTCCTAGATCCACTACTTGGCCAGTTAGGTGGATTCAACACTTGGCCATCATAACACTTGTAATTTTATACAATGTTTGTGGGATGGATAGATCCGTGATCTAGCACTTGTCCATTTAGAGTAAGAATTGGTAAGTAGGTGCATAAAAGATTCACCACTTGTCCATTATAACAAAGGCTTGAATTGTAGATACAATTGTTGGTGTCACCTAGATCCACCACTTGGCCATTCTAACCATGTCCTAAAGTTAAGTGCATTCAACACTTGGCCATCATAACATTTGTAATTTTACACAATGTTGGTGGGATGAGTAGACCCTAGACCCACCACTTGGCCATTTAGACTAAGAATTGGGAAGCAGGTGCATCAAAGATCCACCAGCTTACCTCTTGGATATCGACGATGCTACAACCTGGCAGTAGCACTTCGATGAAGTCCTTGAGTGCTTCTACATTCTCCTCTTCTTCAGTTCTCCAGTTTGAAAAATCTAGTAGCCACTTGTCCATGATTGATGGCATGCATGGCTACTATTTGCAAAGCCCTCCTCAGTGGGGGCACCAAATGAGAGGCGGAAGTACAATAAAGACCCAGTGGCCTCTACACCAAGACTATGCACAATGGCCTCATCATGGGAGGTACACAATAGGGGCACCACCTAGCAAGATATGCGGCTAGGACGCATATATATATATATATATATATATATATATATATATATATATATATATATATATATATATATATATATATATGTAATCAAACATGCCATGGAAAACAATTTTAAGATCCACACCCACGTGTGGCATGGGGTGGTCAAAAAACAAGATGAGAGGAATGGTGAGTTAGTGAGAATGGGTTTACTACTCGTGCATGTAGTAAGGACAATAATGAGGTAAGGGAGACATGCAAATATGCTCACTTATCATACCAGAGGTGGCAAATCCGCACACCTTAAGATGCAAGTAGCAAGATGATAGGAATATGAGAGGGAGAGAGAATGTGTGTATGGTGGCAAATCCACACACCTTAACATAAGCAAAATGAAAAGAATGAGTATAAACCATACTCACAATAAATTGTATCCCAATCGACACAAGGTATGGCACCAAGATGGAGTGTGTTGATTTCTTGCAAAAGATGAATACAATAGGTAGCATAGGGAAAGTAGGTGATAAGGGAACAAGACCATAGGAAGCATAATGGAGGGATGGGAGTTGATGGCGAGGATTATCATGAGTATAGCCACCATTCTTCTTCTTGAAGTCGTGTCTTCAATCCTTCATTGCAAGTGTGTGGAGATATTGCTACAGCCTGAGGCGTGGAGAGCCCTGCAAAATACCGAAAACAATATACTGCAAGCCATAAAACGGACAAATCTCCATACCTGGCGAATCCACGAGCACATAATCAACGCTATACGCGAACAAAGAGAGATAAAGAGCGGGAGAGAGTGACCGAACGCGTGTAGGCGCACCTCCTAGAGCGGAGTGCTACGCCGGCACAGCGAGAGAGAAGAGAGGAGAGGTGAGAAGAAGAACACAGACACTGGGTGCAATCTCCCCCCGTGCAAGAGTGACCATTTCCCTCTTGCACATATTTGTTTTATAGATTTCTTGAATGGTCAAATTGGTTACAAATTGGCCGGCCGGTCATAATTGGCCAAAGCTCATAAAAGAGCACTTGAATAATAAAATATACATGATATACAAATACATTTGCATAGGCCAAGCTGGGTCTAGTCTTTTCCACCTGTCAGCTGCAATAAATCATAAAATATCATTTCTATAACATACCTCTCCGTTGGAAAGCAACTGTCCTCAGTTGCGAATATAAAAATCTACAAACAATACTTGTCAAAAACAGTGATTAGTATGTTGTGTCAAAAACATCACATAATAAAAAAGAAAAATTTATGAAACTAAACAACATTATCTTATGCCTGCCGTCATCCACATACTACCTATTCTAGTGTCCCATACCACTAGAATAAGCAGTATATGTCATACCCTGATGAATCGGGATATCATTGGTCACACTCATTATAATCAATTCGCATCAATCTCAATCCAATTCCATAAATATTGTCACGACAATCCACAAAAATTCAAGTCCAAATATTTACCAACATACATCCGTTTCAAATCCAAAATCCAAATATCCAAATCCAAAAGCATTTTCATTATGTACCCGGGTAACAAAATCATACCAGTTTCAGTGGTGGCCAGCCACTGCACTATGATTTTGTGATTGGTGTTGCCTAAATCGGCGAATCTACACCAATAGGACGTGCTGCCTAAATCGGCGAATCTGCACTAATGCTGCCTAAATCGGCGAATCTACATTTGGTATTGCTTAAAAGGTGTAAATATGTAGTTTTTTGTTGTGCTTCCTAGATCGGCAAATCTGCACCAGGATGAGCATTTTCACACTGCCTAAATCGGCGAATCTGTGTGTACGTGACCAATGGACTAGACCAAGCATAAAAAAACAACATCATAAATTACCTGCTTGATATCAAATTGGAGTAGATTGTAGTGTTTAAACCAAATGAAAACAATATCCCAAAACAACAGGACTGATTTAAGTAGCTGTCTGATCAGTTATGTCAATATATGACGTTTCAATGAATATAAGTACATTGACAACTTGTAACAGAATTGAAATAAGTGAAGGGCTCTATTGTCGAAAATTTTTTGATGATACCCAAGTTACTTGTTGTAAAGGTGGATGGGTATGAGAATATCTGTAATTAAAGTGATCCCTCAAAAGACATTAACTTGAAAAAGTATTAATTTTGTTCAATCTAAATTATACTGGAGGATTGTTAGATAAGGAGATGTAGGAAAAGGTGATTTTTTTATTTATTTATTATTATTATTATTATTATTATTTGATGCCTGAATAAGAAAGTACGTGGAATAAGGACTGGGGTGGGGAATTAGGTAATATTGCATTCAAATGAAAGTTATATAGGGAGGGAGCTTACTTATCAGGGAGAATTTATCTAGAGGGATGTAGTCATAATTCATACCTTGAGGTTCTCTGATTGTAGCAATGTAGTTGAACGTTATCTGCAAAAGTATTACTAAAAGACAAGGTGCCAAAAATAAGTAAACCGCACATTCAAATTGTCAAAGTTGATAATGGTAAAACGGATGCAAAGTTAGGATTGAAAGTGGGAGAGTTTAACTACAAAAAGGCGAATAATGAAGATCCTAAATGAGAATACCTAGTTGTCAATTGTTAGCGTTGCGAGTCTTATACAACGGTTGAAAAATTACAACAGGAAGAGTGACAACAACTGACCTACATATCTATAAAAGTCTTGCAAACATGATAGCAAGCTAATTATTAGCTTCTTATGAAGTATCGTGTCCCTGTAAGGACTTGGAGTGAATAGCACTACAAGAGGTTGTGTGCTCTTGTGACGCTGTTAGCGACGGAAATACATTGGGTTTTTATAACCCCCGGCGTCACTAAAACCGTCGCTACGAGCGTCGCTATGAGAGCGTCGCTATAGGCGTCGCTATAGGCGTCGCTATATAGCGACGCCTATAGCGACGGTCTCACAGAAAACTATAGCGACGCTACAGAGCCATAAATAGCGACGCTTATAGCGACGCCCGAGAGAATATTTTTTTGGTGGCAGGGCATTGAATGCCCTGCCACCCATCAACCATATTGTACTTGATTCACTTTTTAAAAAAAAGTGCAAAGGTAGATAATTAAGAGACCCAAAATAGTCACCCACAAGACGCATTGTTTGCAAAATTGACAATTGTACACATCATAGGCAAAATGAATTGATTGGCAAATGTAATAATGACAATTGTACAACATCATAGGCATAAAGAATTTATTGGCAAAAGGAACTGCGGTGACAAATGTAATAATATACATGGTTCAAAAAGACGTATAAAATCCGTCTCATGATACATAAGCTATGAGAAACCCTAAACTAATGCTATCTAGCTACGGCTAAACTGACGTCGTCTAGTCAGACGTCTCATCGCGTCCAAGCGGCGTATCTGTCGGATTCTGCAAAAAAAGACAATAAGACAGTTTTCAGTAAATATAAACATATAACGACATTTATAAAACAATACAAAAAATAAAAAAGAGTAAACCCTAATACTAACCATGCCGCCGCGAGAACTGAGAATGTCCATCAGGGAGTTTAAGCCCTTCCTGCCTGCATACTCGCGCTCGTACGGTGTGGGATCACGTCCTGTCATCGACCACTGTCAAAACATACAAAGATTTCATTATGTTAGAACTAAAAAACTCATAAACCCTAAACTATCGAACATGCATAAAGAGCAATGTGAAAAGACTTACAAAATCGGCCTCAAATGATGCCCATCCACCGCTCCCCAAGTGGTGCGAGCTCCCTGCCTCTACTCGCGCTCTGGCTGCATCCTTTTGTTGCTTCCACTTGTCGGGATTCTCACGCGCTGCTTTCTTCGCATTCTTCCAATCTTCTTTGGCCAGCCAATCTGGCCTGTTCCACCCATTCTTGATTGCTTTTTGCACTTCGGAACGCTTGTGTTTGCAGTATTCGCGCATTCGAATCTTCATCAGGTCTTCATTGAAGCGCTGATCCCGTGTTGGAACGGGAAACTCATCATGAAGTATGCTGATGACTCTGTTTTTTAAATCACTTGGTACTTCACTCCATTTGTTTAGTATATAGTGTCTAAACAGCTGAGAGCAAAGACCACGCATGCGCGAGATCACCTTGTTGCCGTCATCATCCATGATGATACCGCCGCTGATGTCGACGGAGTAAGGCAAGCCCTCTGGCCGGTGACGCGTGAACCTGGGTGTCCCGGCAGGGGTCTCTAGCGGCGTGTCGATGGGGGTACGGACGTCAGGTGTCTCCACCGGCGTCTAGGCCCCGAAGCGAGGAGTGTCGAGTGGGGTGGCTCCTGGCGGAGTAGGTAGAGGTGTGTAGCTTCTAGGAACAGTCAGCCGTGCAAAACCTGGCATAGACGGCGATGCTGTGGCTGGTGTGGGGGCGGGCAAAGAAGGGGAGGGTAAAGAGCCTCGTCGAACACGAGGCGGTGTGGAGGCATCGGTGGCGGAATCCCCACAACAACCGCCACCGCCACCACTACAGCGGCGGTGTCTAGACGAGTGTGACGCTCGTCTCGTCGACGCCGAAGCTTCGGAGCGCGCTGAATGCTCCGAAAGAGAGGGAGATGCGGATGGTGTAGGAACGCGCGATGATGCGCCAGAGCCATGACGCTCCACGTACCACTGTCTCTGCTGCGGTGACAAAGAAGAAAGAAACTCCTCATCATCCATACCTGCATTAAACACACGAATATTTAAACTTAATATTGAATGAATAGAGTAGACAATGACGCAAAGACCATTAAATACAATGACGTAATGACGCATATAAATACAATGACGCAATGAATCGAGTGATAGAAGAGGCAAGTCGAAAACTCAGAATTTTCAATCAAAAGATGTGAGCGCGAGTCTAAAAGAGCGTTATACACCATGGAAGGTACTTAGAGAGCCAGAGCTTTTACAGCACGGAGCAAAATTGTTCAAATACAATATTTGTGGCTTTAAGAGATCTCTCTCTCATCCTCGCATAACTCAGCATAACTTCCTATATCTATATAGAGCTCTCCGTTTAAACACATATCCTCTGTTTCATTTTGTAGCTCCTCTGCATGCACCCCATATAGAGTAGTAGCATCTTGATGCTCGTCTGGCACCACCGCAGCGGCTTCTGATTGAGCATCTTCTCTAATCTCCTCCATTGATGTCGTTGTGATTGGCACATGGTAGCCTTCATACGTCTTTGCACTACGAGGGGCTACCTCTATGACGTACCACCAGTTTGATGTAGACTTTGTAGGATGAAATACTACCTGCCAGAGCCACATAACTTACATGAGAGCTTTCAAGCACATAACTTGTAAAAGGGGGATGTTAACTATTTATATACTTACTTGTTCACAATGCTCGGGTAGTACGAAAGTGTCTCTTAGGTCAGTCCATTTCTTAGTAGAATCCACCTCAAGAAAACCAGACTCTCCTCTATATACGCACAGTAGCGTTGCGACCCTCCATGATTATCTTGAACCATTGCACGTCGAATAAGTCGACAAAAAATCCTCTGTAATCGATCCTCAAAATCTCTTGCAGCGTGCCGAAGTAAGTGAGTTCCGCCACCACAGGATCTGCATCAGAGGAACGTCGTCGACTAGACTGTTCAAATTTTGCCATGATTCCACAATCTTGAGTAAAACGCTTTTTGTCGATTCGTTCCACCCTAAAATGTCGACCTTTACACCATGCTGCTGTGTATGACTTATACTACAACAAACAAAGATTATGAGTGGCCGTTCAAACGTTTATAAATAAAGTCACTTGCTAGTCGTACATTGCAAACTTACCTTGGTCGCGCAACCCCGAGAGTACTCCCACTCTTCTTCAGTCACTTCGTCACCGCATTGTTGTGTGCTTTTCAATTGGTTGTGCAACCATCTTAAGCTCATGAAGGTTGGTAGGCTCTCCAGAACCGCTGGATAGTGCATCGGTGGTCGTCTTCCCCGTCTCCACTCGATTCGTGCCCTTTGTCGCTCTTGCTTTGCATCCTCATATTGTGAAATCCACTTTTGCATCACTGGATTGTGAAGCATGCAAAATCGGTTGATTTTAGCCTCTAGATCTTCCGTCATCTTCTTCTCAACACCGAGATTGCACATGACAATCCCAGATATGCGCTCATCATCTATGGTTCGCCATAGCGTGTCCCGGGATTTATCAAATCCGTCTAGCCACTCTCCAATGTACACTAGGGACTCTGATACCAACCAACCTTCTGCCATGCTACCCTCCGGACGTGCCTTTTGACGCACATATCCCTTAAGAGTTTTCATGAAACGCTCTAAGAAGAACATCCATCTGGAATGAACTGTGCCAGCTATTTCCACCTCATCAACTATGTGAACAAGAAGATGCACCTGAATGGTTAGCATTGTAGTAGGAAAATGTTTCTCAAACATGCACACAAGCTCCGCAGCATTTAGTTTGGCGAATGGTATGGAGTCTACGTCGATCTCCTTTTGTGAGATCCATTGCACCAGCTTTGCAAGTTTGTAGATTGTGTTACGGATGTCGAGAGACAAACATCCCTCAATGGCAACCGGTAAGATAAACTGTAAAGTATGTGTAGCAATGATATTAAAGTCCACATTTTATGCAATGATATTAAAGTCCACTATGAACGTACCTGACACATTTTATGCCAATCGTGTGACTTCAAACCGGTAAGCTTTCCTTCTTTAGTAAAACACGTTCGGAGCGAGTGCATTACGCCAGTTGGGGTCCGCAAAGATCGAATGGCCTCTTTTACTTTGCGTTCTTGGGCTCCTGTGAAAATCCATGGTGCTTTAGGGAGTTTTATCGATCCATCAGACGCTGTTTGCGGCCAATATTGCTCCATACGATCCACATTTCTAAGGTCAACTCTGGCTCCCAAAGTATCTTTCTTGCCGGTCAAATGGTCCCATAGTACATTACCCACATTCTTGAATATGTGCATTGGATCGAGCAAGTGATTGATCACGAGTCGGGGCCAGTATGGTAACTCGTACCATAGAGATAGTCTCTTCATCCCTGGAGGCAATCCGTCATCGCATATCTCCTTCTGCTCTAACCATGCTTGTGCAGACATCCTTGGTGGCTCTCTTCCCAAAAAGCCGTCGCGTAACACATGATTCTCTGGAAGATACGCTTGATGACCTTCGTAGATTTGCTTCTTCAGTGAGGGTGCCCTACGTGCATTCAGTCTAGGTCCACATGTGACACATGCTCTGTATCCGCTTGTTTGAAGCCCTGCATGTATACACATGATAATAGATCAACTATGGGAAAAAACAAGATTTACAGTGTCTGAGTGAGGAGTGTCAATAGATCACCTGAGCATTCTGTTAGCCCGGGATAGTCATGCATGGTCCACATTAGAATACCTCTGATCAAAGCATTCCGTCGTCCTGTGTGTCGGCTCATATCCACCACCTCTATGCCAATCCACAATTGTTGTAGCTCTTCCAATAGTGGACGAAGATACACATCCATATTCCCCACTTTCTATCGCCCTGGCACAATCAAGCTTAGCCATAGGTGCCCCTTCTTCGTAGTCAACCACGGGGGAATGTTGTAGTTGACGATGACAACGGGCCATACACTGTAAGATGTTGATCTTTGACCAAATGGATTTACGCCATCCATAGCCAGGCCTAAGCGCAAATTTCGAGCTTCCCTGGCAAAATCCGACCATGTTCCATCTATATGTTTCCAGGCTGCGCAATCTGCAGGAATTCGTAGCACACCATCCGAAGATTTATTCTCCTCATGCCATGATGCTAGGGCGGCCATGGACTTACATTCGAAGAAATGCTTGATGCGAGGAAGCAAAGGAAAATGTCGCAAAACCTTTTGTGGAATTTTTGTCCCGTGGAGATCTACTCGATATCTTTCGGAATCACATTTCGGACACTTCTCCATGTCTGTGTATTCCCCTCTGAAAAGAATGCAGTCATTAGGACAAGCGTGGATAGAATTGTAATCCATCCCCAAGTTTCGCAAAATCTTTCTTGCTTCATCTCGGGAATCTGGCATCACATTGTCAGCTGGTAGTATGTGCTCTTTCAGCAATCTACACAACATAAAAATATGATACAGTCGTGTAAAAATCTATCAGATCATTATACATTTAGAGTTCTATTAAAGTAAACTAATTGTAATAGATCACCTGAAAAGCGCTGTGACGCTAGTGTCACTCCATCCAAACTTTGCCTGCATGTTGAGAAGAACCAGGAGTGCTTTCAATCTAGACATACGTGCTCCATTATACAATGACGTATCGGCTTCACTTTTCATATCATCATAGATAAGCCTTTCTGAATCCATGATCGTCTCGATCATTTCATCAATCTCGGGCTCAGACATTGCCTCGTTGGGAATGTGCTCTGCATGATCATCCCCCGAGCTGTCAGAGGCTACATCTTGTGGCCTCACATATGCTGCTTGACCAAAGCGCCTGCGAACACGTCTATTGGGTTGCAAGATTGCTGCTTGTTGGCCAGCGTCAGAGTCCGACGAATTATAATTGGCAACAACTCGATCTATAATAGATGGATCGAACTCGCCAAATTCGCGAACGTGCTGCAAAGAAACACGTCTTGTCCGTCGCACAGCATGCTTGCATTGATTACAAGGACATAAGACCCTCGTTGAGAGATAGGTGTTACGATTGGACGGTCCCACATCCTCGTCGCTACTCATAATGAGGATAAAAAACTTATAACCTGGACAACAAATTTAATATTCTATTGGCATTCTTCGTCTTATCTCTCTCTCTCTCTCTCTCTCTCTCTCTCTCTCTCTCTCTCTCTCTCTCTCTCTCTCTCTTTATCTCACATTCTCTAGTCATGTCCAATCCCCGCACACCTCGGTCTAGAGGTGCACGGAGATCAGAACCACCGGGTTATAATCTCGTCTTTATTGGTCAATACCTATATTTGTGGGTACAAGAAATCTACACACCCACGTCTACATGATACTGCATGTAGTGGACAAAATCCCTTTGCCTCTTCTCTAGCTGTAGCACTTCACTTCATCTTAACATCTTTTCACAGTAGATCTTTTCACTGTTCGTCTAACTCTAAACCCTAAACCGTAAGTAATTCTTGCGTGGACTCGATCTAATGTAAATAAGCGTAAATCTAAATAAACGTAAATCTAACTAACAATAAAGCTAAATCTAATTTAACGTAAGTCTAATGACTAGAGGTTGTCTAGATGGTCATTGTGTCGGGGATGTAGTGACTCTTGCCGCCCTGAAGATCCACCTTCTTCCCTATCTTCTGAAGACATTTCACCAGTACTTTTGGATCGACGGAGCCCACCATGAGTGAAGACAGCAATACCCTATATTCCATTGAGGGCTTTCTTCACCCGCTTCATGCAGGCATCGCAGTCTATGGAGACCTAAATCTAATCTAATATAACGTAAATCTAAATCTAGCTTAAATAAACGTAAATCTAGTTAAAAATAAACCTAAATCTAATTTAATGTAAGTCTACATATAACCTAATCTTTAACGTCTTTTAAGATAGTTTCCTACGACGTTATAACTCTCTTCTTCTTGTGTGTGTACGCGTGTGTGGATGTGTGTGCCAATAAAAAGAGATAATCGGTATAACCTTTCTATCACCCATGCCAAGTATGATAGATTGATTATGCCATTTCCCTCTTGAATAATAGGTCTTCAGTTCAACTCCTCGTCGGTTAGATCTTTAGGTCTTTTAATTTTAATTAGTTTCCTACGACGTTAAATTAGTTTCTCTCTCTTTCTCTTTCAATGTGTGTGCGTTTTTTTGGATCGTATGCATGTTTTCTCTCTCTTTTCCTCTCTCAATGTGTGCGTTTTTTGTTTATGCATGTTCTCTCTCTCTTTTCCTCTCTCAATGCGTGCGTTTTTTGTTTATGCATGCTCTCTCTCTCTTTTTCTCTCTCAATGTGTGTGCATTCTTTGTTTATGTATGTGTGTGTGCGTTTTTGTTTTTGTTTGTACTCTCTCTCTCTCTCTCTCACAAAACACTGTGTGTGTGTGTGTATGTGTGTGTGTGAGAGAGAAAGAGAGGGAGAGAGAAAGAGGGGAAGGGAACATGAGAATGAGGAGAGGGAAGGAGCATACCTGGCTCTCCTTCCTCTCCTCGTGTGTGTGTGTGTGTGTGTGTGTGTGTGTGTGTGTGTGTGTGTGTGTGTGTGTGTGTGTGTGGAGAAGAAAAAGAGAGAGAAAGAGAGAGAGTGAGGGAGAGCGTTACCTGCTCTTTGCTTGAGGGCGTCGAAAAACTCAGATCTGAGATCTGAGTTTTTGGGCGCGCTCGGTTATTTTTTTTACCCCAGTCGGCGTCGCTATGAGCGTCGCTATAAGCGTCGCTATGAGCGTCGCAAATTTACAAATAAATTTGCGACACTCATAGCGACGCTTATAGCGACGCTCATAGCGACGCCGGGAAAAAAATTTTTGAGCGTCGCTGTGTGAGCGTCGCTAATATGAAGAACCTCTTGTAGTGTAGAGTAGTGAATGTGGGTGCATTTGTAGATGATTTTACAAAGAATATATATTAGCTTGGACAAACCAATAATGTCGTTCAATATTTTGTGAGACACGGTGTAAATTTAGAGAATAGGGGAAAAGATGGGACATCGTAGGAAAATGCAGAAGCGTCAACATCAAACACCCTTGGTTTTGCTTAGCCAGTTTCAAAAATCATTCAATTTTAATGAAACACTGACCAATACTGCTGATAGAATGAGATTTTTCTTTTGTGAGCGGTATTGTTTTGATTACGCAAGAAGTAGTTGCACGAAATTGTTAGCAATAGGTTTCAGAGTGCTTATAGAAATACCTCGATTGTTAGTCAATGAACACATTCTTAAATAAGTGAAGCAGTTATGACTAGTGTATTCCACACATGGCCATTGATATCTCCAGTTGGTACATTATTTGCTAAGATACTTCCAATTCTCTCACACTGTCTTTGCAATGTGCATAGCCACTGTTGAGCACCAAATCCCATACTGCAGTTAACAAACGATTGGTACAAATTGTGAGCCCCTCTAGAATCAGCTTCCACATGCTCTACCCACGTGACCTTGGAATATCCATTGGGCATCTCCTCAATAACACAGCCAGAAGGGCGCTTTCTGCATCGTGGGCGGGTTCCCACGTAGACTATCGATCGAAACATCTGCAACAACCCATAGATGGCCTACGCGCTTCGAATATCTCAAGAAGTAGTTTTCCCAAGTGGGAACCAATTGGGTATGCAGCTGAAACTCTGAGTACATCAGCTGAATGGCGCCATAAGTAGAAAAGATCTCAACAGGGTGAACTCGAGAGATAATGGAAGGGAACATTTCTACCCAGCGTTCCACATCCATAGGGTCTCAACAAGGGAGGGAGAATTCATGATGACAAGGCCAGTGTGGCAAGTACTTTCGGAGTGTAGCCCTGTAGGTGTAGGGCCAATTGCCGCAAGGAAACCGCTGGACATAAACATCATGATCAATACATTCGAGAGGATCACCTGTGGTGGAATAGGAAGGATGAGGAACCCAAAAGGATTCAGAAGCTTGGGTAACTTGTAAAAGTTCTTCGAGAGCAAGCTCAACAACAAAGGGCTTCTCAAAGAAAAAATTAGATCGAGCTTTGGAGCCCACACTGCTGCATGTACAAGAAACCCTTGGAGCACCAAGACATGCATTTTGCAATAATAGAGAGTGGTCCAAGCCATGGTTTTACTGTCGGAGCTGTCGAATGAGCACTAGTTGCTAGTGGACGAGGCGTGCGAATCTGAGGTGCACTGGCTTGGTGCTACGTCTCTGGTGGTCACACGTACTTACGCAGCCTTGATCTTATAGCTGATCAGCGCACCATGGAAGGCTTGCTGCCACAGTGATAACAATATTGTAAGGAGTTCGTCTGTTTTTCGATGGTAGGAACTAGCAAAGGTGGTGCTGCCCATTCCTTGTTGCCAACAAGGAGAGCAGAGAGCTCGTGTGGATCTGGCTGATTCGTTCAGAGAGAGAGAGAGTGGTTGCATCAAGTGAGGGAGAGAAGCGAGACGATAAAGGTGGGTTGGCAGATGATCACAGCCGCAATGGAGTGGTTGGAGACTGCATGCGGCCACCGAGTGATGAGAAGTGGGGCGGGGGATGGTTGAAGATGAGAGGAAGAAAGATGGATGGCTCCATGCGAACACATGAGAGAGAGAGAGAGAGGGAGAACTGGTGAATGTCAAAGGAAAAGCTGGCAGAAGGGGTCAAGAGCTGAAAGCGTGTGGCGGCCGCAGCAAAAGAGAGAGTGTGTGAGAGACAAAAAAAAATGGCAACTAGCCGCCTGCATGCCCTTTGTGGGTGTGTGGTTGTGGGTGCCATGAGCAAAGCAGGGTGCAGACCTCAGTTTGGATGACGGCGGGGTGATGCACAGCCCAGTGTTGGCATCCAGCAACTGAGGAGGGAGAGAGTAACGTGGGGTGCGGGTGTGTCCAACAACCGAGACAGAGAGAGGTTACAGGCTGAGGACGCGACCGAGAGAGAGAGAGAGAGAGAGAGAGAGAGAGAGAGAGAGAGAGAGAGAGAGAGAGTTTGAATGCGCCTACGTGTGGCTGTGAGGTGACGAGAGTTGCTCGTTAACGCACGGCCACAGCTGCATGCTGCATGGTAACTAGCCGAGGAGAGGGAGAGAGTGAGGCTATTGTTCTGCATGCGCAAGGGATGGAGGGGGCAGTTGGAGGATTGAAAGTGGTGTATGGCTGTGGGTGTCCCGAAGCTCATGGTCACGAAGGCAGCTAAAGCGTGCTATGGCGGCATGAGTTGGTAAGAGTGGGGAGTTGCGTCCAGAAAGGTGCGGGTAGCAATGATTTACAACAGATTGGCACCGTCGTGCGAGAGAGAGAGAGAGAGAGAGAGAGAGAGAGAGAGAGAGAGAGAGAGAGAGAGAGAGAGAGAGAGAGAGAGAGAGAGAGAGAGAGAGAGAGAGAGAGAGAGAGAGAGAGAGAGAGAGAGAGAGAGAGAGAGAGAGATGCAGGTGCAGCTTGTCGGAACAACTAGCTGAGAACACTATATATATGTATATATTTAAAGAATGTGTGTGAGGCTGGGCTGATGCATGCCGCCCTCAACTAATCTTGTAACTGGCACTCCTCCTTGGTTCTGTGCTGCATCACTAGCTTAGTGGTTTGTCATGCTATGCCTTTATCACTAGCTTAGCTTCGTCTGTAAGCAGAATGACCTTCTCAGTACATGCATCAAAAAGCCTCACACGCATTTAGTCATGGTTGAGCTTGCCCTTTTGGATAGGACTGATTTCTTCCAGTACTAAATGGTTCTCACTCGCAGCGATTGCTCACTCAATCACTCGGTCACAATACACTCGCTATATGGCCTCGAAGCTCAGTTCAATCATGCAGACGAGTATATCCACTATCTGGATGCTTCTCATCCTATTGATTTGGCACCTTCATCACCACTTCTTGAAGGCGATGCACATGCAAAAAGGAAACTCGGCACTTATTCTTGCCATTGCAGGTATGCACAGTGTCGTCACCCATCACGGCAATCCTTCTTGGTCAACATCGTCTACTTGGACCATACCAACATTGATCCCTTGACACAGTAAACTTGAGCCACAAATAATTTACTGGCGTAGTTTCTCACCAGGATAAGTTTTTTCAATGATTTGACGTCAAAGATCTCTTTTGACTATTCGTAAAACATGTTTATTAAGATTCTCAAGCGATTGTTTCTTACAACGAGAAGCAGCCACAAAAATTTAAGTTCACCACCTTTTGTGCGTTTGATAGCACTTTCACTCTAAAGGATCTATTTTCTCTATTATATATATAATTTACAATATGGTTAAAATGATTAAAACTAATTAACATAATTACACATGCAATTATTAGTACAAAAAGATCTAAACAACCAAGCCATGATTGTGCATCTCATATACAAGTATAAATATCAAGAAGAAAACAAAAAGACTTAGCTATGGTCGTTGTGATGATTACCTGTAGACATCCGACCGTAGCCTATGCTCTGATATCACTGCTACAGCCGGAAGCATGGAGTTCCCTGCAAAATACCCGCATAGCATACCACAAACCATAGAATAGACTAATCGACATACCTGGCAACCACATAGACACATAATCGACAATATACACGGACAAAGAGAGATAGAGAGCAGGAGAGAGTGACAGAACGCGTGTAGGCGCACCTCCTAGAGTGGAGTGCTACGCCGGCATGGCGAGAGAGAAGAGGGGAGAGGAAAGAAGAAGTACACAGGCACTGGGTGCAATCTCCCCCCGTGCAAGAGTGACCTTTCCCTCTTGCACGTATTTGTTATATAGATTTCTTGAATGGTCAAATTGGTTACAAACTGGCCGGCCGGTCATAAATGGCCTTAGCTCATAAAGAGCACTTGAATAATAAAATGTACATAAAATATGATATCCTTTTGCAATAGCCTAGCTCGGTCAAGCATTTTCCTCCTGTCACAGCTGCAATAAATAATAAGATATCAATTCCATAACATACCTCTCCGTTGGAAAGCAACTGTCCTCAGTTGCGAAGATAAAAATCTGCAAACAATACTTGTCAAAAACAGTGATGATTTCGTTGAGATGATTTGTCAATAAGCTATGCAGCTACTCAGGCGATCTAAGGTGCTCTAGGATAGTGAACAACAATTTGTAAGTGATTTAATATACTGCATTGTGATGTCAACAACATAGTAAATATTTTTTCCTTTATGTCTTGCCTAGTCCATTGGTCACGCACACACAGACTCGCCGGTCTAGGCAGTGTGTAGATACTCATCTTGGTGCAGATTCGCCGATTTAGGCAGCACATTGAAAATTAGAGATTCATGATTTTTAAACAATACCAAATGCAGATTCGCTGATTTAGGCAACATTAGTGCAGATTTGCCGATTTAGGCAGCACACTTTATTGGTGTAGACTCGTCGGATGAGGCAACACCGATCACAAATCATGCTGTAGTGGCTGGCCACCACTGTAACTGGTATGATTTTGTTACCCGGGTACATAATGAAAGTGATTTGGATTTGGACTTGTGGAATTGATATTGGATTGGGATTTGGTATCTGATGGTTATTTTATCACGACAGTGTGTATGTGATGAGACTTGACATTATGAGATTAATGATGAGTGTGACCAATGATATCCTGATTCAACAGGGTATGACATATACTGCTTATTCTAGTGGTATGGGACACTAGAATAGGTAGTATGTGGATGACGACAGGCATAAGCTAATGTTGTTTAGTTTCATAAATTTTTCTTTTTATTATGTGATATTTTTGACACAACATACTAATCACTGTTTTTGACAAGTATTGTTTGCAGATTTTTATATTCGCAACTGAGGACAATTGCTTTCCAACGGAGAGGTATGTTATAGAAATGATATTTTATGATTTATTGCAGCTGACAGGTGGAAAAGACTAGACCCAGCTTGGCCTATGCAAATGTATTTGTATATCATGTATATTTTATTATTCAAGTGCTCTTTTATGAGCTTTGGCCAATTATGACCGGCCGGACAATTTGTAACCAATTTGACCATTTAAGAAATCTATAAAACAAATACGTGCAAGAGGGAAATGGTCACTCTTGTACGGGGGGAGATTGCACCCAGTGTCTGTGTTCTTCTTCTCACCTCTCCTCTCTTCTCTCTCGCTGTGCCGGCGTAGCACTCCGCTCTAGGAGGTGCGCCTACACGCGCTCGGTCACTCTCTCCCGCTCTTTATCTCTCTCTGTTCACGTATAGCGTTGATTATGTGCTCGTGGATTCGTCAGGTATGGAGATTTGTCCGTTTTATGGCTTGCAGTATATTGTTTTCGGTATTTTGCAGGGCTCTCCACGCCTCAGGCTGTAGCAGTCCGCCTATACTGCACTGACATCCCTCATCATAATCCTACAATAATAATCACTTTCTCTACTTGCTTGGAAGTTTATTGGTGAATATATTTAAGGACACAAAGTCAAGCAGTTTGCAATAGGGATAATACCATTAGACAATTTGAAAGCAAAATGATCTTTTCCTTCTTTGTATTTTCTTAGGGCATATGAAATTAAGCATCCCTAAAGTTCTACGACAGTGTGCTTGCACTGCATGTACTTTCTATTGAGCGGATTTTCCATTAAGCTATGCAACTACTCATATGAGCCGCGGTGCTTTGAGTTAGTGAACAACAATTTGCAAGTACTCTGCTACTCAACTATACTTCAATGTGGTGTCACACAGGTAGTACATTCTTTGTCCTTTTTATGTCTAGCCTAGTCCATTGGTCACCAACACACAGATTTGCCGATTTAGGCAGTGTGTAGGATACTCATCTTGGTGCAGATTCGCCGATTTAGGCAGCACATTGAAAATTACAGATTCATGATTTTGAAACAATACCAAATGCAGTTTTGCCAATTAAGGCAGCATAAGAGCAGATTCGCCGATTTAGGCAGCACGTCATATTGGTGTAGATTCGCCGATTTAGGCAACACCAATCACAAAATCATGCTGCAGTGGCTGGCCACCACTGTAACTGGTATGATTTTGTTACCCGGGTATATAATGAAAGTTATTTGGATTTGGACTTATATTGTGGAATTGGAATTGGATTGGGATTTAGTATCTGGTGATTATTATGGCAGTGTTTATGTGATGAGACTTGACATTATGAGATTAATGATGAGTGTGACCAATGATATCCTGATTCATCAGGGTATGACATATACTGCTTATTCTAGTGGTATGGGACACTAGAATAGGTAGTATGTGGATGACGGCAGGCATAAGCGAATGTTGTTTAGTTTCATAAATTTTTCTTTTATTATGTGATGTTTTTGACACAACATACTAATCACTGTTTTTGACAAGTATTGCTTGTAGATTTTTATCTTCGCAACTGAGGACAGTTGCTTTCCAACGGAGAGGTATGTTATAGAATTGATATTTTATTATCTATTGCAGCTGACAGGTGGCAAGAGCATCAGCAGATAATGGATTATGCAGAAGGATGATACATTTTATGTATATTTGATTATTCAAGTGCTCTTTGTGAGATTTGGCCAATTATGTCCGCCCGGCTAGTTTGTACTCACTTTGACCATTCAAGAATCTATAAATTAAATACGTGCAAGAGGGAAATGGTCACTCTTGCATGGGGGGAGATTGCACCCAGTGTCTTTGTACTTCTTCTCCCCTCTCCCCTCTTCTCTCTCACCGTGCCGGCGTAGCACTCCACTCTAGGAGGTGCGCCTGCACGTGCTCTTTCCCTCTCTTCCGCTCTACGTCTCTCGTTGTTCGCGTATAGCTTCGATTACGAGTTCGTGGATGTGCCAGGTATACAGATTTGTTGATTTATGGCTTGCTATGTGCCATTTCGAGTATTTTGCAGGGCTTTCCGCGCTTCCGACTGTAGCAGATGTTATAGAATTGATATTTTGTTATCTATTGCAGCTGACAGGTGGCAAGAGCATCAGCAGATAATGGATTATGCAGAAGGATGTTACATTTTATGTATATTTGATTATTCAAGTGCTCTTTGTGAGCTTTGGCCAATTATGTCCGGCCGGCTAGTTTGTACTCACTTTGACCATTCAAGAATCTATAAATTAAATACGTGCAAGAGGGAAATGGTCACTCTTGCACGGGGGGAGATTGCACCCAGTGTCTGTGTACTTCTTCTCCCCTCTCCCCTCTTCTCTCTCGTCGTGCCGGCGTAGCACTCCGCTCTAGGAGGTGCGCCTGCACGTTCTCTTTCCCTCTCTTCCGCTCTACGTCTCTCGTTGTTCCCGTATAGCTTCGATTACGAGTTCGTGGATGTGCCAGGTATACAGATTTGTTGACTTATGGCTTGCTATGTGCTATTTTGAGTATTTTGCAGGGCTTTCCGCGCTTCCGACTGTAGCACTGGTATCAGAGCTGAAGCTACGCTCCAGAGATTGCATATTCGGATAACCAAAAGCTAAGTGCTTTCTTTTGGTTTTCAAAATTTATAAATCTATGTTCTTGTCCTATATTTTTTTTTCATGAAAATGTGGCTTTAATCCTCCGTTAATTTGTACTTAGTGGAAGATATCTAAATAAGACAGTAGAAATGACAATTTTATAATATGAGCAAGTTTACACAATATTAACGTATATATATATTAATAGCGCGATAAATATCGTCATAGGATATGTATAGTCGACGAAGAAGAGAAGTAGTAGGAGAAGGATTGGAGGTGTTCTATCATAGGAAGGAGGAGGAATTAAAAGTAACATAAAATTTTAGCATATTCGCAATTTCTCATGGAAACTTGTCCCAAGTTAGGCTCGAAATTTATAACAAGGATATTTTTAAAAAAAGTAAAATAAATAAATAAAAGTGTAGGAGATCGATCGTGACCAGTAGATGCATGGTAGACCAAGCTCGCGTGCAGCATGGCATATAGAACCAAGCCAATTCAACCATCTCTCGGACTCTCTCTCTCACCTTGGCCAACAACCAACACCCCAAAGCATCTGCAGACGACAGTGCTACTTTCTCATGAAGTGGCAGTGGTCGCAGTCAAAATACATCATCCCCTGCATGAACACCCGCCCCTTTAGCAATCTATGGCCACCTGCCAAGCCAGCTATGGCGATAGCGCTGCTATTATTGAGCGTGTGTATGTACGGAGGGTTTTTGCGAGCTAGGAATAATAGAGAGCGCAAGCAGTGGACGAGGCAGTAGCTCTCTGTGATCAAGCACCAAGTCTCTCCCGACTCGTACTGCTACCAATGAGCCTCAAAATCTCTCTCCTCATGCAGCCACCACCAACCGTCCCTTTTGGGTCGTCTCTCAGTCCTCTCTCGACTCCCTCACACCAACCATGCACAACCGCCTCTGTCAGGCCATGAAAATCACAGCCTCTCAATGCTCATGCATCGACTCCCAATCTCTCTCTTTCTTTCTCTGTCTCTGGCCGCCACCTGGAATCAGTCTCTCTCTTCTCTCTTTTGTCTGATGCGACTGCCGCAAATACTCTCGGAGCCATGTGTTGCCCAGCATCCTTTCTCCATTAACCTCTACCATCAATCTTTTTCTCTCTCTCTCTCTACCCCTCGTTGCTGCAATACAGGTACGCACTCCCCTTGCAGGCATGATTGGCATGCGTAGCTATGTCTTGCATGCAACCACCCTACCTCTTCCTTTGGAGCTCACCCACTCGCACTAGCGTGACACTCACGAAGGTTGCAAGCTCGTACAAGTGTTCTCTCTCTCTCCTCACACTCATGAAGGTTGCAAGCTCGTACAACTGTTCTCTCTCTCTCTCTCTCTCTCTCTCTCTCTCTCTCTCTCTCTCTCTCTCTCTCTCTCTCCAGTTCGGTCGCTTTCTAACAACCCTCTCTCTCAACAACTAGTGGTTCGTTCAGGCATGTAGCACTCTCTAGCTGCCTCCTCTCTTCCTCTGTTAAGATGCCAGTATATTAATCCTCTTGATTTGCTTGTGCCTCGCTCTCTGCTGCAAACGATTCTTCATCTGTCATGGGTCCCGGAACTCTCCTTGATCATACAGCTATTTGCACATGCAGCATATCATCAACCTTAGCCTTCCATGGTACCATATCCACCTTCTCCGACTGTAGCAGTGTACAATAGCACTTTGCTGGTGCTTTTCTCTCCAATAACACCTCCGGGCAATTCCACCAGTGGCTTCACCAATCTCATCATCCTCCCTATATCAAATATAGTCTCATAAGTTGCGTCAACATGGTTTGAATTCTCTGCCTTGAGCCTTGCGCAAGTAAAATTTCAAAATTATAGAAATATATTGCTGATGGCCGGGGGATACTGCTGCAACTTCTTTTGCCTTTATCAGGCCATGCGCTAGTATCCCACAGTATGGAACACACTTTGGCAGAGCAACTCGCAGTTTGCGTGTACGGCATTGAATCTTGTGCTCTGTGTACCAACCAAACAAAAAAAAAACAACTACCCCCCCCCCCCCCCCCTCCTCTCCCGTTGGGTTTCCCTTTGCGGTGGAAATGGCAAAAGCTGACTTTTTGTAGCGGGGAGCGCCTTTTTCTGTCTCTCGCCCTTGGCTCCAACTATCGTGCAAGCCCAAGAGGAGGCATGCCACACCATGACAATCTTCACAGACATGATGACTCTACAAGGGATCATAACCATACACATAGTGCTCAATGGATTGAGAAAAGCATGCAAAGTACAGTGATTGCAAAGATAGATATGCACACCGCTTTTCCAACAATGTAAATCCTCATCTACGGTACCCTTGGTCATTCTGTTGAACCATATCTCCAACGAGATCAAACCTGCGGGCCTTGGTAAGCTCTTTTATGACCTTGACCAAGGTAGCACTATGAAGTGTTACACCTTGCTACACAATCTGATCGTACAGCTCCTCAGTCGCTTGCCATTATTGAGCACTGGTGAAGTTTCGAACATCTGCAAAGAAGACGTAGTCATTCAAAATGAAGCCTGGCTGGTGAGCTTTGATCCATGTGTAGAGGGCATACCTAGGGATTGAATTAGATCATTAAGGATTGTATCAATATGGTCTCCTAGGCTTTTTGAAGAGAAGTAATTTCACATTTCATTCCATTTCTCTCTCTGTAACCAGTATGCCTACCTATAGAGGTGGACATTAACGATGTTCTTTAGTGCTTGCTACTGCAATATTCTATCTAACATACGTCCGTTGCCGAGCATTCTCACGCATTGACGATGATGATACTGATTTTCATCACACGATATTAGGCTCTAGGTTTTATGCTTTCAATTGTACTTTGTTTTGTTTTATTTTTATTTTTGTTAGTACCCAGGCATCGGAACAAATACACAAGGATTGTATCAGTTGTTCTCACACTTAGTCTCACATTTTAAGACGGTTAATATAACATTTCATTTCATTTTCTCCCTCTCTTTCCCCCCTCAACCAAACTGCGCACCCTACCTTTGTATTCGATTACTCCCAACCTCGCAAGTCGATGACCTCTTGTCCTCTACACACACACTCACTCGTCAATTCCGATGATACACGCATACACACACACACTACTGTAAGTGTTCTATATGGTCTTTCATAGCTTGAAGTTATTGCTCGTGGCTACGCAGTCTGCGATTTGTGTGTCTATATTTAAGGTGGTGATAAGTGCTGCTATGACTCTTGGTATTTTAGTGTTTATTGTATCCATTCAAAGATGATCATCCAAAGTAGTGCCTACGAAATTTTTCACGAGAAATTCTCTTTGGATCAGAGTACTCATAGTAATGTTTGTCGATCGAGTTAGGGCTTACCAAAAACAATATTTTTCCTAACTGAAGACAATGAGGGAACACCTAAAGCTGTTTTGTTTTTAGATCAAAATTCACAGATTTTTAGGTATTCACACTAAAATTTGTAAAACTTTGTCGATTTCCTTGAAGGAAATCATGGACTCTAGCTGATGTTTTGCTATTTTAGCTAGTTTCAATAACACGGGTGAAATTTTACTAGCTTCTAATTTTCTTGTGACAACAATCAAAGGTTTAAAAACTTACTCACATATACAATTCACCTCACTGATATCTGACACCCATCTGTATGACTTGAACTTTATGGCATTTGTACTTTGGTTTGTTCTAACTTGCATAACATTACTCAAATGATGAATTTTGCTGTTGATCTTTGTTTTCAAAAAAAAACCCTGTCAATTAAGGCACAAAACCCCAACGAATCACCTGTCAGCTCCTTATACACTGCACTATACTAATTTCAACCGTCTCCCTTTATAGTGTCTTACCACCCTTTTGTTTAATGTGGTCCCTCTCTTTCTGATTGTAGCTTGTCACTTGATATAAAACTGGTGAAGGTCGCGGTCCTTTGCTCTCTAGCACCCCAAAGCCCTGTAAATTGTCGACTCCCTCCTTGCTTTCGGCTGCTCACCACCTTATGACCTCTCTCCCTTCTTGTGTAGCCAGCGTCCTTATATTGTTCAAGCCCGACACTTACCCACTCCTTCTCACATCCAGCTTGTGGCCCTCTCTGTAGCACCCCCAAGGCAAGACTCCCTTTCTTCATCAACTACCACTTACACTATCAAACTTCTATACACTTCGTCCACTCCCAACGTCGGTCCTGGTTCGTAGCTCCATATGGTAGCACCCTCTTCTTGCGTTCCTTAACGTTGCATGGTCCCCCCCACCTCACACGACTAGTAGCGCTCAGTACTTCTCTCAGCTCTCCCCGCCTAGAGCTTCTATTAAAGCCCTTAGCGGCTCATTCTCTCCTTGTGCTGATTTCGGCTCTCCTCTGATATGCCGTGTTGAGCAGCCCTGAACGGCACCCGTGTTCTCCTTCTTCTTGCTTGGCTGCAAACGACCACCTCTTCCATTTGCAGCTCCACTCTGGAACACTGCTCACAAGTTACAATCACCTCTTCCTCAGGCGGCCAACCTTGCAACAACTAGCGATCCTCTTCAGCACTCCCTCCATAAATTTAATATCCACAACATAAAGCAACCATTGAGCGGCAACCTCGCATTGACATGAGGTAATGGACAGTGCATGGGGCTGGAAGTGCTACATTAGGTCGCATGTAGGTGTGGTAGATAGTCCACCGTGGGTGACTGCAGGCATGTGCACATCTGGAGACAACGTGTAGAGAGAGAGAGAGATGACTGGAGTTTATGGTTGGGATGAGATAATCGATGGCTACATGGCGATGCCAGGACAAAAATGTGGACGCCGCCAATGATTAGTGAAAGAAAGACGAGAAGTTGTCAGCCGCAAGCAAAGGTGGGTAGAGAGAGAGAGAGAAGTTGGTTGGTGAGCTATGTGTAGAGCGTGAGGAGCATGAGGGATTCCAGGGTGTGGTTGCATGGCCGCTGTTGAGGTAGAAAGGGAGAGAGATTTGTGGCGACTGCATGCGACGGTTAGACGTAGCAGTTGGGAGAGGTGGCGACTGCAGTGAGAGAAAATTTGGAGAAGAGAGAAGGGCTAGACGCTCCTGGCCCCACTTCAGTTGAGCGCCACTCATGAAAAAAGTGTATTGGAGTATTGTAGCTACTGCATGTGCAAAACTATGATAGAGAGAAAACGAAAATTCGCACTATGATAGAGAGAAAACGAAAACAATTGGGGTAGGAAAACTGGAGCCGCAAGGTAGGGACGGGGGGTGTGAAGCTGCAGCGCCATCAAGTGGTGGGGACTGCAATCACCATGCAAATATGCATGCAACTATGCGTACCTAGTGCGAGTGCACTGCAGGTAAACGGCCGAAACTGGGAGCTGGGAGTTGTGGTTGACCCTCAAGACACCGTCTTTGCGCCTGCAGTCCATGCAAATTGATGGCATGTTGTAGTTGGTTACTCCTCTGCCGTTGCATGCTGGCGAGGGGAAATGGACGGGAATGGGCTCAGTCGCTCGCTGGCTAGCGCTGTAGTGGCGTACACAGCTACGAGTTGTTGTACACGAGCGCCTGGTGAAAGGCATTCGGCCGGGTTCAATAAAGCGCTGAGCTTCTTTCCTTTTTTTTTTTCTCTTGTCGAGACGGTCCCTTATTCTATATCGATAATCATCCTTATTCTAAGCGTCTTCTGGCTTGCACTTGCTTATCTACATATCTGATTATCTCCATTATATATATATGCATATTCATATCACAAATGAGCCTTTTGTATATCTATATGGAGAAAAAATCATCTTTTATTCATGCATAATTAGCTTCATATGATTAATTATAATTAGTGAATAGATTTTTATTTGCTTGTGAAAATTCTCAATTCTTAAAGAATCCAAACAAACTTAAAATTTCATGACATTAATAATAATCATATAAATATATATATATATATATATATATATATATATATATATTTTTGATAAGTTAAGTTCTAGTAAGCATGACTTATCTTTACTTGTGTTGATCTCCATAAACATGATTATTGTAGGTTTGAGAATGTAGCCCACGCTGTGATACCACTGCTACAGCCTGAGGCATGGAGAGCCCTGCAAAATACCGAAAACAATATACTGCAAGCCATAAAACGGACAAATCTCCATACCTGGCGAATCCACGAGCACATAATCAACGCTATACGCCAACAGAGAGAGATAAAGAGCGGGAGAGAGTGACCGAACGTGTGTAGGCGCACCTCCTAGAGCGAAGTGCTACGCCGGCACAGCGAGAGAGGAGAGAGGAGAGGTGAGAAGAAGAACACAGACACTGGGTGCAATCTCCCCCCGTGCAAGAGTGACCATTTCCCTCTTGCACGTATTTGTTTTATAGATTTTTTGAATGGTCAAATTGGTTACAAATTGGCCGGCCGGTCATAATTGGCCAAAGCTCATAAAAGAGCACTTGAATAATAAAATATACATGATATACAAATACATTTGCATAGGCCAAGCTGGGTCTAGTCTTTTCTACCTGTCAGCTGCAATAAATCATAAAATATCATTTCTATAACAGATATGGTACTCATTTTGTGCATGGTGATGGTGATGGTGATGGTGATGGTGATGTTTTTGTGATTATGTGATTAGGGTTCATGCTACTAGCATGTAGCACAAGGGTGTATATGTGGGTATGGGATAGTGTGCATATGGGATAGTGTGTGTGTGTTTGTAGTGTGTCGTCCGTTTACAAAAGAGGAGTCCTCCTTTTATAGGCCAAGAGAGTGATTAGGAAAGAGATTATTAGCAAGAGGAGTGATCACAAAGTAAACATAGTTAGAGGCAATGAGAGAGCTCCGTGTGCCTTGCTTATTGACCAACTTCATCCTAATCGCCTTCATCATGGCGAGCTTTGTCTCCATGTCACCTTCCATAGCTTGACTCCAAGAGCGTCCTTATAATATTTGAGAGAATCTTGATAAAATAAGAGAAAATCAAGCAATAATGGAGAGAAACCTATGAAAAATCATGTGTGTGGAGTTGGATATCATGACTTATTTCCATGTGGACAGATAGGCTCCATCCTTTTGGCCATACCTCCGAAGCCATAGCTCCAAAAATTATTTTAAAAATGGGGGCCAAAAGATTATCTTAAAGCCTACAACTTGTTTTTTGAAAACTTTCTCCAATTCGGAATGAAAAAAATAGAGTAAAATACCACCAAAATATTTGTTCGTCTTTTCCCTTCCAAAAGTCTTCCAGATGGTCCCTTCTTGACTTCATGTGCAAACCTTGTATCCACAAGTGAAATATGCTTGAATTTGATAATATTTAGTTGACTCCAACTCAATAATGCATAAGATTCTTCACCCTTTCACTATTGACTTTTACTCTTCACCTGTAGTGACCTTCAGGCAGCCATCATCGGGTAGAATCCGCATCTAGTGATTTTTTTTCTTTTCATAGGGTTTTTTCCTACCTCTCCTTATTTTGAGATCCAAATGTGTCAAAACCATAGCTATGTACAAAATAAAAACATACATTTAATGCATCAGGTCCCTCCTCCTCCGTGAAGCCTTGAAGCCTTGCTATCAAGTGCAGACCAAGAGAGAGTTGGTCCAAAAATTTGAAAAGAGACCCTTAATGTCTAATGAAGTTTGGTTTGACTTGACAGGTTAAAAGTGAGTGTTGGTTACTTGAGTCTCTTTGGTGCGGTAAAGTGCATTCCGAAGTAGTTATGCATGAAAGAAGTGTACCGGTGTGATGCACGCTTGGTGATCTGTAGGGGGACCATACCAATGTGAGAATGTGTGAAAAAAATGCTTCTAACATACAAATTTAGCTTTGGTGCACCTAAGATAAAGTTTGCAATTTATTGTAACTTAGGCCCTAAGATTGTCCCATGTAGCTTCTACTAGGATAATTATGAAGGTTAAAGCCCTTGGTCTTGTATTTGCATTTAGTGTTGACCTCCATGAGGTTGACAATCCTCTTTTGAGCCGGGTTTGACTTGGAGTCATTAACCACTGATTGTGTGCCCACTGAAGGTTGGTAAAGGTCCAATATAATGTATAGAGTGCCCCCATTGAATTTGAGATCAAATGAATCAATATTTTGCATTGTGGTGCAAAATGTCACTTTGTAATAAGGACATGGTCATGTTGCCCTACATTGATGATTGGGCATCCAATGCACCCCATATTCTCCATAGTTTCCTAACATGATGGTCCCACACGCTGAAGATACTAGGTTATCTTTTCAAACATATTTTTCATCTTTGAGCTTAGCAATGTGTTTCCCCACTAGTGATGATCCCATGATCCATTTTTGGTGCAATTTGTACGTGTGGTGTGGCCAGTGTTAGTGTTTCAGATCCCAAAAATTCCCAGATTGTCTTGTGTTGTTGTGCCTCATATAGCTCTTGTGGTCGGAAATGTGATAATCAAAATGGTTCTAGACACAGTTAGGAACTTACCCCTCATGGATGGAGTGAGTAAGAGCTGGCAGACAGTGCGTAGGAGAGCATGGAAGGTCATCAAAATCCACAAACTAGGAGATATCTCTCTACAGGATAGAATGCAAATAAGAGGGAAAATGACCCAAGGGACTATACATACCTGGACTTTTCCGACACCCCCCATCCAATACCCAATGAGCTCATTAGGTCTCACAGTGTACTCCCGGATCAAATTTTTTTGAAAATTGACATCCATGGACCTTTTTGTTGCAATTTTTTCTAGATGATTCAATGAGTCGGAGTGGCCGCCAAGTTTTTTATCACAATTGCCCCAATTTTGTTTTGGCCTTTATATTGAGCTTTGAGTGTTGGTGTTTGAAGTCGAAATCCAATTTTGACATTTTTGCTTATTATAATTTTATATATTTTGGTCTTTATTAGCTTTTATTAGCAAAAATGAAAGGAAAATTAACCAGACTGCACAAAAAATTCCATCATACTCAAAAGTAATAAAACACTTCTAATTTAATTATTTGGCCATATTTTTGTGGATTGCTCCATTTCATCATGGTTTTCGCCGAAATACATATCATACAAGTAAAATCTGCACTATTTTATGGATTTTCCCAGATATGTACACACATCTAGGGGTTATCCTATTGCATCCCCCATTCATCTCGTTATTAAGGCGATCGCCTAATTTGTTCAAGAAAGATCATACATTAACACACAATTACTTTAAAACATTGTCCTTCTCTCTTGCGAATGCATATGCTTCTGTCCATATTCAGATCCCCCCCCCCGCCCCCTTGTTTCAATCCTCTGGGATGAGTGAGTACATGGGTTGTGCAGTGCGTAGGCTATAAAGTGGTGTGACCTCCTCTTGATTACGGCAGAGAGAGGGAGAGAGAGAATCCCCTCCTTCAAGCTTCCTTTCTCATGCTTCTCCTCGATGCCAAGAGCGAGAGAGATAGCCAACCCCTCCTTGAGGTCAAGAGCCAAAGAGATGCAAGCCCCTTCTCTCTTCCTTCGTCGACACACAATAATCCCCCTCACTTGCTTCATTGACCCTTTTTTTTTTACCCTTGCCCATCAGTCACGACGCCATGACTGATGTGGCACGTGACCTCTAGTGATGATGTGGCACCCCAAATTTTGAGCTTTGCCAAACGAGTCACAACCTACCCCAAACTAGATTGCCTTCACCTGTTGAACCATTTTCGATTCATCCTCGTGCTTGTTTGAATAGTTAAGTGGCCGCTACAAGAGTCTCTCTCATGCCTTGTGCCTTGCCTCGCTACGTGCCGCCATCTCTCCTTGTTTTTTTTGGTTCACACACCCCTTTAAAAATAGGGTGGCCCTCTTTAAAATGGGCAGTCAAAGCTTTTTATTTATTTTTGGGCGGCCATTAGGGGCGGCCAGTTCCCCTCAAGGACACCCCATTTGACATACAAAAAGGCACCTCATTTGGTACACATGTGGACCAAAGCATTGCCAAGCACAACAACTTTCTCTAGTAGCCATCGATTGACAATATTATTGTGAGATTTGTTGCCCAATATAATTCTTTTGATAGTGTCACTTGCCTTCAAGATGCAAGCATCGGTGATCGCCTCAACGAATGTCCTTCCTTTCTCATTCAGCTAAAATTAAAATTATCCACAAAAACCTTGCCACATCCTTAATGAGCATTTCCTATAATCAATAGTGCTCCAAGAGACAACAATTTTGAATTGAAAGCTCGTCAGCTTACGTACGCACATGACATTTGACATACATAACTTCCAAAGCATACGTCTCAAATAGCCGTGTGGCATGCAATTCAACTGAAGAATTTCCAAGTGTGGCATCGGTTTCCTGCATTACCTGATTAAAGCTTAAAGTTCCCAAATGGAACACCAACCAAGCGGACCAGACTGGTACGGAACTGGTCCCCAATGAATCTTTAACGGCCAATATCTTGGTAATTGTCACTCCGATCATTGAAAAGACCGACATGCTCCACAAAGTGAGCACTTCAGGCCCATGCGTTCATTTCATTTATGTCCCCTCAGCTGCACTTGCCCAATCCAGTACGGATTTGCAATTGACTCAAACTTCAAACTGCCATAACTTCTTCATCGTAGCTCCAATCGATGAGCCATAAAGACAGGATGGAAGAGCACTCTAAGTACTACAGTTCTAGATCATAATCTTCCATCTGTGCTCACTTCAAGCATACTCCTTTTTAGCATCATTAAGGCATCTATTGCCCCTTTAAAGCCGCATTTGGCATACATTAATCATTAGACCTTGTACGTTATCAAGCCCTAATCACTGATAAATTATCAAGAAGACTTCAAGCAAGCACAATGTGCATCCTTCTGATAATTTTTGCTTCATGGAAGTGGAGTTGTATGACACCACCACTTTCTTTGACCTCATTCTAAAGCAAGTGGAGGATCCCGTCCATCTTTATTATCAACACTTCCACTTCCTCTCAAAGAGACCGCCAAGATAGACTACTCCAAATCATGTGGTTGCAACCACTTTCACATAGGTGTTGAAGTCAACAACAAGGCAAACAATAGATCACACACCAGTACGTGCTTACAACACTCAAGAGCACAAAGAAGGAATGAAATGTAACATATCTTGGCGCTCCAGAAGTTCTAACCTGGGCTGCATACCATGCTATTGGTGTGGCAGATAACTTGCCGCCAGCCCCATATCAGAATACATGGATATTATCAGCTCAACCCTCTCCATGAACCACTAGATCAAAGAAGAAAAGGGTATATAAATCAGATGAGGAATCAGCAGAAAGCTCGCTTGAAGCCCAGCAGTGGAAGCTCTGACAATGAAGAAAAGAGAGAAAGGAGAGAAGAAATGAACAAGAAAGTAGTGGCAGCCCATCAGGAAGAACCTCAGTAGAAGAAAGCAAGGTTCGAGAGGGAAAAAGACTCTTATAAAAGAAGCCGCCAAGCTGTAGGAGAAAACCCAAAATCATGGAGCTCGAGGGAGATCAAGGGTCCAAGGACCAAGAACACCGTGAAGAAGGTCCCAGAAGATCCGAAGGATTTGCTTGAATGAATGTTTGCAGAAGCTGAAGCCTTGAAGATACAAGAAGCTCTAGAAGCACAAAGGAAAGCAATAGAAGATTTGATTGCACAACAAGGGCAAATAGAAGCTGCACAACAGCTTGAACCATAACATGAACAAGGAGAGATGTCTCCAAGACCCACTTCACCCACTACGGAACAATAGGACCATCCCATGCCAAGTCCAAGCCCTTCACCAACTTCTAAATCCATTGAAGGCAAGAAAGCAAAGGAAAGAGAGCAGCAACATGAGGAAGCCAATTAGAAACAAGGCCGTCCCTAAGTTGCCAACAGCGGCACTGCCACAAAGAGAGAGAGAGAGAGAGAGAGAGAGAGAGAGAGAGAGAGAGAGAGAGAGAGAGAGAGAGAGAGAGAGAGTCCTTCCACAGCAAAGGCAAAAGGAGTCAAAGATACCAATGAAAGCAATTCCACTTACTTTACCTTCTTTATACCCTTTTTAGAAAATATATTGCAAAACACAAATTGAAGATCATAGCACCCATAAAACCTGTGAATAGCATGCTCATGAACATTAGCAATCACTCAAATCATTCTCAGGTGAAAACATGAGGAAGTCATTTGCCCCTACTAACAACTTGGGTGATGCCACAAGCCTTCAAGATGCAAGTGTAGGAGAAACGTCCTCCTTTTGCATACATTCAAAAGAGCCTTCCCTTTGTATAGCCTTGTAACGTTCTAGAGCATCCATGCCGCGACCATTTTGTTCATATCTTGAAATGAGCACCGACCAAGAGATGACATCACAAATCAAAAGCATACAAAGGACTTTGTGTGGTTTCTTAACGGAAATGAATTTGGCATACATGTTGACTATTGGGTTTTGTTATAAGTAACAAATCTCTCAAATATCCCATTGTCTTGATTTCAACAATGGGTGTATTGTGAAAATGCTGATTGAGCTTGTGTTGCTTGAGCAGGCCTACATCAAGGATGACTCTCGAAGGACCTCATAAAGAAAATGGTGGCTAGCATTAGAGAGAACATCAAGGTTCGGGGATTCCAATGCTTCGTTCTTGGTGGGAGGACTTTGCAGTTAGAGTTGCAGCACAGAAAAACAAGTTGAGCTTATTAGATGCTTCTAAACATTATAAGAGTTAATATTTGTATACTAAAAGTGTAATATCTGAGGCAGAGGCTGGGAATAGTAGGGTAGTTGGGGCTCATGTATGGAAGCTTTACATATGTTTGTGCACTTGTGATGACCCTTTACAACTTACGATGGTAGTGGTCTCCTTGTTTGTTTGTTGAAGTAGTTTTATTAGTACGATCTGAGTTACACACACACACACACATAGGATGAACAATTACCTGTAAACATCGTATATTGTCTACAAATAAGACTTACAAAATAAGAAGAAGAAAACGAATGAAAACAAACCACACAGAGAAGAAAACACAACACACGAGAGAGAGAGAGAGAGAGAGAGAGAGAGAGAGAGAGAGAGAGAGGGAGAGAGACACAGCCATACCTTGCCAACGTGCTTGCTCCGAGCTTCTTGCTCTTGTCCTTGTGCTGGCAAACTCTTTTGCCAAAGCAGCGCTATTTTTATTACGGAGCATTGAAGGATCAAAATCTGAAAATAGCCTAAAAAAGGTGTGCATAATTTGATAGGCTCCACCCCTATATCACTACCTGCAAGCAGGTAGTACCAACAACCTAAGGAAATTGACAAAGGTGAAGCTAGACCTTCTACAACAACACAACCAAAATTAGCTGAAGCAGCTACAAAGCCTCAAGAAGAATCGATTGAACCGTCTACGAAGCCACAAGCAAAATCTATTAGAACTTTTAAGGAGCCTCAGGTAGAACCTGAAGAATGAGAAACAATAGATGAGGTCATCATTCAAGTTAATGACTATGCAAAGCAGATGCAGATGATGACAAAGAAGATGCGAACAACAGCACTTAGCCACAATGCTAAAGCTGAAGAGTTGGAACAGGTAATAGATGCTCTATAAGGTGAGCTCAAGGATAGGATGAACATCATTGAAGATCTCCAAGGACAGATCAAAGAACTAAAAAATGAAGCAGAACAACACCAAACTGCCAAAAGGAAAGGCAGCAAAAAGAGATGGAAGATTTAGGGGAGCTCCTCACAAAGCTGTCAGATGCATGCAAAAGCAAGGACCAACAGCTGGCAGAAGTGACCTACGAACTTTTAATAACTACTCAGTCAATCCAAAAGATCCAAGTGCAATTAGATGTATCCAATGCCTCATTGCAATACTCCAAGCAAAGAATCAATGACCAAGTGGCATGCCTAAGGCAGATCAGCAAAACCCTAGTCGTAGCTTCACTCAAGGGGACAGATGCAGTCTACAAGACTTTGGAAAAGAGAAACAAGGACCTAAAACTTTAGTTGAAGCTAGAATAGGCACAAAGACAAGACCTCGCCTTAATGCCACTACAAAAGGAAGAGCAGTTGCTCAAGGAGATAGAGGATTTAAAGAGAGCCAACCAGTTGCTGAGAGAAGGGCATACAGAAGCTCAAGAGGAGGCAAGAACCTTTGAACAGTAAATTATAGACATACCATTAGTCTCCTTTGCAGATATGGAAACACAACTAATAGAAGGGTAGACTAGAGATTCTGAATTCCAAGTACCAATCACTGAAGAAGAACAAGTGCCAATCGTCCAGCTTTCTAAAGTTGAAGAAGATGCACTAAAAGAACAGATTGTCCATGAAGTAGATGCTGAATAGAAAGTGGCAATGGATTGGGAGTTGAGAGTTCTCCACTGAGTCAATGTAACCCAGCTCACTCCCCACCAAGTCACTGCTCAATGGCATCAGCAGTCCCTGCCCTACCCTTTGATAAAGGTGGAGGTACTGCAAATCAAAGAAAGTCTTTATTACAAGGATATGCAAGAAGAAGTTTAGATGCTCTCCACCCCAAATGGAGAAAACATTGGCTTAACAAGAACTCAAGGTACCTCATTCTGTTTACAAGAGCACATGCAGCAATACAGAAAAACCCTACATTCTGTGTCATGTACCAAGGGTAAGGACATGGTAGGCACACGAAGCATTAAAGAAGAAGAGGACGATCGCTTGATTATCCAAAACTATCAGCTCAAGTGCAAGGACCAACAACAAAGGAATACATGGTGAAAACCCTAGCCGGCACCATGAACTTCTTCAAGAGCCTCCCTGACCTCTCATGTGTAATGCTCTAGAGAATCTATAGAATGCTACTTAAATGCATTCAAGCTTTTTATGAGCCTGAGCAAGCAGGAGCCCCATGGATGTCTTTCTTAGAAGGTAACAAATGCCTATGCTGTGATTTGAGCGAATAACCTTCAGAAAAAATCCTCTATGGCTTCTACGCCAGGTGTATGTTCTTGCAATCAAGCAATATGTTGGCATTTGAAGAGGCTTTTTACACAGGATTCTTCACATGGTGGACGAAGATTTTTGGGCCAGTGATCAACAATCTGACATCAAAGTTTTTTGGCTATTCTGCCACATCGAACTTAAAAACAAAGTCACTATTCAATTTTTGCAAGTCCTTGACAAAGAAAGACGCATCAGATATGAGAAAGGTCCACACGCACTTAAAGACCGCCTCGCCAACCATCAGCTCAAAGACTATTTTAGTCCATGAAACTGTGTCAAGGGACGACACAGTGCAGGAGGGGGGGAATGTTAGCAACAAGCTAACCCATGTAACATATTTTTGGGAGCTTTTATTATAAAAACACTTATTCTTTTGATAAATCGATAATATTGTAGCTCTTTTTTGAAGAGGAGCTCAGGGAAAACAAACAAGACAACTTTTATATGGACCAAAATGGAGTACAGTATCGTAAGATACAAGACCCTGATTCAATGGATAAATGGAGTACACTATCGTAAGATACAAGACCCTGATTCAATGGATAAATGGAGATTAGAGATTGATACCCTAATACCAAATAAGGTTGTAAAGGAGGGACGGGAGGAGGGACCTTCGGTGCTAGAATTAAAGGGGTATGAGTTGATAGAGGCTAAACCATTGAAACACATCCCCATTGATAACCCAAGACTTGTAGTTGATTTCTCGGAAGAAAACATTACGGATTTGATATGGACTACCCATGCTAGATTAGGAAAACTGACACCCTTGAAAATTTGTATATTTTCAAGATCAAGGAAAGGGATTAACAGAACTTCCGGCTCATCTCTTTAGGGATTGTTACAACAAAACGTTTTCTCCAAAAGTCATGGAAGGCCAAAAATCATAAAGTTGTCCACCCCCTTTTTGGGGGGGAAAAGAGCATCCTTTGACCACTCTTACACCCACCATTCTTGCACACATGGCATGCATCTATTTGTCAAAATTTTAATCACCTCCATAATCTCATGGCAAATAAAGAGGCCCTCTTAGACCCCATCCTCTTCCTACTGAACAAACTAAGTACTAGGGACACTCAGTCCGTGAAGTGATTATGGGAACCATATAGGAAACCGATCGAAATGTAGATCCAAATGCTAGAACTTATGATAATATGGCTAATCAAGAAGAATTGCAAGAAGGAGTAGACACCTCAATGATGTCAGCAGGGAAAGAAAGGTAGCAACCACCTTTAACAAGGGGGGGAATAAGTGACATGAGGAAGAGAAGAGGTCCACATGAGTCACACTTACAAACAGCTAGTTCAAGGGATTAATGGGAGAAACACCAGCTATAAGGGAGAGTGTGGGTGTTGAACACAATCGTAGAATTAGACCAATAGATTTCAAAAAGTGGGTCAGGGGAAAAAGAGCGTCACGGGATCTATATGACATCTAGCCAGCTTCAGACATGTTTTGAGAGTTGAGTGCATACTTGATTTACATACACAGCTTGAGGGATTTGGGATGACCTTGGAGGGAAAAGATTTGACTTGGTTCCAAACCATACCTCCTGGATAGATAACCAACCTACCGACTTTGGCAATGAGAAAATTTGCTACTTGTTCTAAAATGGGAATAAACCATAGTACGATGGCACAAATCTATAGTTTCAAGCAAGAACAAGGAGAAATTATGAGAAATAGCGTCAATTAAATGAGGCAGTACATAGACAGATGCCTAGAGTTGGAGATTCCAACCAAGGTGTCTCGCTATTTTTAGAGGGGCTATTTAACAAAGATTTGCATGCTATTTTGTATAGAAAAAAATACATGACTTGGAAAGAGTGCACTCTAGATGCGATCGACTTGAGTGATGATTGCGATATCTTTGATGAGGAAAGCAAAGCTAAAGATACACAGAGTGAGTGAACCACACCCACTATGCCAGCACAAGTAGGATCAGTTGCACCTCCTACCGATACTATAGAGGATGTCATTCTTAAACACATGAACAACATGATGATCAACATGAAAAGGATGTCGAGGCTTAGTGCAGGGACCAAATCAGGCACAACCTATGGGACAATAAAGGCATTTAATATGGTGCATCATTGAATTAAAATGGAAAAATCATGAGACAAACGAGTGCTACTACAAGCCTAAATATGATGGAAATGTCCAGTGTGTGCCAATGAGTCCACAAGGCCAACCCATGTAAAGATACGCACCAAATATGGCACACATGCAAAGATTGCCCATGAATATGGAGAGACCACAGCCAGTATTAGGTTAGCAACCGCCACCCCCAGGGAATAGATCTATATCAATCAAGTATGTGTTGTCTAAGGAACAAGAGAATGAACAGTGAAACGAGATCACTAACAATGTGGATAGAAGAAGAGTGGTATAATCAACCTACTCCAGTCCCTATGCAGCCAATGCGTCAAGCACCTACTAATACAACACATGTTTACTCCATACCGTGAAATGAGATCACTAACAATGTGGATAGAAGAAGAGTGGTATAATCAACCTACTCCAGTCCCTATGGAGCCAATGTGTCAAGCACCTACTAATACAACACATGTTTACTTTATTTCAAACCAGGGAGTGAGATCACCTATGGTCAAGCCAATGCACAAACCAAAAAGTGAAAATTGTCATAATTGTGGAGTGGATGACCATTGGAAAAATGATTTTCCTGAACCAGATAAGAATGTGAGACTTATAGAAGCACATTGTGGAGCATACGGATGCAAGGGTGGACAATCTCCTGAAGACTTCCCTAGGAATCCAGTAACCAAAGGGAAAATTGCTATAAATATAGTTCAAGTTGTGTCGAGTAGTTCATGAAAAGGGGAATCGATAATTCCTATTTGAGTGATAAATAGAGCACAACCCAAGGGTAACAAATAGAAAAGTCCAAATGGATCTGATAAATCCAGCAATTCCTTCAAAAATCCAAGAAGGAAAGATGCAAAAGATACGAACTCAGAAGGCAAAAACAACAAAAAAAAATCGAAGGGAAGATACAAAAGAAAAGAGAAGAAAAAATGCAGACTCTTTCAATAGATTTCTAGGAACCCGAACAATTAAAATCAGCGTTAATGAGTACTTGCTGATAAAATCTATGAACCAATCAACGCAGCTTTGCAAGATTTCTAAGTTGGGTTAAAAGACGGTCACATGTTAGAAAACCAATGGAAAAATTATCCAACACTTGAAATGGAAGCAGCTAAATTAGAAGCTTACAAAAACCTGGTGCAAATCACGCAAACCCTGTTGGAGAAACAAAATCCTCAGCGGAATTCATAGGAAAACCACCAGAAGTGGAGACCAAAACCATGACAGAAAAAGCTCAAGAAAAGGGTGGGTCAAGAACTTGGGGAAACAATGATACACAAACACCTAAACTAGAAGCTCTTGATAGGAAAAAAGGATGGGACATGGTGCCAATAGTTGAAGACGATTGCCCAAATTAGCTGTGGGAACGAGTTAGGGAAGGAAAAGATGGGATCTTGACTATGAAGTATGCACCAACTAAAGAAGTTTGGTTTGATAGACCATCCATGAAACTAGATGAAAAATCATTGTATGGAGATTGGGGATCAGAGCAGATAGGCTCTACAAAAATTGGAACCTTGTAGACACTATGGTCTTCCCTAGGAGATAATGAAGAGAATTCAATGTTCTACAAAACAACAAAATTAGAAAGTCCAAAACAAACTTTGGATGTGGATAATCTACAATCCATTATATCAACACCATTTTAGTGCACAGTCACTTTGGTTGACCTAATGAAGTTGAGACCACATCTATGAGGAGATATAAAACCACCATGGAAAAGATGGGATTAAAAGGAGAATCTCAGATGAACCTAGAAAAATTGCAAAAGGAGGAGATACAAACTAGACTTGTCAAGTCTATATCTATGAATAAGGTCGGGGACTATTGTGAAGGGAATGAGGGAAACAAAAACCTTCTAGTTGTTGACTAGATATTATATGTTGAGTCTGAATATTGTTGGTTCTGAACTTGAATGCTTCTCTAAATATTGTTGACTCTAAATATTACTGAGTCCGATATTTGGTCAGCCAAATATTTGCTAGTCTAATTATTTGTTAACTCTGATTATTGATGAGTCTGATGTTTTATGAATCGGATTATTTGCTGCATATTGCTGGGTCGAAATATTGTTGGGTCTAAATATTTGCTGGTTCGGAATATTGCTAGGTTGGATTTTGGCTAGGTTAGATTTTTCTGAGTCTGATATTTTATGTCAAGAACTTTTCTAGGGTGGACAGTTATAACCATCAGTTGGTACTTGTATTTGGACGAGTTCTGATGAGTAGAGAAATGGGAGAGAAGCTTTAGCCATGGTGTTCTTTGCTCTGTCTGATCTTTTCTCTATGTTTTGTTTATTGACTCTGAAGTTATTTGAATGTGTCTTTTGCTAAGTCTGATAATGGAGTGAGAGAGTTTGTTTTGTTGTTGAACCCCAACACCAATACAATATAATGATGTAACAACCATGTCTATTTTAAAAAGTGCAACAGGCATTGCCATAACAACCAAAACTATCTAGGAAGCTTGGGGAAAGACAAAAATCAGACAAAGAAGAATGAAATTGCAATTGGAAAAACCAATGGGCATACTAGAGAATTAGATAGTCAACTCCTGTGGGATTGACTACCATCACACTTTTGTCATGGTAGACTTTGGGAAGAAACTCAATTATGAAATCATCTTTGGAAGACCGTTCATGAGACAGATACAATTAATCCAAGATTGGGGCAATGATTATCTCTACCTGAGACATATGGAAACCACAACAAGGATAAATCTAAAGCACCACAGTTATAGGGATGGGATGAGAACACATATGGAGGAGTTTGATTCTGCTACTATAGCAGGATCAAAACTTCCAGCATGGCTGATTAAGCATAAAGAACTGTGGATATGTGGAGCTTCACAATGCGGAAGCTCAAAGCAAGAGGAAGGCATCCCAGAAAGGGCAATTGAAGATACAGATTATATCACGGAACCCTTTCTTGAGGAATATTTAGAGCCACTTGAATGGGAGCACATCTTGGCTACTCTTGATGTGTGCGCTATTTCAAGATGATCCAACAACAAAGTTTTGTGACAAAAATGGTTATGATATTGCTCCTTACTTTGCACTGAGTGTAATCCAGGAAAATGAAGACGAAGAACAAGACAAGTTCTACAACTCTGTAGAACACTTGGAGCTTCAAGAAGATGCCAAAAATGGAAATCCGGACGACACATCATGTGACATAAACAAAACTTTAACAAATGCATGGTTCTATGATTTTCCAGATCAAAGACCCAGGAACCAATGTCACCGCTACAAGAACAAAGTGAGTGGATTCCAAAATCCTCAATGGAAACAAAACTGCAACAAGCATCCTCATACGTGGCTCCTATACATGAAGAAAAAATTGAACCAAGAAGAACACAGCCATGTCAACGAGCTAACAATGCTCTAGAATCAAGTTGATACCAAAGTCATCCCAAAAACAACAATCCAAGAGCAAACATACAGCAACTTTCCATAATGAGCCAAGCCACAAAGGAAAAGTGCTAGAATGTAGCCTTGCTAAGGATAATAGCGATAGGGATTATTCTTATAACATTCCCTATCAGCAACTCAGGTCATCACTATCACTAGCAGCTTCAATAACAAAAATAGGGTTTGAGAGGTCAAATGGCTTGGTATTTACAATCATATCCTCAAACATCAAACATATGAAGATGGAAGAAGAGATGTTTGTGGAGCATTTAGATTAGTTTTCTATGGTTCTTGGAATCAATTTTCTTTCTTGAGAAGAAGTTTTGAGGATATGTTTGATGAGTTTGAGGGGTCAAATGGCTTGGTATTTACAATATCCATCATGATCAAAAAATGAAACTCAAAATAGTTCCCTCTTTGCAACTCAACCATTGTAGAGCAGCCCTTGCGACACTCAACATAACTGAGGAAATCCTATGAAGGATCGGAGAATGCCAAGAAAATTGACCTTGCAGATCTTGGAGAAGAGACAAAACCTGTATACATAGCTATGGATATGTCGCAAGAAAAAGAAGAGATTCTCATAAGAACGTTAATAGAATATAGGGACGTTTTTACATGGTCATATAAAGACCTCAAAGGGATGGATCCTGCCATATGCCAGCACAATATCCCTATGAGAGATGATGCTAAGCCTAGTAGACAAAGACCATACACATATAATAAGACCTTTGCAAAAAAAAAATCAAGGAAGAGATAGAGAAACTCAAGGAGGCTAAGTTTATCTATGGAATAGAACACACTGATTGGGTATCACCAATTTTTGTGCTGCCTAAAAATAATGTAAAATTAGAGTGTGTGTAACTCTTTAAATGGAAAACTCCACCATTATACAAGATAACTATCCTCTTCCCATCATAGATCATGTACTAGCTAGAACGAGTAGCAGGCGAGGAAGCTTATAGCTTTTTGGACGGCTTCTCTGGGTACAAACAATTGACTATAGATCCCAAAGACCAACATAAAATGGACTTTGCCACAAAATGGGGAGTCTTTGCTTATTGAGTAATGCCTTTTGGTTTGATCAATGCACCAACAACATTCCATCGAATAATGAGCCATGCCTTTAAGGAATATGTACGGAATTTCTTGGAAGTATACATGGAGAACCTTTGTGTGCACTCCACAAAACAAGAAAGTTGCTTCAAACATTTACAATGTGTCTTTGAGAAATGTTGTCTATATAGGATTTTATTAAATCTTGAAAAATCTGTGTTTAGGGTTAAACAAGGCAAAATTCTTGGACATATTGTGTCAAAAAATGGTATAGCCACATACGTAGAGAAGGTGACAGTGATTGCTGAAATGTCTAGGCAAACATCAATCAAAGAAGTGCAAGCATTTATGGGACATTGTGACTACTATCATAGATTTATCTACATGTATGAAGTAATTGCTAAGCCCATATATAGCTTTATCACTCATTTTGAATGGACTCATGACTACGAGGAATCCTTCCAAAAGCTTAAGCAAGCTTTGACCTCAGCACCAATATTGAAAGCTCCATACTGGAACAAAGTGTTCCATGTACATGTCGATGCTTCAAGTTATTCCATTGGTTGCATCTTAGCCCAGCCAAGAGAGGGAACCATGGATTCTCCTATCTCCTATGCTAGTCAACAATTAAACTTGGAAAAAAATACATATACAACCACAAAAAGAGAAGGTCTTGGTATGGTGTATTCACTCAAGAAATTCCTATACTACTGAAGCGGTCCGGGGAGGGCAACAAGAAGAGCAACCTCTAGACACCCTTCAAGGCTCCCGTGCTGCTCAATGGGGCTGGGGCACAACACAACACAAACCAAAACAACAAACCCACAGCCAAATCCCAACTACACAAGGGGCACCACCTAGTTTAAGAGCGAACTAGGACGCAAAAGAGGAGAATCGTTAGAGCAACCCACAAACAAGCAAGGAATTTACACTAACCCTAACACCAATAGAACACTCTCACACACTAAAACACGAGAGAGAGAGAGAGAGAGAGAGAGAGAGAGATAGTGCTCGGGCTGCTTTGAAACGTATCGGCAATGATCAAGCAAACACAACTATATATTTAAGAAAGAGAGAGAAAGGGGGAGGGGGTGCTTGTTGCATTAATACCTTCTTAAAAATCTGTCATGACAAATCAAAGTGAGATTAGTATTTGTTCAACATAGCTTGCGTAAATTTCACCACAACACATCACAAGAAAATCCACCCCAATCACTGTCTTAAGGCCAGGGGAGTCCTCTCCACCCTGTCGCCCTCTTACAGTATGTGGGATTTATGGCTAGATTGATGACAACACCAGAGACAAGCTATCAAGAACTTAACAAAAAACACCAAGACACTTACGCATCATTGTTGTCCATTACTTCACGTTGGAAGGGAGACAAAGTATCCAAGCTTAGTCCAAATCCACCCTCCTTGATTCAGCAATTGTTGGGCTTACACTAGTAGGAGAAATGATAGATTTCCTACTCTCAATTGAATGATCACTCTCTCTCTTACAATGGCATAGAGTTCCCTTGCTAATCCCCTATTACAACACATGCACATGCATAAGACAATGAGCTTCCACTCAAGAGCTCCTTCTAGAGAGGTTGAGCTTGGCTTCTCAAGCTATAGCATAGTGCTCTTGCTTATGGCTCCCCCTTTTGTGCTAGCTACACCCTCCTTTTATAGCAATTTTGAAGGCTAGGGTTACTCCTCTAACCATGGTTGGGTTAGATTTTCAGCAATTTATCTAATTTCTTTTGCTTGGAATTATCAAGAAGTTGGTGGGGAAAGAGAGAGGAGAGAAATGGAGGTGATAGGATTTTTCATAGTGGGTTAGTGTTAGTAGAGTTAGTATTAATTTACAAATGGAATTGGATATTTACAATGGGAGTATCCATGTAAGATACAAATAAGGAAGAAAAACTCTTAAGAGGTAAGAAAAGGTGGATTTCTTACAAGGTTGATGCTCCAAGTGTCTTGAGTAGGGCCAATTTTGACGCCTGTTGACGGTCCACTAGCTTTGACGGTACATTTTTTCTCCACTCTTGACCTTCCTTGAGAGACAAGGTAATTGAAGCTGAGTAATCAACCACCATGATGCTGTCTTTTAAGAGAAGAGGCTGAATTTTGTGGTTTTTTTGATAGATATGGGTAAATTGGAGGAGGAAAAATGAGACTAGGTGGTCAATTTTGGAATGGAATTGTGTGTGGGAGGTATGAGTTCACCATGGGTTCTCTTATTCTTCAAGGTTGAGGAGAAGGTGAGTAGGGTGCAGAGAGGAGTGGTGAGAGAGGTGGGGATGATGAGTGGAGAAGTGTGTGTGAAAGAGGAAAATGATAAAGTGGAAGAGAGAGTGTGGCTGCATAGCATGGGAAAACTGGGGTCCACTAATAAAATCATAGCTCACAGCTCGTAGCTCAAAAAAATATGAAAAAATTTGAGGCAAAAGTTCAGCCCACGAGCTACAACTTTTGTTTGTATCACCTTTTCAAATTCGGAGAGCAAGTGAACTTTAAAAATTCAGCAAAACCGACCGTTTTTTTTTCATTGCAAAAGGTCCTTGTGGGGTCCTTCTTTGGATGATTCTTTTGAATACCTCCAAGAGTGAGCCCTCCATAGTGCATGTATGCATGCCACCTACCCTTGACCTTATTTGGTAGGTCTATAATTGAAGATATTGTTGAGATTATGATATAAGTGAATAGTACAACTAAGAAAATCAAATATTGAGGGGTCTAAAAAATATGTACATGTCAAATATAAATAATATAAGTGGAAAAAATATAAAGGGGTCAAAAGAAATCTCTCTCATTATGAGGCTACCATAAAAAGATAAATATTTTTGGTGTTCTAATTTTTTAGAAAAAAAAAACAAAATAGATGTAGGAAGGGGAAAATCACAATAGTGAAAAAATATACACATAAATAAAACTAGTTTTTTTGGATTTTTGTTGGGGTGGAGTTACACCAAATATAAGAGAAGCTTACATGAAAATATTTCTATATGGAATAAAGAGTATGAAAAATGGTAAGAAAAAATTGTGGTAATGGTGAGGCAATGTACAGAGCATAAATAGCACACACCTAGGTAGAAAATTTAAATAAATACCAAAATAATTATGAAAAAATCTTTTATTTAGGCCCTATATACAAAGAAATATTTACATACGCATGGACCATAATATACTTTATTTTTTTTTATTTTTTTTTTTTGGCTCAACTAGCCCAATGACAAGCTAATTGAGGGTTTTTTAAGAAGATATGGGAAAAGTCCCGTGACTCACGCACGCCTATGTACAGTGAAATGGTAGGGATAGCCACAGTGTTTGGGTGATTTTGGTAGGGTGAGGTAACTCACTGTGGCAATTACAAAGAGCCGAAAAACGGCTATCACTACCTCTTAGCGAACAAGCTCCTCCTTTTTGTAGAACATCAAGCCTTACTCTATTTGGTGAATAAACCATGCAATAGAGGAAGGATAGTAAGATGGTTCATCATCCTACTTGAATTTGACTTCACAATTGCAATAGTTGACAAAGGCAGTACTCACCAATGGGCAGATCATATGTCAAGACTCACCACTGGGGAAGCACCTAAAGTGATAGGCGATGACTTACCCGATGCATATCTGTTCTCTGTGGAAACGATTCCAAGATGGTCAAAAGATCTTGTGTCCTTAATGACTATAGCACAAGTGGATTTTCAAATACCAAATCCTATTACACTATGATTGATTGAGAAATCCGTCCTGTATAAATTGTTGGCTAGAATATTTTACTACCAAAATAAGGATGGAATCTAGCCCTTGTGCATTAATCCTAAGGAACAAGAATCCTATTTTGTGCATTAATCCTAAGGAACAAGAATCCTATTTGACTCAAGCCCATACCAGAATGGTAGGTCTACATTTTGCATGAGATCAAAACTTACAAAGAGTAACTTGGTTGGGTGTTTATTGGCCTACCAAGAAGAGAAACATTCGTCATTACATGAATGATTGCTCTCAATGTAAAGAAAAAGCCTCCATATCCCATGCCACGTTATTCCAGATTTCAGGGACACCACAGTGGAGTAGATACCTGGTAGAATATTTAGCTAACAAAATATTACAAGAAGACATGAGTAAAAGACAAAAAAGAGCAATAGAAATTGAGGTATGCAACTGTACAATGACTGGTAACCAGGTCTATCAATGGGGGAAAGACCCACAGCTCAGACTGTGTGTCAATGAAGAGGAGTATCTTCCTATTTGGAACAAGAACACGTAGGTCTAGGAGAGGGTTACTTCTCTCATAGAACTAGAGCCAAAGCCATATTGATGGCAAACATTTGGTGACCAACCTTTTTTGTCGATGCGAAAGAATTTATTCAAGGATGAGATGCATATCAACGAGCAAAAATGCAAACAAGAATGGATAATATTCCATTTTGACTATGATGGGAGCATGTACATTTGCTAAATGGGGTATAGATGTTGTGGGTCTAATACAACCACTAGCTTACAAAACTTAGGCACAATATATTAATGTGGCCATAGATTACTTAACCAGAGGGCTGAGTCATATATTATTGTGGCCACACATTACTTAACCAAGTGGCCTAAGGCATGAGCCACTAGGAAGAACAATGCCAGAACCACTTCTGCATTCCTGTGCAAATACGTATTTACTAGATACGGACTTCCTATTGAGCTTGTGAGTGATCGCGGATCACATTTCCTCAATGAGGTGATATAAAAATATTTCACCCTGTCATCCTCAAGATAATGGTCAAGCAGAACATACAAACAAAATTATGAGCTCTGTACTAACCAAAATTGTTAGTTCAAGCAGAACAGACTGGGAAATGCATCTTCATTCTGCCTTTTGGGCTTATCAAGTTTCCTTCAAAACAGCTTTGAACACAACTCATTTTAATCTGTTCTATGTCATGGATTCAATATTACCAATGGAACTCTTACTACCCACTCTCATAGTTGCACAACTGAGTTGTAATGGAAAGAGCACGAGTAGTCAAAACAACTTGAGGACTTGGAATGCCTAGATGAACAGTTTAGCGGTCATTGCCCACAATGAGTAAATGCGGCCAAAGAGAAATTGAAATTGAAGCAAGAGACTATGCTCTTATTGGAAACCAATTATATCGAAGAGGAAAGAATCAACCTCTACACCTTTGTGCAAATGAAGACGACTATATTCCCATTATAGAGCAAGCACATGCGAGATTAGCTGAAGGTCACTTTTCTAGTGAGACCACCACAAGAGAAATCTTATGGCAGGCATACAATGGCCAACATTTTTTACAGATGCCAAGGAATATGTTCGAAGGTGTGATGCATGTCAACGAGCTAAAATGCCAACCCGTGTAGATAGCATGCCTTTAAGACCAATGATGGGGGCTAGAGCTTTGCAAAATGGGGTATAGACTTTGTTCAGACAATACAACCACCTGCTTATAGAAACCAAGCTCAATATATCAACCGTAGCTACGAATTGTTTGACCAAGTAGCCACAGGCTAAAGCAACCCAAAAGAATGATGCCAGAACCACAGCTGCATTCTTGTATGAGAATGTATTCACAAGACATGGATTTCCAAGAGAAATTGTCAATGATAGGGGAACTTATTTCCTCAATGAAGTAATTGAGTATCTGCTTAATGAATTTATGGTCATCCATAACAAATCGGCTCCCTATCACCCACAAGAAAATGGACAAGCTACGCATACGAATAAAATTCTTAGCTCGGTACTGACTAAAGTGGTTAGTTCAGGATGGAGAGATTGAGAAATGAATCTCCATGCCACGCTATGGGCTTATAGAGTTTCATTCAAGATAGCTTTAAACGCTTAAACGATACACCCTTTAGCCTTGTGTATGGTCTTACTGCCATATTCCCGATAGAATTTCTATTGCTGACACTAAGGGTAGCTAAGGATCTTGAGTGGACTGGACATGAATTGTCAGAGAGGATTGAAGATTTACAAAATCTTGATGAGCAAAGGCTAACAGCTGTAGCTACATCTATGCACAAAATCGAAAACAAAAACAGTTTTTTGATTTCCATCTAGTTACAAAAATCTTTAGAAAAGGGGACTTAGTTTTAATCTATTCCGTTAAGCAACACATTCCCAAATTTAAGAAAAAGGGAAACGGACCGTTTATCATTGAAGATGTATCTCCAAGTGGAGCAGTTAGATTGTCCACCCTAGATTGTGAACCAATGGCTAATTGGATTAGTGAATGTCGTTTAAAGAAGTACAATTTACCGCTAACCAATGAATTGCTAGAAAAGATGCATGCAGCAAAGCAAAGAAAGATAAAACAACAGCAAGATATTGATGAAGCCCAAGAGGAAGCTCAGCTTTGAGTACTCAAAAGCAAAGCTGCTCTCAAAAATCACCAACTACCTATTCCCATCAAAACTCTAGAACTAGATGAACGACTATGGGAATTACAAAAAGATGCGGTGTCAACAAATGATGAATGGTTAGATGGAATGGACCTTTGCGTCAAAGTACAACTGAACAATCATAGCACAAATGCATTGGTCGATACAAGAGCTCGAGTAAATGTAGTGAGTTATTCCACGTACAAGAAAGAAACCAGTGAGTCTTTGACGTCGGGAATATCGACTATTAAAGGATGCAACAAGAACCCAACACCAACATTGGGAGTAGGCAACTTAAATGTGATAGTACATGGATGTTCATGCCTCATCAATTTGTATGCTTATCAGAAGATCACATGAATGAAACAATGATTCTTGGAATCTCATGGATGCGGACATACAAGGTAGTACCAGATTATGATACCAATCAACTCAAGCTCACCTAAAGGCGGACAACTCATTCTTCCAATTGCACCAAGCAAAGAGGAACGGAAAGGAGATTACCATCATAGAAAACCACAAACCAATCGATCGTATCCATCCTATAGACAAGAAAATGCTACAAGTAGCATGCAAGGAGTCAGGAAAATTTGGGTACCAAAAGCACAGCTTAAAGGCGAGTCGATTCAGATTTGGGTGCCCAAAACATCATCTATTGTACCATAGATGGTTCCAAGGTTCAAAACACAAATAAGAGAATCTTCGAGCAAGGAACCTAAAACAAAATGGATTCAAAGAAAAAAGGAGCACTTATGTTCTCCGCAAATTGTAAAACGGATAAACCAATGGAGAGTTAAGTCTCAAAAGACTCAACCACAACATTCTGACCAAGACAAACCAAGATACCAATGGCAGGTAAAAGCTCAACAACCACCATTATTTATACCGATAGCTCAGGAAATCAGTGTGCCAAAGCATCCATAGTACAATAAAGCAAAGAGCACACAAGCTACAAGATTTTCTCTTTATGAGATGGTAACAGAAAACCTCGACCTTAGAAACCCTTGAGTTAATTACTCAAGACCCATTGCACATCATAATGGTCTGAATTGCATTGATCTTTATAGTATGATAGAGCCAACCAAGTCTATGCATAGACATGATTGTTCAACCCATGCACGTAGTCGTCCCGGAGTACGCCTTCTAGGAGGGGTGGAAGGGAACTAAGTAATTAAGGGCAATGTTTGAAAAGGGAGGAAAAAATTTGATGTCAACGTGTGATTTTTTTGTAAAATTACCTAATAATGCCCTTAAAAAATCATCAACAAGAAAAATTAATCTAATAACATCTCCCCGATGAGTGTAAATGGTGTATATACTATCAAAAAATCATCAAAAAGTGGTCTTTTTTTGTTATTCTCATCATTTTTTCTTCATATTGGACTTAAAAATGGAGAAATTCACCAAAAAACAATAAAGCAGTGATGTTCAATAGATTTTCCTAATTATTCACTTTGCTTTTTTAGCGCATTTTATTATTTTCTTTGATTCTTTTAATAAACAGGTCAAAAATTAATAATAAATAGCAAATGAGCTCAAATGGAAAAACTAAAGATACGCTGATGATCAGATGGACAAGGCAAACATGCACAAAAAAATTCAATCAAATCAACAGATGGAAGCAGGAAGTTTTAATTAGGTTGTCAAGGCCTACTTTTGCAAATTCTTGTAGAATGAGCTAACAGAATCCGCTTGAAGAAATTTTTGAGTCTAGCATAGATTTCACGGCCTACACATGAGACATGAGGGGTAAGTTCTAAGATTATTAATGATCAATTCTATATGGCCGAGTAGCAAGTCTAGGCTTAGGAAAAAACCCTAGAAACCCTGCAATGCACGAAGTCCTACGACCAAAAATTGACCATAGCAGCCTGTCAGCTCAACCAAATTCAACGAGACTTGAATTGTAGCATGCCCCTATATAATAGAACACTTCTATATCATGAGCTGACCATTTGGCAGGGGTCGAGGGGGGTCCCAAGTAGAAAATGTAGGTTTTTTCCAGATACCAGAATTGGATTTTGACTCCACAAATAGCTTATAGATTGGGTCCACACACAATGTACATGGACGGTTTCATGAAAATAGTCAAGGCAAGCTCTTGAAAAGCAGAAAATAGCTCAAAGGCTACAAAGCGTCAAATTTGACATATGAAGTCAAACTGACTCCAAATGGGCCAAAACTGGATGGGTACCATCAAGACTATGTAGTGGACAAGGCCATAGCTTCAAAAGTGGCTAACCAACTCCACAGGACATCTAGTCACAAAAATCGGTGATTTCAGAGTCGACAAAGCATGAAGTGATGCTGACACGCCAAAACTTTACCAAATTCAATGTAGGACTTGTTTTAAATGTATTGAATATGTCTAGGTCATCAAATTGTCGAGTCTTGCAAAAAAAATGATTGTTGTAAATAATCATGATTATTTACTTTTGTGCTTTTTTGGCTTGAAAACGATCTCTTCACTTCACTTATCACTTGCACACATCTAGTACATGCCACATTTCAAGTATGAGCCAAAATGATCAAGAAAAAACTTGGAAATTGTCAAAAAAAAGCACCAAAGTCTTTCCAATCCAATTTTTGAGTTATCTATCAGATTGTTTGATCCAAATCACCCATATCTCATACACAGAGTCTACATCATGTCTAGAACCAAGTTGCAACAAAAAAAGTACATTTTGATGAAAAAGTTAATAATCACGATTATTTACTTTCTTGTCAAAATGGGTGCAACTTTGACCTTATGGGACCAAAGAACATAATGTCCCAAGTCCACTGATCAAGTTTGAGCAAATTTGGATCTTTAAAACTCAACATCTCTTTATATGTACTGTTTCAAAGACTGAAAATCTAAATCTGGCACCATTTCCACCCAGTGCACTCAAATGAGCCCACTCTTCACTCAGAGCACCTAAATGCTATATGTTTCAAGCCTATGGTGTCAAAAATGCAAAAAGTTGGAAAAATCTCCAGTTGTAAATAACCGTGAATATTTACTTTTGTTGCAATTTTTGCTTGAAGTGTATGATTTTGATCTTTACATGTTTTTATGCATCTATGCATACTCCAAAATTGATTTGAAGCAAAATGGGCATCATTTGTCAAGAATTCAGACTCAGAGCATTTCATAGCAGAATTTGTAGAATTTTCTAACTTTGACATTGTATTCCCTTAATAGGAGCAATGCAAGCTGCCGAAGGCCAAGAAAAGGGTGTCCTAGAAAGAAAAGTTGCAAGAGCTTCCACCATACCAACTAGACCCAAGCTCAGTAAAGATGGCCAAGGCAACGTACTTGTCCAAACAACAGCTTGAAGAACACAACACCATGATTTTCACTGGTAGGTTCAAGAGTGAAGAAGAACACCAAGTGGAACTGCAAATGCTACCAAAAGAGATATATGATGTATCTGCCAAGCCAGACACCAAAGAAGCCAACAAAAGGCTAGGCTTAAGGGACTTCTACGACTAGGAACCATGTGGTGTAGATTTCCAAAAATCTTGAGTTATTGTCTACGATCAAAGAGGATGGGTCAGTCCAAATCACCGACCAACAAGGGCAAAAAGTAGAGGTAGAAATCACAAAGGAGATAGTGGCCGAGAGGCACTAGCTAGAGCTGCCTACTGAAGGTATGATGATGCGGGCCCGAGATAGAAAGACAGTTGGCACATTTACCAAAGAGGCTACTGCTGCCACCTTTTCCAACCTCATCCAAAGGCAAGTGGAAAATCCAGCTCGCCTATACCATCAACACTTCCACTTCTTGTCAAAGAGACCGCCATGGTACACCACCCCAAATCATGTGATTGTGACCACCTTCACTCAGGTCTTGAAGTCAACAACTAGGCAGCCAATTGATCATGCACATTATATGCTGACAACACTGAAAGGCACAAAGAAAGAAGGAAAAATCACATATCTTGGTGCCCCTGAAGTGTCGTGATGAGGATAGTGTATCATGCTATTGGCATGGCCGATAATTTTCCGCCAGCCTGAGATCAGAACACTTGGATTATATCCGCGCAACCTTCTCCAAGAAGCACGCATTCATCAAAGAGAGTATATAAGTCAGACAAAGAATCTGTCGAAAGCTCCCACGAAGCTCATAGCAGTGAAAGCTCAGACAATGAGGAAAGACGGGCAAGAATTGAAAAAATGAAGAAGAAAGCAGTAGTGCACACCAAGAAGAACCTCAGCAAAAGAAGGCAAGGTTTGAAAGAGAAAAACAAGCTTATGAAAGAAGTCGCCAAGCTGCAGATGAGGACCCTGAAAGATGGGTTCAAGAGATAAGGGGACCCAGAACCAAAAACCCTGCAAGGAAGGGGACAGAGGATCCCATGGATTTTCTTAAACGCATGTATGCAGAGGTAGAAGCCTTAAAGTTGAAAGAAGCTCAAGAAGTAGAAAGGAAAGCAAGGGAAGATGCAGCCAAGCAACAGAGACAAATTGAGGCTATTGAACAAAGTGAGACACATCACGATCAAAGGGAGATGTCTCCAAAACCCACTTCACCCGCTACAGAGCTAGAAGACCACCCAATGCCAAGCCCAAACCCTTCACCAATAGCTAAACTGAATGAGGGCAAAGAAGCCAAGGAAAAAGATATTGGACAGCAGGAACAAGAAGCAACAAGTTTTGAGCAGCCAAAAGCAACAGAACAAACCGAGGTAGACCTTTCTACGACCACCCAACCAGAAATAGCTAAGGCATCTACTAAGCCTCAAGAAGAAGAAGCAACATAGGCAACCACAACGCCTCAAGGAGGCCGCAACCACAAGCAGCCACCACAGCACCACCCAAGGAGTCACAACCTAAAACATTCGAAACTTCTAGACAGCCTACAGAGCCTGAACAATGGGAAACAAATGACGGAGTCATCATGTAAGTCAAGGAATATGCCAAGCAGATGCAGCTGATGAGAAGAAAAAATACAAACATCAACACTTAGCCATAGTTCTAAGTCTAGGGAACTTGAGCTATCTCTCAATGCTCTACAAGGAGAATTGGATGATAGGATGAACATAATTTTGCAATATCTACAAAGACAAATCAAAGAGCTGAAGGATGAAGCAGAACAACACCAGGTTGCAAAAGAGAAGTAGCAAAAAGAAATGGAGGAGCTAGGAGAACTTCTAACCAAGTTATTTGATGCCTGCAAGAGCACAAATCAACAGCAAATAGAAGTAGCCAATGAACTTCTAACCACTACTCTATCACTCCAAAAGATCCAAGTGCAGCTTGATGTACAAACGCTTCTCTGCAGTACTCTGAGAAAAGGATCAATGATCAGGCAGCCTTTTTGAGACAGATAAGGGAAAATCTTGATGTTGCTTCAATAAAAGGTACAGATGAAGTGTATAAGACTTTGGAAAAGAGAAACAAGGATCTCAAGTTAGAGTTGAAGCTAGAACAATCACAAAGACGAGACCTTGCATTGATGCCGGTCCAAAGAGAAGAACAACTGCTCAAAGGGATAGCCGAATTAAAGAGAGTCAATCAGCTGTTGAGAGAGGGACAACCATAACATCAAGAAGAAGCACGTACCTCTGAACAACCAACTGTTCACATACCCTCACTCTCATTTCCTCATATTGAAACACAGCCGTAAGAAGGGCTAGAAGGAGAAGAGGATTTTCAAGTACCACTCACTGAAGCTGAGCAAGTGCCCATGGTCCAGCTTTCTATAGCTGAGGAAGATGCACTAAAGAAATATATTTCTCAAAAATTAACGGATGCTGAATGGAAAGCAGTGGTGGATCAGGAGTTGAGAATTCTTCACTCAGTCAATGTAACTCAACTCGCTTCAAACCAAATCAATGCAGAGTGGCATTAGCAATCACTGCCATACCCCTTGATCAAAGTGGAGCTATTACAGGTAAAGTAAAGATTATACAAGGATATGCAAGAGGAAGGCTCAAAGGATATCCACCCCAAGTGGAGAAAGAGCTTGTTGAACAAGAATTCAAGATATCTAATTCTGTTCACAAGAGGACCTGCAGCCCTCTAGAAAGACCCAACATTTTGTCATGTACCAAGGGTAAGGACCTGGCTGTTGAAGATGATGAAACAGGAAACAGAAGGAAGACAGCAACTCAGAGTAGGAAGAAGATGGAGAAGGAGAAGACACAGAGCTTGTGTACGAGATCTCTGTAGTCTCTCTCTCTCTGTATTGGAATAATAATTGTGTGTACAAACTCAGAGCTACAAAGCTTATATGAAACCCTAAGAGATAAGGTGTCCTTTCACACCAGATGTCCAGGGGGAAAAACCCAGTGGGAGAAAAGTGCCCCTGGTGAAGCGCGTATACACACTAACACTACTACATGTCTACAAATCCCCCCTGTAGTGATAGTGTGAATCCGTACAAGGTAGCAGATCATCATGTGTATGAGAGTAAGCCCAAAGCTTTTCGGAAAGCTTCAAACTTTTCTCGTGATAACGCCTTCGTAAATAGATCTGCAATGTTATCCTGTGTAGGACAGTAAGTTAGTGTGATCTCCCCTGCATGTAGCCTTTCCCTGACATAGTGGTAGTGAACCTCTATGTGCTTTGTTCTTGCATGAAATACTGGATTCCTTGCAACTGCAATAGCACTCTGACTGTCAGTGAAAATGGTAGTGGGTGCCTGTTGACACTCACAAAGATCTGCCAATAACCTGCGTATCCATACACAATCAACTGTTGCCGTGAAAGCTGCCCTGTACTCAGCTTCACAAGTTGATGTAGCCACTGTGGGTTGCTTCTTGCTTAGCCAAGATATACATGTATTTTCCAAGAAAAAACAATTGCCACTTGTGGAATGTCGTGTGTCAAAATCACCAGCCCAATCTGAATCGCTGTAACCAAGAAGCTGCATAGAACTGTGCTTTCCATACATATCCCCCCTTGGAAAGAACATGGCAAGATTAGGGGTACCTGAAAGGTAACGAAGTATGCGCTTCACAGCCTGCCAATGATGCATACCTGGGCTGTGCATAAATCTGCTTGCTTGTGAAACCCCAAATTGAATGTCTGGACGAGTGTTGCCTGCCAAATATATCAAGCAACCAACCGCTGCTGCATAAGTATGTACATCAAAAGTTTCTCCAGCATCATGCATGCTCAACTTTGATCCAGTTTCTACGGGTGTAGAGATTGGCTTACAATTTTGCATACCAAACTTGTCCAAAATTTTATGCAAATATTTTTCCTGCAACATGTATATGCCATCCTCTGATTGCACAAACTGAATACCCAAGTAATAATGTAGCAAACCAAGATCAGACATCTCAAAGGTTTTTCTCAAAGCATCTTTAAACGCTTCAATTTCATCTGCATTATTGCCTGTAAGAAGCATATCATCCACATAAAGTGTTAGCATAATGAGAACTCCATCTCTCTTTTTGACATACAAAGTACTTTCTGTTGAACTATTCTGAAATCCCTGGCCAATCAAATAAGTATGTATCTTCTCATACCATGCTCTTGGAGCCTGTTTGAGACCATACAAAGCTTTACGCAATCTACATACCTTTTGCTCTTGACCTTTTACAACAAAACCACTTGGTTGAATTACATAAACTTCTTCCTGCAAATCACCATTCAAAAAAGCAGTTTTGATATCCAACTGATGCACTTTCCAACCATGATGAGCAGCAATTGCAACTAGTGATCTAATTGTGGATGCACGAGAAGTAGGAGCAAAGGTTTCATCATAATCTATGCCTTTCTGTTGCGCATAGCCTTTTGCCACAAGCCTTGCTTTGTACCTGTCAACAGTACCATCTTGTTTCCTTTTTACCTTAAAAACCCACTTTGTACCAATAGGCTTTTTACCTGTAGGCAAGTCCACTAGATCCCATGTATGATTCTTATGAATAGAATCAATTTCTTGCTGCATAGCATCTTTCCACTGAACACACTCTAAAGCTTGTTCAAATGAATCAGGCTCATCTGCATCACAAAGAGTGCTAAAGCAAGCCAAATCTACTTGCTCTCTGCCAAAAGTAGTACCAGCACGTGTTTTCCGTGGCAACGGTGCATCCAACTTGCTATCCTGCAAAGTTTTCTGAACCCATTTAGGCAAGGTTCTTTCTTCCCTGAGAACTTCTTGCTCTTCACGCACAATTTCCTCTACATCATGAGGTGTCACATGCTGATCAAAAGATTGATCAAGATTATCAACCTGTTGTGATTCTTGATTCTCCACAAAAGAAGGAAGCAAACCTTCAAATACATCATGTGTCTGCATATGAGGTACATCAAAAGCAACCATAGGTTGAGCAGTAGTTTCTGCAAAAATTACATCACGACTTTCAAAAATCTTGTTTGTAGCAGGATTGTAAAGTCTATAACCTTTACTTCCACTACTGTACCCCACAAATATACATTTGATTGCCTTATCATCAAGCTTCCCACGTAACTGCTGAGGGATGTGAGCATAAGCAAGACAACCAAAAACACGAAGATAACTGACTGAAGGTTTTTTGTCATACCAAGCTTCATATGCAGTAATGGTCTTCAAGGCACGAGTAGGACACCTGTTCAAAACATGTGCTGCACAAGCAACTGCCTCCATCCATAGCTTATGAGGCAAACTCTTAGCCTTGAGCATACATCTAGCTGTCTCCATTAAAGACCTGTTCTTCCTTTCTGCAACACCATTCTGTTGTGGTGTGTATGGCATAGTGCATTGGTGTTTAATGCCTTTCTTTCCCAAAAAATCCTTAAATGCACCTGACATGTATTCACCTCCTCGATCGGTACAAAGAGTCTGTACTTTGCAACCTGTTTCATTTTCAACCATGGCGACATAATGTTGAAAAACTGCAAACACATCTGACTTTGCTTTGAGTGGATACACCCAACAAAACCTGGAAAAGTCATCAATGAAGGTCACAAAATAAAGGCTGTTTCCTATAGATGGCATCCTCATAGGACCACATACATCACTGTGTACAAGCTGCAACTTTCGTGTCGCTCTAACTGAACCATCCTGCGAAAATGCAAATCTGTGCATCTTTCCAAGAACGCAACCTTCACATACATGTCTTGGTGGCATCTCCAATAAGGACAAATCATGCACCATATTATGACGTTGTAAAGTCATCAAACTGCCATAACTAACATGCCCAAATCTAGCATGCCAAAACTCAGCATCCTGCATGGCCTGAGTCTTTGTTTCTGCAATACATACCTGAATCTGCTTTTCATAACGATCTAGCACAAATAGTCCATTGTCCAGCGTACCTGTAGTGATAAGAGAATAACCATTCTCTCGATCTCGTACAACACATCTGTCATCCTCAAAAATGACCCGAAGACCATTTTTTGCAAGAGAGGATACAGACAACAAATTCTTCTTGATCCCTGGAACATATAAGACATCTGGCAAGCATAAATCTGAACCATCTGAAATGGTAATCAAAATCTTACCAACGCCTTTGATTGGATAAGAAGCATTATTTGCACATGTCACCTTCTTTCCTGCTGGAGCTGCATCCAATGAACAAAACAAATCCTTCCTTGAAGTAATATGCCTGGATGCACCACTATCAAAGTACCAAATCATTTGTGTCTTGTCAACACTGTAAGCAGAAAAATTTGAACATACTACAAAAGCATAAGAATCCTGCACAAAGTTTGCAGACTCTTCTTTAGCTGTAGAAGAATCACCAGAAGCTGAAACAACCAAACTTGACTCTTTCTTCTTTTCTTTAGCAATTCGCTTTTTACACTCACTAATGTAGTGACCAGGTTTCTTGCAGTAGTGACATTTACCTTTCTTCTTGGACTTGTCTGAATCACCTTTAGACTTCTCTGAAGATTGTCCTGCACTAGACTCGGAGTAATGAGCACTCTCTTTACCCCTGTTTTTGTTCTGTACAACAAGAGCATGATCCATACCATCCACCTGTAAAGACTTGTTCTTACGTGATTGATCCTCCTGCAATAGCAAAGCCACTAACTCTTCAAAATGAAGAGGGTCAGGATTAGCTCGCAAAGACAGAGTCAAAGAAGTCTGAAAAGTCAAATAAGATGGTGGTAGTGAATTGAGTGTTTTGGAAACCAAGTCCTTCTCTGGAATCACTTCATCAATGCTAAGCAATTGCTCTTTAAGATCCCTGATTTTTGTAAGATGCTCGACAATATCGTCACCTTCGTCCATCTGTATTTTGTCAAGTTGTTTCTTCAAAAACTCTATTCTGGCAGCGTTTCTTCCTCCAAACATAGCTTGCAGAGTGTTCCAAGCATCCTCAGAAGTTCTGCAAGATCTGATATGTGGTGTGATTGTCCTCTTTATGGTTAAGGCAATCACAGCCATAGCCTGTGCATCTTTAGTATCCCATCTCTTTTGCTCTGGAGTGACTTGTGAGGGTCCTGCACCAACAGCTGCACCACGACCAGGCGTGGCAGGTGCAATGCTACCTGGACGAACTTCATCTCCAGATACATAATCCCACAATCCTTTACCAACCAAAACATTTTTGGCCATAAAAGACCAAAGAGAATAGTTGGTACCATCCAATTTGTCTTCGGATGTAAACGCACCAAAAATCTCTTTCTCCGTAGACTGAGCCATACTGTAGATGCACACAAGAGAGCAAAAGAACCTCCAAGAGATTCACAAATCTCTTCTCCAATCCAAGCAAAACTCTACACAAAATCTCAGCACAAAGCTAAGACAAGCTGCTTCCCAAAAGAACTGTTTACCTGAAGAAAATCTGTCAAAAAGCACACCCTCTTGATCTAAACGCCTCGGAAAAGTAACTTCTGCTACGCTGCTCAGAACGAAATTCTGAGGGCTCGAACGGCTTCGAAAGGGGGGTAAAACCCCAGGTCGCCTGGTCAGAATACTCCCGGAACGTCGAGGATGCTCCCACGAACAAATTTTCCGAAAACTGCCTGAAAACTGCGATTGCGCGCGCGGACGCGAAAACGCAAGTAGAGGCTCTGGAAATCACCTTGCTCTGATACCAATTGTTGAAGATGATGAAACAGGAAACAGAAGGAAGACAGCAACTCAGAGTAGGAAGAAGATGGAGAAGGAGAAGACACAGAGCTTGTGTACGAGATCTCTGTAGTCTCTCTCTCTCTGTATTGGAATAATAATTGTGTGTACAAACTCAGAGCTACAAAGCTTATATGAAACCCTAAGAGATAAGGTGTCCTTTCACACCAGATGTCCAGGGGGAAAAACCCAGTGGGAGAAAAGTGCCCCTGGTGAAGCGCGTATACACACTAACACTACTACATGTCTACACTGGCAAGCATATGAATCATTGAAAAAGAAGAGGCTGACATGGTTGTACTACCCAGGTCTACCAGCTCCAGAGCAGGGACCGAAAACAGAAGAATACATGGTGAAAACCCTAACGAGTGCCATGACTTTCTTCAAAATCCTTCGTGACCTCTCATGTGCCATGTTGTACAAGATTTGTAGAATGCTGCTCATATGCATTCAAGATTTTCACGAGCCTGAGCAAGCCGCCATGGATGTGTTTCCTCAAAGGCAATAAGGGTCTCTGTTATGACTTAAGTGGCCAGCCTTTAGAATAAGTTTTCTACACCCGATGCATGTTTTTACCCTCTAGCAATATGTTGGCGTTTGAGGAAGCATTCTATATAGGTTTCTTCACTTGGAAAACGAAGATATTTGTGCCGGTGATAAGTAACCTTACACCCAAATTTGTTGGCTATTCAGCCATTGAGTTTAAAAACAGAGTCACAATACAATTCTTGCAAGTTCCTGACAAAGAAAGAAGATTCAAATATGAGAAAGCATTACATGCGCTTAAAGACCGCCTCGCCAGCCGTCAACCTGAAGACTACTTCAGTCCATGGAGTTGTGTCAAGGGACGACACAATCGAGGAGGGGGGAATGTTAGCAGCAAGCTAATTCGTAAAACTCGGATAGCATTTTTTGGAGCTTTTATTATAAAAACACGTATTATTTTGATGACTCCAGAATATTGTGACTCCTACTTTCCAAATAAACAGTGTAATTGATGAGCCGTGTCTACAAGCTTCCATATTGTATCAACCTGTCTTTAGTTAGAGCTCCCAGATTATTAGTTTTGACCACAAAAACCTTGGCTAAGGTGTAAAAGCCAATTTTTGTAAGTATTTTATAAGTTTTTGGATAATGAAAAATAGTGTGAGCTAACGGCACTCACTTATCTCCTTCTCGCGCTTCCTACTTCCTTCCTAGTTGTCACATTGTAGTGTTGTATGTTGTGTTGCAACCATAGGTAAGAGCTCTACGCATTGACGTAAGCATTTCATGGTAGTCCGGAGCTTTTGGCATCTCCGACCCACGGCCTAATTTCATCATAAGTAGGAATTTAAGCTTCAAAATCATAAAATAAGTATAGGTGGGTATTGGGACACCATTGCTAAGCATTTAGATGCATTCTGGGTCAAAAACGACTAGGTCAAAAACTCACTACTGTTAATAATCGTGATTTTTTTACTTGACCTAAAGTGAGATTTGAGACCATAACCATGTGTGCTTAGGTCTTATAAAAATTTCCTAGAAGTTTTGTAACATTTGGATATCATTTGATGCTGTAACGGTTGTGATTTGTTTGCTGATTACCGACTAGCTCTTGGTGATTTCTGTCATTTGAGTGTAGCTTGAGTTAGATGCGAGTTGTCTCATGTTTTCCAAGAGATTGACAACCTCTTGTAGCCTTTTTTCACTAGTTGAGTCAGCTTCATCCCATGGATTGACAATTATATTCATAGTTCTAGCTATGTCTGCAATAAGATAGGAGTGAGGTTAGACACTTGTCCCACAAACATATAAAAGATGAGAGAGATATGGCCACTCGAAGTTGGGGTTGTACTCTCTTTTGCTCAAAAATGAGCTCTCCAAAAAGTTTGCAAGTGTTGGAGCTATTAAAAAGGGGCCTCCTTTATCTTCTTTAATCCAATCTCTCCTTTCTCTCTCCTCAGCTGACCTCTTGGGGTTTTTATTTTATTGGTTCATTTTGAGCCTTTTTTGGTAAAGATCTAGAGTAAGTTGGTGCATTTGTGCTCATGGGAAGGGGTGGGCATTTGTCTAGAGGACCAAAAGGGGAGGAAGCACTTGGGCAGGCAGGTGTCAACATCTAGAAAAAGGCCACCCCATCTTCTTGGAGTCCACGAACCCTCTCCCCCAAGCTCCTCACCAAGTGATTCAAATAATGGGAGCTCCTCACTTGCCCTATATACCCCCCATTCTCTCCTCACCCCTTCCAATGTGGGATAATTTCCATGCCACATGGCAACTTCCTCCACAATCCTCCCAACTCCCTCATGCCCAAGTTAATTTCCAGCCCAGGCTAGAAGCTTTCAGATTGTATCAACCTGTCTTTAGTTAGAGCTCCCAGATTATTAGTTTTGACTATAAAAACCTTGGCTAAGGTATAAAAGCCAATTTTTGTAATTATTTTATAAGTTTTTCATAATAGAAACACAGCGTGAACTAAGGGCACTCATTTCTCTCCTTCTCGCGCTTCCTATTCCATTCTCGATTGTCTTATTGTAGAGTCGTCTGTTGCGTTGCAACCGCGGGTAAGAGCTCTAGGCATTGATGTAAGCATTTCATGGTAATCTATAGCTTTTGGCATCACCGACCCACGGCCTAATTTCATCATAAGTAGGAATTTAAGCTTCAAAATCATAAAATAAGTATAGGCAATGTATTGGGGCATCATTGCTAAGCATTTAGATGCATTCTGGGTCGAAAATGCACTACAAGAGGTTGTGTGCTCTTGTGACGCTGTTAGCGAGGGAAATACACTGGGTTTTTATAACCCCCGGCGTCTCTAAAACCGTCGCTAATAGCGTCGCTACGAGATCATCGCTATAGGCGTCGCTATATGCGTCGCTATATAGCGACGCTCATAGCGACGGTTATAGCGACGATTATAGCGACGTTTACACAGAAGTCTATAGCGACGCTACAGAGCCATAAATAGCGACGCCCGAGAGAAATTCTTTTTTGGTGACAGGGCATTGAATGCCCTGCCACCCATCAACCATATTGTACTTGATTCACTTTTTCAAAAAAGTGCAAGGGTAGATAATAGACCCAAAATAGTCACCCACAAGACGCATTGTTTGCAAAATTGACAAGCGTAAAATTGACAATTGTACACATCATAGGCAAAATGAATTGATTGGCAAATGTAATAATGACAATTGTACAAGATCATAGGCATAAAGAATTGATTGGCAAAATGAACTGCGGTGACAAATGTAATAATATACATGGTTCAAAAAGACGTATAAAATCCGTCTCATGATACATAAGCTATGAGAAACCCTAAACTAATGCTATCTAGCTACGGCTAAACTGACGTCGTCTAGTCAGACGTCTCATCGCATCCAAGCGGCGTATCTGTCGGATTCTGCAAAAAAAGACAATAAGACAGCTATCAGTAAGTATAAACATATAACGACATTTATAAAACAATACAAAAAATAGAAAAGAGTAAACCCTAAACTAACCATGCCGCCACGAGAACTGAGAATGTCCATCAGGGCGTTTAAGCCCTTCCTGCCTGCGTACTCGTGCTCGTACGGTGTGGGATCACGTCCTGTCATCGACCACTGTCAAAACATACAAAGATTTCATTATGTTAGAATTAAAAAACTCATAAACCCTAAACTATCGAACATAAAGAGCAATGCGAAAACACTTACAAAATCGGCCTCAAATGATGCCCATCCACCGCTCCCCAAGTGGTGCGATCTCCCTGCCTCTACTCGCGCTCTGGCTGCATCCTTTTGTTGCTTCCACTTGTCGGGATTCTCGCACGCTGCTTTCTTCGCATTCTTCCAATCTTCTTTGGCCAGCCAATTTGGCCTGTTCCACCCATGCTTGATTGCTTTTTGCACTTCGGAACGCTTGTGTTTGCAGTATTCGGGCATTCGAATCTTCATCAGGTCTTCATTGAAGCGTTGATCCCGTGTTGGAACGGAAAACTCATCATGAAGTATGCCGATGACTCTAGCTTTTAAATCACTTGGTACTTCACTCCATTTGTTTAGTATGTAGTGTCTAAACAGATGAGAGCAAAGACCACGCATGCGCGAGATCACCTTCTTGTCATCATCATCCATGATGATGCCGCCGCTGAAGTCGACGGAGTAAGGCAAGCCCTCTGGCCGGTGAAGTGTGAACCTGGGTGTCCCGGCAGGGGTCTCTAGCGGCGTGTCGATGGGGATACGGACGTCAGGTGTCTCCACCGACGTCTGGGCCCCAAAGCGAGGAGTATCGAGTGGGGTGGCTCTTGGCGGAGTAGGTAGAGGTGTGTAGCTGCTAGGAACAATCAGCCGCACAAAACCTGGTGTAGATGGCGATGCTATGTCTGGTGTGGGGGCGGGCAAAGAAGGGGAGGGTAAAGAGCCTCGTCGAACACAAGGCGGTGTGGAGGCATCGGAGGCGGAAACCCCACAACAACCGCCACCGCCACCACTAGAGCGCCGGTGTCTAGACGAGTGTGAAGATCGTCTCGTCGACACCGAAGCTTCAGAGTGCGCCGAATGCTCCGAAAGAGAGGGAGATGCGGATGGAGTAGGAACGCGCGATGATGCGCCAGAGCGATGACGCTCCACGTACCACTGTCTCTGCTGCGGTGACAAAGAAGAAAGAAACTCCTCATCATCCATACCTGCATTAAACACACAAATATTTAAACTTAATATTGAATGAATAGAGTAGACAATGACGCAAAGAACATTAAATACAATGACGTAATGACGCATATAAATACAATGACGCATATCAATACAATGACGCAATGAATTGAGTGATAGAAGAGGCAAGTCAAAAACTCAGAATTTTCAATCAAAAGATGTGAGCGCGAGTAGAAAAGAGCGTTATACACCATGGAAGGTACTTAGAGAGCCACAGCTTTTACAACACGGAGCAAAATTGTTCAAATACAATATTTGTGGCTTTAAGAGATCTCTCTCTCATCCTCGCATAACTCAGCATAACTTCCTATATCTATATAGAGCTCTCTGTTTAAACACATATCCTCTGTTTCATTTTGTAGCTCCTCTGCATGCACCCCATATAGAGTAGTAGCATCTTGATGCTCGTCTGGCACCACCGCAGCGGCTTCTGATTGAGCATCTTCTCTGATCTCCTCCATTGATGCCGTTGTGATTGGCACATGGTAGCCTTCATACGTCCTTGCACTACGAGGGGCTACCTCTATGACGTACCACCAGTTTGATGTAGACTTTGTAGGATGAAATATTACCTGCCAGAGCCACATAACTTACATGAGAGCTTTCAAGCACATAACTTTGTAAAAGGGGGATGTTAACTATTTACATACTTACTTGTTCACAATGCTCGGGTAGTACGAAAGTGTCTCTTAGGTCAGTCCATTTCTTAGTAGAATCCACCTCAAGAAAACCAGACTCTCCTCTACGCATAGTAGCGTTGCGACCCTCCATGATTATCTTGAACCATTGCACGTCGAACAAGTCGACAAAAAATCCTCTGTAATCGATCCTCTGTAACTCGTACCATAGAGATAGTCTCTTCATCCCTAGAGGCAATCCGTCATCGCACATCTCCTTGTGTTCTAACCATGCTTGTGCAGACATCCTTGGTGGCTCTCTTCCCAAAAAGCCGTCGCGTAACACATGATTCTCTGGAAGATACGCTTGATGACCTTCGTAGATTTGCTTCTTCAGTGAGGGCGCCCTACGTGCATTCATTCTAGGTCCACATGTGACACATGCTCTGTATCCGCTTGTTTGAAGCCCTGCATGTATACACATGATAATAGATCAACTATGGGAAAAAACAAGATTTACAGTGTCTGGGTGAGGAGTGTCAATAGATCGATCACCTGAGCATTCTGTTAGCCCGGGATAGTCATGCATGGTCCACATTAGAATGCCTCTGATCAAAGCATTCCGTCGTCCTGTGTGTCGGCTCATATCCACCACCTCTATGCCAATCCAAAATTGTTGTAGCTCTTCCAATAGTGGACAAAGATACACATCCATATTCTCCACTTTATATCGCCCTGGCACAATCAAGCTTAGCCATAGGTGCCCCTTCTTTGTAGTCAACCATGGGGGAATGTTGTAGTTGACGATGACAACGGGCCATACACTGTAAGATCTTGATCTTTGACCAAATGGATTTACGCCATCCATAGCCAGGCCTAAGCGCAAATTTCGAGCTTCCCTGGCAAAATCTGACCATGTTCCATCTATATGTTTCCAGGCTACGCAATCTGCAGGAATTCGTAGCACACCATCCGAAGATTTATTCTCCTCGTGCCATGATGCTAGGGCGGCCATGGACTGCATTCTTTTCGGAGGTTGCTTCATCTCGGGAATCCGGCATCACATTGTCAGCTGGTAGTATGTGCTCTTTAAGCAATCTACACAACATAAAAATACGATACAGTCGTGTAAAAATCTATCAGATCATTATACATTTAGAGTTTTATTCAAGTAAACTAATTGTAATAGATCACCTGAAAAGTGTTGTGACGCTAGTGTCACTCCATCCAAACTTTGCCTGCATGTTGAGAAGAACCAGGAGTTCTTTCAATCTAGACATATGTGCTCCATTATACAATGGCGTATCGGCTTCACTTTTCATATCATCATAGATAAGCCTTTCTGAATCCATGATCGTCTCGATCATTTCATCAATCTCAGGCTCAAACATTGCCTCGTTGGGAATGTGCTCTGCATGATCATCCCCCGAGCTGTCAGAGGCTACATCTTGTGGCCTCACATATGCTGCTTGACCAAAGCGCCTGCGAACACGTCTATTGGGTTGCAAGATTGCTGCTTGTTGGCCAGCGTCAGAGTTCGACGAGTTATAATTGGCAACAGCTCGATCTATAATAGATGGATCGAACTCGCCAAATTCGCGAACGTGCTGCAAAGAAACACGTCTTGTCCGTCGCACAGCATGCTTGCATTGATTACAAGGACATAAGACCCTCGTTGAGAGATAGGTGTTTCGGTTGGACGGTCCCACATCCTCGTCACTACTCATAATGAGGATAAAAAACTTATAACCTGGAAAACAAATTTAATATTCTATTGGCATTCTTCGTCTTATCTCTCTCTCTCTCTCTCTCTCTCTCTCTCTCTCTCTCTCTCTCTCTCTCTCTCTCTCTCTCTCTCTACCTCACATTCTCTAGTCATGTCCAATCCCCGCACACCTCGGTCTAGAGGTGCACGGAGATCAGAACCACCGGGTTATAATCTCGTCTTTATTGGTCAATACCTATATTTGTGGGTACAAGAAATCTATAGACCCACGTCTACATGATACTGCATGTAGTGGACAAAACCCCTTTGCCTCTTCTCTAGCTGTAGCACTTCACAGCATCTTAACATCTTTTCACAGTAGATCGTTTCACTATTCGTCTAACTCTAAACCCTAAACCGTAAGTAATTCTTGCGTGGACTCGATCTAACGTAAATAAGCGTAAATCTAAATAAACGTAAATCTAACTAAAAATAAACCTAAATCTAATTTAACGTAAGTCTACATCTAACCTAATCTTTAACATCTTTTGGGATAGTTTCCTACGACGTTAAAACTCTCTTCTTCTTTTGTGTGTGTGTGTGTGGGTAAACCTAAATAAACCTAAGTTTAATCTAACATAACATAAATCTAAATCTAACGTAAATTATGTTATATTAAAAACAAAGAACTAAACTAACAGGGATTATAAGAACCTTAAAACTGATTTAACACATAATTTTTCACATAACTCGGCAAGAGTTGGCATTCTCATCACTAAAGATGTGAGAGTTAACTTCCGGCGGTGACGCTGCCTCATCTCCATCCACATCTAACGACAGCAATTGGCCCTTTGGACCGTTCTTGCTCTTGTTACTAACTTTGAAGTTGCCGTTGAATGACTAGAGGTTGTCTAGATGGTCATTGTCGGGGATGTAGTGACTCTTGCCGCCCTGAAGATCCACCTTCTTCCCTATCTTCTGAAGACATTTCACCAGTACTTTTGGATCGACCGAGCCCACCATGAGTGAAGGCAGCAATACCCTATATTCCATTGAGGGCTTTCTTCACCCGCTTCATGCAGGCATCGCAGTCTATGGAGACCTAAATCTAATCTAATATAGCGTAAATCTAAATCTAGCGTAAATAAACGTAAATCTAACTAAAAATAAACCTAAATCTAATCTAATTTAACTTAAATAAACCTAAATCTAATTTAACGTAAGTCTACATCTAACCTAATCTTTAACGTCTTTTAGGATAGTTTCCTACGACGTTATAACTCTCTTCTTCTTGTGTGTGTGCGCGTGTGTGGATGTGTGTGCCAATAAAAAGAGATAAATGGTATAACCTTTCTATCACCCATGCCAAGTATGATAGATTGGTTATGCCATTTCCCTCTTGAATAATAGGTCTTGAGTTCAACTCCTCATCGGCTAGATCTTTAGGTCTTTTAATTTTAATTAGTTTCCTACGATGTTAAATTAGTTTCTCTCTCTTTCTCTCTCAATGTGTGTGCGTTTTTTTGTTTATGCATGTTTTCTCTCTCTTTTTCTCTCTCAATGTGTGCGTTTTTTGTTTATGCATGTTCTCTCTCTCTTTTCCTCTCTCAATGTGTGCGTTTTTTGTTTATGCATGCTCTCTCTCTCTTTTTCTCTCTCAATGTGTGTGTGCATTCTTTGTTTATGTATGTGTGTGTGCGTTTTTGTTTTTGTTTGTACTCTTTCTCTCTCTCTCTCTCTCTCTCTCTCTCTCTCTCTCTCTCTCTCTCTCTCTCTCAAAAACACTATGTGTGTGTGTGTGTGTGTGTGAGAGAGAGAGAGAGGGAGAGAGAAAGAGGGGAAGGGAACATGAGAGTGAGGAGAGGGAAGGAGCATACCTGGCTCTCCTTCCTCTCCTCGTGTGTGTGTGTGTGTGTGTGTGTGTGTGTGTGTGTGTGTGTGTGTGTGTGTGTGTGTGTGTGTGTGTGTGTGTGTGTGTGTGTGGAGAAGAGAGAGAGAGAGAGAGAGAGAGGGAGAGCGTTACCTGCTCCTTGCTTGAGGGCGCCGAAAAACTCAGATCTGAGATCTGAGTTTTTGGGCGCTCTCTGTTATTTTTTTAGCCCAGTCGGCGCTATGAGAGTCGCAAATTTACAAGTAAATTTGCGACGCTCATAGCGACGCCGGGATATTTTTTTTGAGCGTCGCTGTGTGAGCGTCGCTAATATGAATAACCTCTTGTAGTGATGACTAGGTCAAAAACTCACTGCTGTTAATAATTGTAATTTTTACGCTTGACATAAAGTGAGATATGAGACCATAAGCATATGTGCTTAGGTCTTATAAACATGTCCTAGAAGTTTCGTAATGTTTGGATGTTGTTTGATGTTGTAATGGTTGTGATTTGTTTGCCAATGAGCAACTAGCTTTTGGTGATTTCTGTCATTTGAGTGTAGCTTGAGTTAGATGCGAGTTGTTTGTTATTTTCCAAGAGATTGACAACCTCTTGTAGCCTCTATACACTAGTCACTTCAGCTTCGTCCCATGGATTGACAATTATATTTGTGGTTCTCGCTATGTTTGCAATAAGATAGGAGTGAGGTTAGACACCCATTCCACATCTGGTGCCGCTGCCAGGGATCGAAGAGACCTAAACTAGGGAAAAACAGGAGCGTCTTGTGAAGTTATCCTTTAACTTCCTTTAGGATCACCTAGAGTCAAAACTATCTTTTCAAAACCACATAGCTTAAGATTGTCGTGTTTTGCTGTATAGAGGTAGCTTGGAAGTAGGTTTTACTTGCTAAGTACATTTCAGGATGTTAGGATTGTAGGATTGTATGGTTAGATTAGGATTTTGAGAATGGTTGATGGATGAGACAAGTCTTAAAATCAAGGCTCAGAAAACCATAGAAAACAAGAACATGAGTGTTTGTGGACACTTTCCAGAACCCCATTACAATAGAATCTAGGAGTAGGGTAAGTAGAATGTTGAATCTCAGAACATTGCACTATCCAAAAGAATCAATTGTGAGTTGTTTACGTGAAGTTGCAAAATTACACGTCTACGGCTATAAATAGCACTGGAAGACTGTCCACCATTGAATCCGACTGGAGATTATGCTTTAAAAGTTGTATGAACGAGTGGGTAAGCTTAAGAGCACGTTTGAGGTAAAATTTCAAGAGTTTGCAAAAAATCATATTATTTTATTTACTTTTTCTTGACATTTTAGGAAAAAATAAATTTTGACTTGACTCAGAGGCTTAAAAAGGCTGTCCACCACTGAAAAAGTTGAAAAAAGTGCTCATTTTAGGCCAAAAGTTAATAATCGTGATTATTTACTTTCAGCTCAAAAGTGACCAAGGTTGATACCAGAGACTCTATGCATGTATACAAACATCTTTTGTAATGCCCATAGAATTTGGATCACCAAACTGACCAAAAACTTGGTAGAAACTAAATTTTGTACTGATTGTCAAGAACTTGAGTGTAAATTGGAAAAGTTTTATTCAAACTCAATGAGACTTGACTTAAAGGATTATATTGATATGTTAAACAAGTGCACATGCTCAGTTCTATACGTGCCTATGAGGCCACAACGACCAGCCATGTACAGATATCATCCTAATATGGCCCCAGCTCAAAGACTATCGATGGGTATGGAAAGACCTCAACCCGTGTTGGGTCAACAACCTCCATATCTTGGACATAATGCAGTACCTGTAAAGTATGTGCATTCAGAGGGAGTCATATATGAACAAGCACTAGTGCCTATTATACCCTATGTTGAGCCTAGTCCATCTACAGTAATGGTAGAAGGAGATTGGTATAATTCACATCCACCACCAATGAAACAACTTGTGACTTATACTACACCAGAGCTTGCACCGATGTACTATGTAGCTAATCAAGGTGTTAGACCTCTGATGGTAAGACCCATGATTAAGCCAAGAACTGGAAACTATCATAACTATGGTACAGATGATCACTAGAAAAATGAATGCCTAGAGCCTGACAAGAACATTAAGCTAGTTGAAGCTTTTTTTATGCAATTTTGCAAAAAGGGAGGACACTTCCCTAAAGATTTTCCAAAAAATCCTTTAGACAAGGGTAAAACAGTAGTGAACGTAGTCCAAGTGATACCTAGTAGCTCATCTAAGAGTGAACCTATTGTTCCAATCAAGCTAATCACCAGAGCCCATGCTAAGAAAAAGAAACTTAACTCCTCTGATGATTCAAAGAATACTAAAATTTCCTCTCAAAAGACCAAGAGGAGCAGAAGCAAAAGGTATGAGATGAGAAAACAAAAACAAAGGTCTGAAATCGAGGAGAAAAAAAATAAACTATTTCAAGAAAGAGTGAAAGAAACTGGAAGTGAAATCAAGGAAACCACTATGAAATCTAGAGGATCAATTTTAGTAGACAAAATTTTTGAGCCAATCAATGCAGCCTTGGAAGATTACCAAGCGGGACTTACAGTAGGACAGAACATGGAAAACAAATGGAAAAACTATCCTTCTCTAAATATGGAAGCAGTTAAGCTTGAAGCTTATCAAAATTTGGTAAGAATTACTCAAGAGATGCTGGAAAACAAAAACCCAAGCTCAAGAGTATGGAAAAACCTGAGGAGCTTGTGGTAGGAACCAGTAAAGAGAAATCCAAAGTGGTGATAGAACCTCACCTTGAAACTAAAGAGCCAGAACTCATAGAGCCGCACAATGAAGATGCCTTAGATGGAATTCCGTTCGTAGAAGAAGACTGGCCAAGACACTTATGAGAAAGAGTTAGAGAGATTAATGGTGGGAGCCTAACTCTGAATTCAGCTCCTATAGAGAAAGTTTGGTTAGACAATCTACCTCCTGATATGGATATGGATGTACAATCCTTGTATGGGGATTGCGGCTCTGAAGCTTCAGGAATGTCTGAACCAGTGACTTTGAAAACACTACCCTCTTACTTGGGAGATAACAAAGATGAATCCATAGTGTGTAAAACCACTCAAATAAAAAGAGCAAAACAGACCCTAGAGGTAGACACCATCCATTCAATCATGTCTCCACCCATTCAATGCACTCTTACTTTAAAAGAACTATTAAAAATCAGACCATATTTATAGAATGATCTATAGAAAACTCTAGAGAAGATGGAGATAACAAGGCTAATCGCAAAAATTTTGGAAAATTGAAACACGAATTGGATAACGAAGAGATTAGATCCATTCCAATGAACAAATTCAAAGAATACTACAAAGGGAAAGAAGGAAACACAACCCTTCCAGTGAGAATAATGATATAGAAGCCATGGCAATATTGGATAGTGGGGCAGGCATAGCCATAGCCACAAAGCAGGATGGGAATCATGGGGACAACTAGCCATTAGACAAACGCGAATGAAATTGCAATTGGTTGATGGACACATTGAAACACTCTTAGAACTGCTTGAAAAAGTGGTAGTTAATTTTGTGGGATTGATTATCAACATACTTTTGCAATAGTGGACTTTGGAAAGAAACTTAATTATGAAATCATCTTGGGAATACCTTTCATGCAAAAAGTACAACTTATCTAGGATTGAAGAAAAAATAATTTGTACTACTCTAAAAGATCACACTTATAGAGATGTCATGAAAACGCCCATACAAGAATTTAACTCAATCTCTTTGGCTAAAACTAAGCTTCCATCTTGGTTAAACAGAGACACACCTATTTGGATGTGCGGAGCCTCAGAAAACGGGAGCTTAAAATGAGAAGAATGTATCTTAGAAAGGGATTGCACAGATGAACCTATTATCCGAACCCTTTCAAGAGCATTTGTTTGAGCCATTTGAGTGGACTCAAATTTTAGCAATAATGGATGTATGTGTAAATACGTCTATGCTACTCAATTTTGCAATGAGGATGGCTATGTAATAATTGCTATACAAATGATCTCAACCCTTTGCATTGAAGACAAAATTCAAGAATCCAAGGACTTAATGAAGTCTCAACAAGTCTTTTTAGACCTGTACTATGATGCAACGGATAAGTTAGTAGAACATTTAAGCTACCTCAACTGATTTGGGGTCGGAAAAAGAACATTTGAGAGCTAAACTACTCATAAAAGGAGGGGAGGAAAAGTTTTTTGACTTACCAAACCAGAAACCGAGAAGAAAGAAATGGTATAGAAGAAAAAGAGACACGAGAAACTTAAAAGGTAGACCTATGTCATCAGTCTTCAGTAGAACACAGTTTCTGATCAGATAGATGCACATGATTGTGTCAAGGACAAAATCACTAATAGATATCCTTTAAACGAAAAGCAGGAAATATCAAAAACATTCAAAAAAATGAGAAAGGAAACTCAAGCAAAACCTAAATACCAGGACAAGGATTCAACCATGACACGAGTTGAACGGAGAAAGAAATATCAAGAGTTGAAAAAACTCTAAAGGATATATATACAGTTGAAATGGAAACCACTGAGGGGGAAGGTAAAGAGGTAACGAGTGTTCCATCCCATTTCAAGAAATATACTCTCTAGGACCAAAAAATCATTGTCAAACAACCTGTCAGGGAACTACGAAAATAGGGTGAGTCCTATGAAGGACCTGAAAACGCAAAAAATATAGATCTGGCCAAACCAAGAGAAGAGCCTAGACCTGCCTACATTGCAAACGACCTGACGGAAGAAGAAGAAGAGCTTGTGTTAAGCTTACTAAAGAATACCGAGATATCTTTGCTTGGTCTTATAAGGATCTCAAGGGTGTTGATCCACAAAACTGTCAACATACCACACCTATGAGAGATAATGCGAAACCAAGCAGACAAAGGCCATATACTTATAGTGAGACATTTGCCAAAAAGATCAAAGAAGAGATAGAAAAGCTAAAGAAATCCAAATTCATTATGAAATTGAACACACAGATTGGGTGTCTCCAATTGTGGTAGTATCCACGAAAAATGGAAAATTAAGGGTGTGTGTCAATCTCAAGACAGTGAATGCAGCTACCATTAGAGACAACTTTCCTCTTCCAATCACTGAGCATGTTTTATAATGAGTTGTAGGAAAATAAGTTTACAGCTTTTTAGATGGCTTTTCAGGATACAACCAACTTTTGGTTGACCCCAAAGATCAGCATAAAACTATCTTTGCAACTGAATGGGATATTTTTGCCTATTGGGTTATGCCGTTTGGTTTAACTCATTCTCCTGCCACCTTTCAAAGGTTGATAAGCTATGCTTTTAAAGAATATCTTCGAAATTACTTGGAAGTATATATGGATGATTTAAGTGTACATTCATCAATCCGAGCTTATCATTTTGAACACCTCAAAGGATTTTCTTAAATCATAAAAAGTGCACATTTATGGGTAGACAAGGAAAAAGTCTTGGACATATAGTGTCTAAAAATGGCATAGCTACTAATATGGATAAAACTCATGTTATTGATGAATTCCCTAGACCGACAACAATCAAAGGGATTAAAGCCTTCATAGGACATTGTGGATATTATATGTTGGGATTAAAGCCCAAGCCGCCCGCCTAACTTGCTTATCACTAACTCTTTGTATATACTCACTTATACTTGTGTGAATAATAAGGTTTGGGAGATAACCCTTCAACGAATTCTCTGCATACTATGTAAGCTCTCCGTCTGTGTATCTTTGTGCATGTATGTGTGTGTGTGTTAATTGAAGTACCTGTCATGCAAGGTGAGTGCTTGGGTGAAACAAAGGAAGAGTGCGTAATGCAAGTGCCAATTATGGGACACTCTATATGCATATGAAAAATTTATCAAACAAAATCTTGCAATGTAAGATATGGAGTTGATGTGTGTTTCAAGGAACACATGTAGCACATGTGACATCAAAGGACGTTGTTATAGCTTCCATGTTTCCAAGAAGGCTTTTTGATGTAGAAGCTTCTCCACTCATACCTCACTGTGTTCAATGCATGAGTGTCTTTTGGACTTCCTCCTTCACTTCACCGGACTTAAAATACATAGACCAACTCTTATACCAACATGAGCGACAAACCATAAATATGCTCAACTCTTCCAGCTTGAGTAGTACCTAGAATAGCTAAGACGCTTAGACCACACAAAAACCAACCAATCGATCGGGCATTTTTCGACCACTTTTTGGCCATAATATTTTGGCAAAAAAGGAATATTCCGATCGTGAAAATTTTGATTCTTTGAATAGTGATTTTTCTTCACACACGATGGCTTCTCCTCATAACGGGGGCCTTGCAAATGTGATTTGTTAGTACTAAAAATTAGAAGGGGTAAATCAGGCTCCATACTTAACAATCTCCCACTTGGAGATTGATCTCCACACCAAACATGTAATTGCTTTCCATCCTGGCTTCTTTTCCTTGACTGCCAATTGAAGATGCGAAAAAACTTAACTTCTCCTTGTTGAATACCTTTGTAAACATGTCTACAGGATTATCAGTTATGTGCACCTTTCCTAGCTTTAGCTGTCCCTCTTCCAAAAGAGTGCGTATGAATTGATATCTCACCTCAATGTGCTTTGTCCTTGAGTGAAAGGCTAAAATCTTTGCAAGATGGATTTCACTTTGGCCATCACTATACAAGACACAATTGTCTTGCTTGTATCGAAGCTCCTCTAAGAATCTATGAAGCCACAAAATTTATTTGCTTGCCTCTGTAATTGCTACATACTCTGCTTCCGTGGTGGAAAGCGAGACCACTTTTTCACAACTGTGAATCCCAACTTACTGTTGTGCCTCCAACTATGAAGACATAGCTAGTAGTTCTCCTTTGAGTATCTTTGTCATATCTGCATCAACATATCCTTGTAAGAAAATATCAGTGCCTCCAAAATACAAAGCAATTGTTGTTGTCCCTTTTAGATACCTAAGTATCCACTTCATAGCTTGCTAGTGCTCTTTACCTAGATTGTCCATGAACCTACTCACAACTCCCACAACATGTGCAATATCTATCCTTGTCCATACCATATCATACATTAGAGAATCTACCACTGCAGCATATGGAACTTTAGACATATAGGCTATCTCCTCTTGTGTCTTTGGACACATATCCTTGGTTAGTTTAAAGTGACCACCAAAGGTGTAGAAAATAATTTTCATCTTGCATTGCAAACCTTTCTAGTACCTTCTTGATATAATCCTCTTGAGATAGTTTATTGTCTTCTTCATCCTATTCTTTGATATCTTTATACCAAGTATCCTCTTTGCAGCACCTAAATTCTCTATGGAAAAAGGTATAGATAGCTCCTCTTTTAGGTCTTTGATGTCCTACATGTTAGCACTTGCAATCAACATGTCATCAAAATACAACATTAGGATGATGAACTTCCCATCTCCCAAATTCTTTGTGTAGACGTAGTGATCTAAGTTGCATCTTCTCAATCTATGATCTAGCATCCATTTGATCAAACTTCAAATACCAATGTCTTTATGATTGTTTTAGACCATACAAGCTTTTCTTTAATCTACAAACTATTTTTTCCTTACCCTTTACTTCATACCCCTTTGATTGAAGCATGTAAATTTTCTCCTCTAAGTCACCATGAGGAAATATCGTGTTCACATCCATTTGCTCAAGATTTAAGTCATGAACAGCCACAAGGCTTAGGACAAAAGCCTAATTGAATTCATTTTGACAACATGAGAAAATATTTCATTGAAATCAATACCTTTCTTTTGAGAAAACCCTTTTACCACAAGCCTAGACTTGTAAATTTTCTTCCCAGCTTCTTCTTCCTTCAGCTTATACACCCATTTGTTCTGTAGTGCCCGCTTACCTTTAGGGAACTCAACCAAATCCCATGTTTGGTTGCGATGTAATGAGTCCATCTTCATTGCATGTTCTTCATCCATTTTTCTTTGGATTTGTGTTGCATAGCTTGTTCGTATGATTCCGGATCTCTAGATACTAAGACAAAGAGATGGTTGAAGGAAGGAAAAAACCTTTTTAGCTCTTGTGGATCTTTGGGGAATAGGTTGTTTGAGGCTCCTCATTGGTGGATGTTGTTGCACGTTGTCACCATTTGCACTCCTTGAGTCTTCACTGTCCTCAAGCTCCATGTACTCATCACCACCTATTTGTTTTCTTTCCAAGTAATCTTTGCATATTTTTTCATTGAAAATTACATCCCTACTTCTGAATATTTTACCATCTTGAGGATTCCATAGGCAATACCCAAGTCTCCATAGCCAATGAAGAAACACTTTTTGGTTTTTCATCAAGCTTTGACCTTAGGATTCTATCTATGTGCTTGAGAAATGCATAATTCACCGGTTTACCTGTCCATGCCTCTTTTGGAACTCTCCCATCCAATGTTGTTGAGGGTGACCAGTTGATTAATAACACAAACGTACTTACTGCTTCCGCCCAAAGCTCAAGTGGTAGGCCTGCATGTAGCCGCATGCTTTGTGCTTGCTCCATGATTGTTATGTTCATCCTTTCAGAAATGCCATTTTGTTGAGGTGTCTTTGGGGTTGTCCTTTGCCTTTAAATGCCATCACTAGCACAAAAGCTTTCAAAAGCTTGGCTACAATATTTGCCTCCATTGTCGGATCTGAGGCATTTAACCTTGGTACATGCTTCATTCTCCACAAAGGCTTTCCACATTTGAAATATGGAAAACACATCGGATTTATTCTTCATTCCATAAACCCATGTTTTCCTAGTTGAATCGTCTATGAATGTTACATAGTACTATGAGCCACCAAGTGATGGTGTACTTGCAGGAACCCAAACATCAAAATGAGCCAACTCAAGTTTTTAAATTTTTCCTTTCATTTCTAGATTTTTGAAATTTTACCCTCTTTTGTTTACATAAACACAATCTTCACAGAACTCTAAGTCTACTTCTTTCAAACCTGGTAGAAGCTTCTTTGCTTGAAGGATTTGCATTCCTTTGGCACTCATATGCCCAAGCCAGTAGTGCCACATAACACTGTCAACTTCTCTAGCTATTGCACAAGTTGAAGATTGTGTGTTGACAATACACAAGTAAAGTGTACCAACCTTTTCTCCTTTGGTAGCCACCAAAGATCCCTTTGAGATCTTCCAATGTTGGTTTCTGAATACAATGCTGTGACCATTATCATCCAATTGTCCTGTAGAGATCAAATTTTTGCAAAGAGAAGGAACATGCCTAACATCTTTAAGCTTCCATTCATTTCCATTAGTAGTTTTGACACAAACTGTACCTTTGCCGACAATTTCACAAGCTTCATCATCTCCCAAGTATACATACTCAAAATTACCTTTGGTGTAATCTTGGAAATATTGCTTGTGCAGTGTCGCATGGAATGAAGCCCCAAAAACTACTATCCAAGAATTAGACACATTGTTTAATGAGAGAATTAGAGTGTCTTGCTCTACTTTACCTGCCACTTTGGCATCCAATGTTGACTTGTTGTCTTGAGACTCCGACTCCTTCATTTTCTTGGACCAACAATCCTTCTTGACATGGCCCTTCTTGCTGTTGTTCCAACATTCAAGAACTGACTTTGTTGTGACTTGCTCCGTATCGAGTGATCACGACCCTTTTGGTTTTTGAAACTCTCTTTAGGCCTTCCTCTTGTTTCCAGTGACAGTGCAACACTTGATGAATCACTTGTGCTTCTCCTTCGCATTTCCTCGTTTAGGAGAACACCCACAACATCATCAAACTTAACATTTTTGTGTCAAAAACAGAGTTACTTAAAGCCATCACAAGGCTGTCCCAACTATCCGATAGAGATAGTATAAGGAGGTCTCGCACTTCGTCATCAAGGTTGACCTTCACCAATAGAAGTTGACTAATTTTGGTGTTAAATTCATTTTGATGTTATGCAATTGAACCATTCTCCACCATCTGTAGATTGAACAAGCATTTCATGAGAAATACCTTATTGGATGCCGATGGTTTCTCGTAGAGGCCATCAAGTGACTTCATCAAGTCCTTAGTGTTCATCTCCAAAATGTTGAAGGCCACCATTGATTCCAAGCATAGCTGGATTGTTCCTAATGCCTTTCGGTCAAGGAAAATCCATTCTTCATCTGCCATTATTGCAGGCTTCTTTGCAAGACTGCCTAGTGGCAAATAACGGTCCGTCTGGTAGAGATAGTCTTCAATCTGCATCTTCCAGTGTTGGTAGTTCTTTCTGTTGAACTTCTTGATCTTGAGCTTCTTCTCGTCCACCATTACTCCCACTCAATTCAAGGAATCCTTTCCTTGAGATACTTTAGCTATGAGCAAACCTTGCTCTGATACTAGTTGTTAGGAAATAGGATGTAGCTAAGTAGATATTATATTAGTTTACTTAAAGGAGAGATCATTTTCACATATGAGAGATTAGAGAAAGAGAGAGAGGGGGGATACACGATATACATGGTTCACCCGATGTGGGTTACATCCACAAAAAAGAAGCCACTCAATGGCTTTAGTACTTCAGACAAGAAGTAGGTTACAAAGGGATTATACCCTTGATAGAGCTCTCGCCTTACTTCACTGTCACCACCTCACATCAACTTCACAATGCACCACAATGCTACAAAATCCTACATTTTTTGTGTAGGAAGGCCTCCTTTTATAGGCCAAAAGGGTTGCCCTCTCTCATGAGAGGCAAGTGTGTAGCCACCCTTGTGTAGACAAGTCCAATTTTCTCTCCAATGCACCCACATGTGGCCGTCCTTGAGAAGACAAGTTTGCCTTGAAATCGTCCATCGGCCATTGAATTTGGTCAGCGGCCAGTGGCCATTGGCTTTTGACCACCGGCCAATCGGCTAACCGACCGGCCATTTTCTGACCACTTTTCGACCACTGTCCGGCCATAATCTTTTGATGAAAAAGGAATATTTTGGTCGTAAAAATTTTGGTTTTCTGATGAGTGATTTTTCTTCATGCACAATCGTTTCTCCTCATAACGGGGGCCTTACAAATATGCATTTTTAATACTAAAAATTACAAGGGGTAAATCAGGCTCCGTACTTAACACATTAGGCTTCGGTATACAGACTTGATGCTTTCTGTTGTAGAAGTCTCCATGTTGTAGTTGAAGATGAGGTATCCATCTAGAGGTCTTAGCACCCTTAGTGGTGACTAGCTATTGGTTCTTCCTTATGTTCCTTTGGGTGGAGCCTTGTGCTTCTTGATTGATCTTCATTTTTCCAGGTTAAGCTACACTTTTTGGTATCCATATTTGTTTGTTACCTTCATAAAATCCTTGTGCTTTGAGTAGCTTGACTGGAATCACCCGCTACTTCACTTGTCTTTGTTAGGTAGCTTGGTTGAAGTCCAACTTCGGTACCCAAATTTGTTGCATTGTTTTCTTCTTTGGAGGTCTCTTTTGATGCCTTTTGCGGTTGTTGTTACTCTTTCTTGAGTTGTTGGTCTTTTGTTGATGGCTTGGCTTACTCCTTGTAGAACTTCTTTCTTAAGGTGAGTAGATCCAAGCTGTTACTTTAGGCTTTTTGGTCCAAAAATTGGTGTTTCCTTAGAAGCATCTTAGAGCAGTGATTGACTCATTTGATGTTACCCACCCAATAACCTTTGACTGTTGAAGTTGAACACGTGCTTGATCTATCCAAATTGGGTCATTGACTTTGATATGGTCTTTGGATACCAGCACTTGGTTGATTCTCTTATTCTTTTGGAGGCTTTGCTAAGATGGAAACTTTGATTGAAAGAATTTTTGCTTTGGTCTCCATTGCATTGTTGATGGTGTGGCTCTTGATGTAGAGGCTACGCAGGAAGTTTGATGGAGGCTTGTTGAAGGTAAATTTGACTTGTCACATTGGTTGAAATTAACGGTTTCTTTGGCTTTACTTTCTCTACAATGGTTGGCAATTTCTTCTCCGCATGGATTTGAGAAGCTTCATGGACTCTTATTGTTGTTGTTGTCGAAAGAAGATGTTCCTCCAGCTTTCTGTTAGGATTAGACTCTCCTTGATGTGATGGGAGCCGATTATCTGGAAAGTATCCTTGTACTCTCTAATACTCAACTTGAGTATGACTTCTGCCACTCCAAAGCTAGGATTTTCATTTTAGAACTTGTGTTCATTACTTCTTCTAGCTTAGTGATTGGTGGCTTTCCCATCATTATCCCCTTACAGTTGAACATGTGATTTTGAGTCTCGTTTCTCTGCTAAATTTGATCATTGTAGGAGACAAGATCTTCTATTGTATCCTTGTCCTTCTTTTGTGTTTGTTGAACATTTGATGTTGGAAAATTTTCTTCTTCATTTGCTTTTGTTTGCACTTTTTTTACAGTCAACTTCTTTGAATCAAATTTTATCGATTCTTCAAGCATGTCAATGATGACATATTCTTGTGGTTGCTTTGCTTCCTTCGTTTGGACTTTGGCATCATGCTTTATGATGTAGCTATCTATCTCACCTTTTCTGCTTTGATACTCACAAACCTCATTAGCTTCCTTCAACACCTTTATTGTAAATAAAAGAGTTATGTCATAGCCACTTGAAAGTTCATCTTCAACATCATGTGGAGGATCCCATATAGAAATTTTGTCCACAATTCGTTTGCAATCGCTTACCAATTTTGTTTCAGTAGCTTCAGAGAGGTTTTCGGTTTCTTGGGCCGCCAAAAGCATTAGAAAGGGTCTTATATCATAGCCATTTTTGTCGCAAAGTTTGGTAATGGTTACTTTGTTTACACAGACATCAAGAGTCACCATTATCTGCTCCCATCTAAAAGGTTCAAACAAATCCTCTAGAAAGGTTCCTTAATGTAAGGTTCATCTTCTATTGAACACTCTAGGATGTAGTATTCCTTTCTAAGACTCCTGCATTCTAATGCACAACACATCCAAATGTGAGCATCCTTCACCAACCAAGCAGACAACTATGTTCTGTCATCCGTAGTGACTAAAAATTCTTCTATCAGAGTTCGGTTTACATCCCTATAACTATGATCCTTGGTGTTAAACTTGGTTATGACTTCTTTATGCTACAAGTAGAGGTGGTCATAGCCCCAATCTTGAATCATTTTGAGTTGACGCATAAAGGGTCACCCCAAAATAACTTCAAAATTGTTTCCTTTTCTGAAATCTACCACCACAAAGGTGTGTTCGTATTCTATCCCATGTGAGGATACAATAACTTGTTCCAACATTCCCAAGGGTCTCTCCACATACCCATCAGCTAATTGTAATTTCATGTGCGATTTTCTAAGAGATGGTTTTCCCATTTCTCCTAGATTTCTTTTGTAGCAATGGCTATTCTAGCCCCATTATCAAGTAAGGCTATTTTTTTCACTCCGTTGTACTCTAGTGGTAAGGTGGTGTTTCCTTCCTTGCCTTCGTAGTGATCACACATGTTATTCATTAGTATAGGCTTCACTTTTGGTCTCTCACGTGAAGTTTCAACCATGTTGTCATCTAAAGGGATGTCTTGATGAGGGATTTTCACTCCCATCTTTTCCGGGTGTTTACTCATTTGGTCCCATAGATGCGGTCTAATTTTCAACACCTCTGAGAGAGAAAGTGTGCATTGTATATAAGAAGACATTAATTCATGCAAGCTCTTGGTATTCATCATATTTGGTGTGTATTTCCACTGAGAAGGTACCACCTTAACCTCACATTTTGTTTTGAGTTCTCCTATGAAAGATGGAAAAGTCTTTAGAGAACGTGGTTTGCTCTCTTCAGATGCTTCAGACTTGGAATCCCCATATAGAGATCGTATATCTCCTTGGAAAAATTCATCCTCCGTGTTGATCTCATGGATAGGTGCTGGCTGTAAAGTAGCACTACCATCTTTTTGGTTTTTGATCGATTCCGATAGGGATTGTGGCCATGGTTCTTCTACTTCTGGAATTGGCTGCATCTCATAAGGTTTGGCCTCATCCATTGTGTTTGCGATAATTTGAGTAGTAAGTGACTCCTCTTTTTTTGTTTCCACAAGTTTTATTTGATTATCTGGATTTTGAGCACAATTGATGAGTAAATAATCCTTCCTGCATAGATCGCTAAATCCTTGAATAATATACTTTTCACTTGTGTTCGTTCCCCCTTGTTTTCCTGTGTTTCCTTTTCCCAGCTCATGCATTACGGCTTAGGAAATTATGGACCTCCCAGCTCCATAAGGGCTTGAGCAATTTCAACAAGTCTCTTGTATACTTCCATTATCCTAGATTCATCTTCTAAATGTGAATAGGTTAACAATCTTTGCTCCTGAGTTTGGATGTTTTTGAGTCTTGCAGTATATGCTTGCAATATTGTATCTAAGTGCTCCTTCACTTTCTCAACTAAGACCAAATCACCTAAGTCAGTCTTCAACTCTTTCGCTCCCTTTGTGTCTCAATCTTACTTTCTTGCTCATGTTTGAGCTGTTGTTTGGTTTGGTTCGATTCAATTTCCAAAGCAGTTTTCTCTTGCAGCCTCTTCGCTTTTATTTTATCCCATTTGGATTTCCAAGATTTTCTTCCAGTTCTCACCGATATATTCTAGATTTTTGTTTGAGGTGGCAATGTGCGTTCCTCGGTAGGTTTGTTTTTGGAAGCTTCTTGAGCTTGATCTCGAGTGATTACCATTAAAGGAATCATTCGTTCTACCTCAAATCCACTTGAAGAATGCATCACGCCTACAACATTCATTTTTGTTTTCCCCTTGTAGTCTGGATTCTTAGCACAGCGTTGGAGAAGATGGTCTCTCCCACAACCGTCACAAAATCCAAAGATTTCTATTCATTGACCCTTGTTTGGGCAACTTCGTGCCCAATGGTCATCTCCACATTCATAGCATGGACATTCTTGCTGCATAGCTAGTGATCCAACGTCACAAAATCCAAAGATTTCTATTCATTGACCCTTGTTTGGGCAACTTTGTGCCCAATGGTCATCTCCACATTCATAGCATGGACCTTCTTGTTGCATAGCTGGTGATCCAGCCGCCAGTTGTTCTTGTATGGTGAGGATGGTCTTTGAACCATACTCTTGGTTGGCTATGAACATGAGTGTGTAGAGTACTGATTTCTCATGGTTTGTGGCACATGAGTTGGCTGACTGTAGTCGACTACCACTCTACTATCATTCAGAAGAGGTGGTTTTTTCCCTAGCACAAGTTGCGGCTTCAATTGAGTACTATACCATGGAGTGGTATGATCCCCTCAACAAGTCTCACATCTCCTCAATTGAGGTTGTCGTACATTCAGGTTTTGACTGTAGCCCTGGATTATTCTTCTAATCACCTCCTCGACCACTTGATCAACATTTGGCTATGTAGGAATTTGAACATGTAGCTTTGTTGTGGATTTGTTCTTCGTAAATGAGGCACTACTAGTCGCGTTTTTTACATCATATGCTACCTCTCCATAGGTTTTGCAATCGTCAACTAGATAAAGAGCTTCTAAGGGACTTGCTTGAACGTCCTGCATCCTTTCAAATGTAGGTCCTGTTTTACAGTTTCATTCATCAATCCCTCTATGAAGAGAACTGATAACCTCTCATCTTGCAGTAGCTCTCTCATAGTACATCTCTCTATGTATTTTTTGAAGCAAAATAAAGCTTTGTTCACTTTTTTGTTCGCTTTTTGTTTGAAAGCATAGATCTGTGACACCGTGTTATGCTTGATTCCCCTTTTCAAGAACTCCTCTATGAATTCTTGCAAGATTTGTGCTATGTTTGGAAAATCATCTCTATTCAATGGTTGGAACCACATCTGTTCAATTCTTGCAATTTGGTCAGCTCTCAAAACTTGTTTGAAGAGTGAAACATGAGCATATGGATCCCCCAACCCATTGTACTTTGTTTTGACACATTGGGCCACTTGATATAGTCTTAGTCATTGTGGTCCAGTCACCAATGTAACCAGTTCGTAGTCTCTTGGAAAGACATCTCTTGTTCTCTCCTCTCCTCGTGGAGAAAATCCCAGTGGAATCCTCTTTGATATGTGCTTTGGCATCATTTTTTGCTGAAAGTAAGTAGAAATCGGAGTACCCTTGTATGTGTATTGTTTTTTAAGTCAATTGGATCAACAAGGTTTTACTCACGTCATACTTATCTACCATCATAACTTGCACTCCGTGGACATCCGTATATGTGAACGCATAGAGGTTCTTATGTGCGGTCAACTCTCTCGCAGTGGGTTCTACACACTTATAGAAAATATATGGATCCCCGTTTGTGAACCTATACAAGCACTCATGAGCGTAATGTGTACAAACTCTCATGGCTTTGTTGGTTTTGATGAATCTCGCATTCGGTTTGTTGATTAGAGGATGCCTCTTCTCTATGTCTTCATCAATTCTCACTCTCGAAGAGGTGGCAGCATTTCTTGCATTTTTCATGTCTCTGAGTGGAGTAGAAAACCTTGGTGGTGGATGATATGTCATGATTAAAGCTTACTCAAAACTCTCAAGGTAGTCTCTTACGACTTAATGCAACTTATCCCATTTTGCCCCTAATCAGGTCTCTCAAAAGTAAGGTCTTCGTGGTCCTTTGATCTTTGGAAACTAGTCTTGGGGTACCCTAAAATTTTGGAATTAGGAGACCTGAAAAAATTCCTATTGCCCACAAGCTTTATTCCTAGCTATACCTGACACAATTTGGAGTTGTCTATCAAAAGTTAGAGCAATTTTGGTGAATTCCACTTGAAATAGCACTCAAAATAGTTTTAGGATCGGGAGACAGGAACTTTGGCTTGTATCTTGGCCTCCCAAAGTTATTTTTAGCTCAAACTTGAGATTTGAGATGTACTCAAGTATGTCTATATAATTGTCAAGTCAGTAACCCCCACTATGTTGAGGTACATGGATCATGATCCATGACCCCTGTCAAATTGTTAGTCCAAATTTTGACAATATGTAGACAAGGTCATATGCAGGCTCCGTATCAATTTTCAGCAAATTTGAGGCTGGGGGACATGGATCATGATCCATGTTTAACCACATCTGGACTTGATCTCTTGGCAGCTTGTTGCACTATATGTCCACCAAGTTAAATCTCAAATCTTTTTGAATTTGGACTTGGTTTGATGGGTCAAATTGCCAACACTAGGCCTGCACTGTGGTTTTCAATCTGTCACCTGTTTTGATGTCTTTTGGCCCAAACTTGTTCACTTTTTTCCAAGACTGGACTTGGAGATATGTTTCCTTGTGTATGCAGTATTGATCTAACAAAATTTAGGTCAAGCTATCATGGATCAAGATCCATGCTTGGAGCCCAAATTGACTTTTCTTGGTACCATCATAATTAGCATGACTAGTAGGTCCTATGACATCAATTTTTTTTAAAAAGGGACCTCTAGATTGAGAATTAGGTTAGTTTTGGCACTTTGTTAGAATGCTTGATAGTTTTGGGCTTTTGGCTTGGTTTTTTATATCCAAATTCACTTTTGAAATGATCACTGGACTCCTTATGATGTCCTCTAGCTATGGTACAAGTTTGGTATCAGTCTGTGATAGGGGGACATGGATTGAGATCCATGTACCCTTCTGTCAGATGGTAATGAAACTTGGCACACAACTTCCCCTTGATCCGTTGATCCCTGCTATATGGTTCTTGTGTGATTTGGATCACTTTAGATTAAGCAAAAGTCAATCCTCGGTTATGTTTTAGCAGTTTTCCTCTTTGAATTGTTTTTGTCTTTTTTGACCACTTTTTTCAACTTTTTTGGCAATGGTTCTTTTGGGAAAGGTGTTTGCCTATGTTTCAGCTACCTATTGCCCAAATCTTAGCCAAAAATTTTAATGGGGGTCATGGATCGAGATCCATGTATATTTGAACACCAAACTGGGCCTAATGATTACTTGCATTGTCAGTAGTCTACTCTACCACTTCTTTTGGATTTGGACAACTTTTTCATAGTCAAAAGAAAGTTTTTATGTTTGTCGTATGGTTTTTGACTAGTTTCTATTTTTGGCTATTTTCTCCAACTTTTTTCAGTTTTTTGTTATGGTGCCTTTCGGGAAAGTTGTTCCAAATGGTATCAACTACCTACTGGTTTAATCTCAGCTCAAGATGGTCAAGGGGGACTTGGATCACAATCCATGTTCCACCACATCTGAACATGAAATTTGGTCAGCATTATGCCTGCACTTTGTGGATATCAAATTTTCGCTTCTTTTTTTATTTGGATCCTAGAAAGTTGAAAAACCCCAAATTTTGTGTATGAAATGCCTATATTACTTTTTATTTTTCCTATCAGCCAATTTTGACGTGATTTTTGAGTTTTTCTTTCAAGAAAGTTTATTAGAGTAATGTCCCATTGATGCACAGTGTCACTGATCACTTTTCTACAAAAATGATCTATGGGGGTCATGGATCACGATCCATGGTTATCCACAGAATCTGCTCAAACTTTCCAAATTGCTTCTAGAGAGTCTGCTAATGCTCTTGTTTCACAACTTTTTGAATTTTGATCACTTTTCACGTTGCCAGGAATTTTTTGGATGAGCATAAAGTCATTAGATCATGCCAAAAAGCTTGCCCACTAGCCTCATGTATAAATGTGTGCATAGCCCTGCAAGTCTTGGAAGTGACCATGTAAAAATTCATACACAAAGGTGTGGGTTTGACAGTCTTGGATGCTGATGTTTTGGGTTGTTTTGAGTCCCCAAGACATGGTTTTTAATAAATACTTTCAACCGTGCTTTATAGCTCGTGAATCGAACTTGTACATCATAAGTTATGAGCATCCGAAGTGGGCGGTCTCAACTTAGAAAGTGATTGCAGCTACATGCGACAAGCGCAACTGGCCAACTTGATGATTTGAATTAGAAATGCTGAGATTTGAAATCTCCAGAATTAGCCAAGGTGATGGGCGCCAAGCCGTACTTTACGATGTGTCATTTGGTGACCGAAGCAGCAAGTTATGCTTTTGGGAAGGTTGTCCAAGAAGTTCTTGTACTTGAGAGAAAAGCTGGAAATTAATTGGGCATGAGGGACTTGGGAGAATTGGGGAGGAACTTCCATGTGGCATGGGAATTATCCCACATGGAAAGGGAAAAGGGGAGAATGCGGGGTATATAGGGCAAAGGGGTGCCCATTAGGGGTATACACTTGAGAGAAGCTTAGGGAGAAGCTTGGCCATGGAGGGCTTATGGACTCTTAAGGGAGAAGGGGCACCCTTTTTTGTTCCATTCAGCTGGACAGGTTCCTGGCCACCCATTTTGGTCCATTGGACACTTGCCCCCACCCCATTCCCTTGGTCAAAAGGTCACGGACACCTCATTTTCTACCCAAAAAAGGCCAAAAATGAACCATTTAAAAGAGGCCTACAAAGAGAGCCTTATTGAATGAGAAGAGAGAAGAAATTTTTGGGGATAAAAGATAAGAAATACCCCATTTTAATGGTTGCAACACTTGCATAACTTCCAAAGAGCTTATTTTTTAGCAAGAAAGAGTACACCCCCGATTTTGAGTGGCCATAACTCTTTCATCTTTCATCTATTTTTTGCCTATGGATATTGTGCGGATGTCTCCATGAGACGAGCTTCATCATGATATCCTTGGTTTCTCCTAGTTTTGAGTGTGTTTTATGCTTGAAGGGTTTTTCATAAATCTCTACAGGTGTTTATCACAGGTGTTTTTGGCAGGGTTATAGTTCTTCCTTCCGACGGTGTGATTCGTGCTAGGCTATAGAGGTACTTGTTTTTCTTGTCGTTTGCACGCTAAAAAAATTTTGGTGCCCGCACTGAGGATCAAGTGCTCCTATGCTCCAATTCTTGTGAAATATGTCTATTCTGCATGCAGAGAATGTAAAGGGGATGTGGGTCCTTATGGACAACCGCCTATGTATGTGCAAATTGTGGATAGCACTTGAGGTGATCGTGTTATTGGATTGCAGCCTTTGGAGGTTCGTGAGGTTTTGTGAAGCCAAGCACTGGAGGGCGGGTTACCCAATGTGAGGTGGATTAGAATGATCCCTCAAAGTGGACACGTGACAAAGTCAAAGAAGTTTTGAGTACACTACCCATTATGCAAGCTCCTGAATGGGAAAAGGAGTTTTATGTTAACCCATCAGTGGGAGATGATGCCATTAAGGCCATGTTGTTGCAAAGAGGGAACGAATCTCAGTATGAAGCATGTTCATTATGCTAGCAGAGTGAAGACTCCTCATGAAAGAGATTACTCTGAAATTGAATTGGTGATGACTAGTATGATTTATGCTTGTAGACGATTCAGGTATTACTTGTTGTAAAAGTTGTTCACTTTTCTCACCATTTATTCATTGCTTCCTCAGCTGTTCAATAATTTGAATATCTTAAAAACAGTGATGAAATGGGTTATTGAACTTCTGGAGTTTCAGTTCTCCTTTTTTGGTAGAAGAGAGTACTCGGGTTACCCTGACAAATTTACTCACTATAAAGACACTCCTGTTTTGGTTAAGTAAGAGGTGGTGCAAAAAGAATAATAATCCTAAACTGAAGAATTTATGCTTCAAGGTGAAATCGTTGCTTAAAAAGTTTGAAGCGTGGAGTTTGCAGCATATTGAGAGGTCTCAAAATGAAGAAGCTCATGATGCTGCCCAAGAAATGATCACTTGTGTTTTTGTGTTGAAGGCAACTGCCCCTTTCTATCATGGAAGGGATATGCTATCAAAGGAGGTGAATTATCTGTTGACAAGTGTTTTACCTGAAGATCGACCATCCTAAAAAAAGTATGCTTTTATAAGAAAAACTAGAAAGCACAAAATGCTTGATGATGTGCTTTACAAGAAAGCCAGTAAATTAGTATTGTGTCGTGTGCCCTGGAAAGAAGAATCTACAATATTTTGAAGAGAGTCATGAGGGATCCTATGGAGGTCAGTTTGCCATGAAGATTACATTGCATAAAATTTTGCAAGAGGGCTATGTATGGCCAAGTATTCAACGGGATGTTAACCATTGATGCTAGTCTTGTTTGTCTTGCCATGAGAATATCCCTATCAATCATAAGGCAATTAGGGAATGATTAGTGTTCCACAAAGCTTAAAATATGTCTAAGTGGGAAAATTAAAATCTAGCAATTAGGAAGTGTGAATCAGTGATCATGGCTCTAATACCATGTTAAAACACATAAATCTCCTAGAGAGCTAGGCTAGACGGTGCCTAAACATAATGCATAAGTGAGAGGGATGAATGCACAAACAATGTAGATCAAGAGAATTAGGTTCCAAGATTGATTAGTTTGGACTCGTAAACATGATCTTGAGTTAAACTTCATGTACACAAACTTGGATGCTTTTCCATTCAACCATAGGCTCCTTTTATTCTTGGCCTTTCAGCATTACGTTGCATGTGGGATTTTTGCCCTTTCCTCTCATTCACTCTACCAAACTGGACTCCCAAATTTCAACAAAAGATACAAGGGTAGGTAAATCTATCAAATGACTCATCCACTCTAGGCAATGAATACTTGTTCTGAATAGTTATCATGTATTGGCCACAATAATCTATGCACATACGTATACCACTGTCCTTTTTCTTCACCAGCAAAATGGGAGAGATGGGTTGAATGAATCCTTTATTGAGGTAGTCAGCAAGCTGATGTTCACCTCAATAGCCTCAGAATGACTCATTTTGAAGGGTGGTTTACTAACTGGATTACTACTTGCAACCACGTCTATGTTGTGTTGCACATAACGTATCGATAGTAACCCCGGTGGTAAATCATCTAGAAACACACCCTTCTATTTCATTGATAGTTCTTTTAATTTACTAGCACATTTGCTTGTTCTAGTGATAGAGAAGTAGCAAGAGATGGAAGAGAAGAGAGAGAAGAATGTAGCATTGAGGAATTTTCATTCAATAAACTATTATTAGTATTTGACAAAAAATGATACATCAAGGAGCACAAAAAAAGTTCTTCTCTTTCATCTTGAGAAGAGAGCTTCATAAGCTCAACTATACATATAAGTGGCAAGGAAGGAACAACCGTTTCCCCCAACAATAGCACATTGTTGGAGTACACAATTTTAAAAGGTCAACCAAAGAAAGTATTGGGCTTTTGGCTATGAGGGAGTTGAGAGAAATAGAGGCAACAAGACAAAAATAGTGAGAAAATTGCAACATGGATCCGCCCAAACATTGAATTCATTCAATTTTCTAATTTATGTACACAATTGATAAAACTTGGCACTCGATAATCACCAATTTTTTGAATCAAACCCTTGGTAGAGGTAAAATTGTGAGCACTAGCTGTGCTTATCAGCAATGTGAGCAATATGAAAATATGAGAACATGTCAGCAATGTGAGCAATATGAAAATAAAATTGTGAAAGAAAATTTTCCCACCTCATTTGTTTGTCAGAAAGCTTGGTTTGCATCATGAAGTACTTGAGACTTTGGTGGTCTGTCCGTAAAATGAATGGAGTCCCCAATAAATAGTGCTTCCATGTGTCTATGACATGTAGAATAGCTAAAAGCTCTTTCTCATAAATGCCCAATACCTGTTCATCCGTATTGAGCCTTCGGCTCTCATATGCTATGGCATGCCCTTCTTGAAGCAAGACTGCTCCAAGGCGATCACCACAAGCATCACATTGGACCTCAAATGGCTTTGAGAGATCCGGAAGCATGAGGACTGGTTGAGAGGTAAGCTTCTCTTTGAGCTTGTCAAAAGATTTTTTCTCCTTAGCAGTCCATGAATACTTAACGTTCTTCTTTGGTAAGTCATGTAATGGTCTTGCTATTTGATAAAATTTTACTATGAAGCGTCTATAGTATGCACACATACCAATAAAGCTTCTTAGCTCATGTAGATTCCTTGGATTAGGCCATGCTTTTATTACATCTAACTTCGATGGATTCATACAGATACCATCTTGAGAGATAATATGACCTAAGTATTGAATCTCTTGAAGGAAAAATTCACTTTTCTTTTGGTTGAGAAAAAGCTTGTTCTCCCTCAATGCTTGAAAAATCACTTGGATATGTTGCTAGTGTTCCTCTAAGGACTTGGAGTAGATGATGATATGATCAAAGAACACTCCAGTGAACTTGTGGTAGGGTCTAAATATTTTCTCCATCAAATGATTGAATGTGGCTGGTGCATTGGTCAAGCCAAAAGGCATGACTAGATATTCATAAAGGCCCAACTTTGTACGAAACGCAGTCTTTAGGATATCTTCATCCACTATCCTTATTTTGATGAGAGCCACTTTTTAGGTCAATCCTACTAAAGTAGGTACAGCCTTGTAGCTTATCAAATAGATCTTCTACCTGAGGTACATGAAATCTATTTTTGATAGTGATATGGTTTAGTGCTCGATAGTCCACACACATACAGTATGTACCATCTTTCTTTTGCACTAAAAGGAGTGGAGAACAAAAGGGAGAGGAGCTAGGCCTCACCATCCCTTTGTCTACCAATTCTTGTACTTGCCTCATGATATCCTCTTGTTGAGCTTGAGAAACTTGATAACGAGGCTTGTTAGGCGGTGAGCTTCTTGGTAGGAGCTCAATTCGATGGTCATCATCCCCTCGTTTTGGAGGTAAGTCCATAGGGATATCATCGATGAAAACATCTTGGAATCCATTTAGAAAAGTAGACAAGTCTAACTCTTCTTGATTCCTACCATTTTCATTTGATAAACCATTAGCCTCATTAGTGGATTCTTTGACAAAAATCATGTACGCAAAAATCGAGCTTTTCATTGACTTATCAAAAGCTGATGAATTTACAAGCGGTAGTACGACCAGACTCATTAGCATCTATATACATGCTCTTTCCCCTATAGGTGAAGCAATTTCTCCTTTCAAGGAACTTCATGTTGGCAGCCATGCGATCAAACCATGGCACCCCTAGGATAGCATCCTCATGTTGGAGAGGAGAGATGAAAAAGTCTTCTTTGTCGACATAGCTTTGGACATGAAGCCTCAACTTCCCAATCAAGGGAGTAACGGAGGCTTGTTGTCCCTTGAAAGATGTGTCAGCCGCCGTTACAATATCTCCCATCTCAAAAGCTTGAATGCCCAACTTGGTGGCCAACTCCGTTGATATGAGTTGTGAGTAAAGCCATGGTCAAACAAGATGAAAGCATCATGCTCCCTTATCTTTTCCCAAGCATAGGAGAGAGATGATCCTTTGCAACAAGCATCCTCTTTTGGAGCTTCAATGGTGTAAGCCCTAGGAGTCTCATTGTGAACATTTTTCTTGGAGCAAGAACTATAGCCATGTCCTTGCTCTTTACACTTAAAACACTTATGGTCCTTGTGAAAATCTTCAAGCTCTTCATGAGAGAGTTTGTTTTTACCTTTGTAAACTCCCTTCTCCTTGGACCTATTGTTGTTGTAGTTGTTGTTGTAGGAAGTGCCTTGGGAAGAATTTTGGGCATTGGTTTTCCCCTTTGCATCATTTTTGCCTTTGTTTTCCATGGGTTTGACATTCCGTCTAGCCCCTTGTTGGAAATTGATGCGGGAAGCAACCATGGTGTGGTGGATTACTTTGGTGATAGAACCAAGCCATTGGGAGTTGACATCCTCGACCATTTCTTCAGGTAATCCCACACAAAATTGTTGCTTTTGCTCGGCAAAGTCTATCTTTTGGAAGACAGTGACCTTGAGAAGCTTCAAACTGCACCATTCGGTAAGTACTTTGTCCTTTGCATCGCTTGCAAGGAATTGCTTCATGATGGAAACTTTTGTAGAGCTTTCCATGTGTTTGGGGCTTCACCGTTGCCACGAAGGCTAGCCCACCATTGATGAGGCGATTTTTGGAAGTGCATAGCTACATGGCGTAGCTTGAAGGACTCTGTGAAGCCCTCATCTCCAAAGGACGCATCAAATTTCTAATGAAGGCCAATACTTTGTCGGTGGCACCAAGGTGCCATCATAGGTGAGAAAAGAGACACTCTTTCCTCCCTCTTTGAACTTCTTGAGCTTTTGTGATCTTCGCCATGCAGGGTATGATTTGAGATGTCCTCCCCTCTTGTATTCTCTAGGAGAATAGCCATAGCTTTTGTCGAGAGAGGAGGAAGGTGAAGAAGAAGGAGAAGAGGGTGACCTCTTCTTGACCTTTTCTTCCTTTGTTTCCTCTCTTCACTTTCGAAGTGACGAGGAGAAGGAGTGTGTGTTGACCGTTTTCTCATGGGAGGAGTTGGCGATCGTTTAAACTGCCGTCTTCGTGGAGCCACATCTTTAGAGGAACTTAGGGGTTCATTACTTTCTTGTTGTTTGGATTCCTCCTCTCATATGGGAGAGAGTCTTCTTTTGGAGGTCTCATCAAGAGGCCTCCTAAGCTCTCTCTCCTCCTGGAGCGGAAGGGAAATCCCATAAGCGCTAAGTTGTTGAGTAACTTTGGATTGCAAAGTAGAGTTGCCCATAGCTCAATGCAACCTAGTAACAAGATAATTGATAAACATGGAGGCATCATCATTAGCACCTTCATGTGCAAAATCAAAGTTATTAATGTTCATTCTATTCTCTTGGATATTGTCAGCCATGCTAATTATACTTATGTGTTTACTTAGTGTATTCTTTGGAAATTCAAAAAGCTTTTGCTAGTAATTACACTAAAACTTGTGTAAATTTCCCTGAGTTCTCAAAGGCAAGCTCCAAACCTAACCAAGATTTTAGAATTTCAGCCACTTCAATTACACTGGACCATTATTGTTTTATAATATTTGGCTGCCCACCACGTAAGCGTGGAGCATTAAAACCTAGGTCTAGTAACTTTGTGCAACTACTTGCACAGTTCTACCCTCGGGACTAAGTGGCACGGGCATGTGAGGGTGGGATCTACGGTGGGGGGATTGTGGGCCGTAGATCTGGGTGCGGATACCCTAGATTACTTTTTTGTAAACTAGGGTACCCGCGTTTCAAAGTAATCTAGGGTCCCCCATTTGCGAGCGTGGGGTTTGAACCTGTGACCTCACCCATGAGAGTTACGTGTCCTAAGCACTTCGTCTTGCATGGGGTTTGAACCCGTGACCTCACCCATGAGAGTTACGTGTCCTAACCACTTCGTCTTGCACGCATTTTTGAAGCATGGGGGCCTTAATTTATTTAAAACATGTGTACAAGGCGACAACCTCTGAAAGAAATCTACGATAGGTTACTTTCAGTGCCGTCGATCAGATCTACGACCCACAATCCCCCCAACCGTAGATCCCACCCCGTGCCACTTAGTCCCGAGGTAGTTCTACTAGGCCCGCTACTATAGTTATCAGAAAAGTTACTGATAACTGATGACTGTGCCTCGCGGGACATTGAGGATGATACGTCCGTCTAGGCTCCCATGGCCGTCATCAGTCATCGCGCAGAGGGTTTCAAGCTCTCAGAAGAGAAGGACTTGCAGTGTAAATACACTGAAATCCAATGTCGAAGCAGATACCGTCACATGCCTGGGCAAAATTTGGTCCAGTGCAGAAAACTGCATGCTTCATCCTGCATTCGGAACGCTAATGGAGCCGCACTTGCAGCATCACAAGCTGTACAAGGAAATGGCAAGACGTTTCATGATGAAAGTTCTGATTTTGTGGCCTTGCTAAGGTGCTGTACTAAGAACAAAGATCTACACGGGGGTACCAGAATACATGAAAATATTTTGAGAAGGGGTTTGCTCCATGAGTGTTCGGATGCCCTAGTGACTATGTATGCTAAATGCGGCTCACTTTCAAAAGCAAAAGCACTGCTTGACGTGCATAAGAGTGTGGATGTCATCTCTTGGAATACACTCTTAGTAGGATATGGCCGCATGGGGCAAGGCCACGAGGCTTTGAGCTGTTTTGAATGCATGCAACGGGAGGGCATCGCTCCAAATGCAGTGACTTATGCTTGCATCTTGAAATCCTATGGAAATTTGAGAGCTTATGACAAGGGGAAACAGATTCATAACGAGATTGACAAACAAGGTTTGTTGCAACATGATCTTGTGCTCGGCAATGCTCTTGTGGACATGTATGTTAAGTGCGGTGACTTCTCAAAGGCACATGATGTGCTCAAACAGCTCCCTTGTCTCTTGGAGCACATTGATAGCAGGATATGCGCAGTGGGGCCAAGGTGAGCAAGCATTGAAATCTTTTGAGCACATGCTTTGTGAGGGCATTTCTCCAAACGCAGTGACGTACTCCTGTGTTTTAAATGCATGTGGCACTGTCAAAGCTCTTGATAAGGGGAAACAAATACATGATGAGATCGACAGACGAGGATTGCTGCAAAATGATCTTGTATTATGCAATGCTCTCGTGGACATGTATGCAAAGTGTGGTGCACTTTCGAAGGCAAAACGCGTTCTGGAAGAGCTGCCATCTCGGGATGTCTTTTCTTGGAGTGCATTGATTGCGGGGTATGCAGAAAAGGGTCAAGGAGAGGAAGTATTGGAATGTTTTGAGCTCATGCAACGGGAGGGCATAGCTACAAATGCAGTGACATATGCTAGCATATTAAAATCTTGTGGAGTGATAGGAGCAATTGACAAGGGGATAGAATTTCATGACAAGATTGCAAGTCAGGGTTTGTTGAGTAATAATAGAGTTTTAGGCAATGCCCTTGTAGACATGTACGCAAAGTGCGGTGCCCTTTCAAGGGCGCATAGAGTACTTGAGGAGCTCCCCTCTCGAAATGTTATCTCTTGGAGTGCACTAATTGCAGGATATGCACAACAGGGTCAAGGTGAGCAAGCATTAGATTGTTTTTGGCGCATGCACCATGAGGACATCTCTCCAAATTCAGTGACATTTGCTTCTGTGCTCAATGTTTGCAGTCATCTGGGTCTACTAGAGGAGGGTCACATGATTTTTCAGAGTATGAGAACCAAATACAATGTGAAGCCGGATATTGAGTGCTACACTTGTATGATCGACCTCTTTGGGCGTGCAGGCCACTTAGAAAAGGCAGTAGGACTGATCCAAGAGATGCCATTTACAAATCATCTTATAGTTTGGCATGCTCTGTTAGGTGCTTGTCGGAGATGGGGAGATGTCAATATTGGGAGATGGGCCTTTGAGCAAGCAATACAGCTCAATAGAAGTGATGGGCCAGCCTATGCTCTCATGGGAAGTATATATGTAGAAACTGGCATGCAAGAGAATGCAAAAGACATTGAAGCGATGAGATTTGAGAATATGGAATGGAATAGCTAGGAGTAGTGATGGCTCACTGTGCAGGTACTCCTTGGATTTTTGTCATATACTATATAACAAAGATACAACTGAAGGAAAATGTGGTCAAGCTCAATATGTCGTTGATGATATGGAGCAGTAGCTTCAACTAACTTTTTTGACAATCCAAGCAAACATATGCAGCACCTTGAGGAGCTCCCTCTATTGAAGGTGATCATCATGTGTGATGGATCAACTCCCTTGGAATTCTTTGTGAAAGAGTTTCCACATTATAAAAGATTCAGCATGGAGAATGTTATGGTTGCCTCCTGATCAGAACTCTATCAAGAATTAGGATCTGTGTTGAGTTGAAGGTTCACTCATTTCCCTTGTGTTGCCATTCGCACCCACTTCTGAGATTTGCCCACTCTTTGCAAGGCTACCCTTGCTTACCCCCCTAGTGCCAGCTTTCCTGCTTACAAAGGCTGTGCATCTGTTTTCTCTAGCTCTCTTTGATGCGGATGTTTGGGTTTCTGGCCCCTTCCTACCATAAACAGACCGTATGCTGTGAGGCTCCATGATTTGCTTTATCTCAAGTAGAAGGAAAGTGTCATTGGGTTGGAATCCTTCTTGCTTACAAAGGCAATGGAGCGTGTGCACATATGTTTGAGTGAGGATGCAGTAACCAGTTCACATTGATTGTAGAATTGAGGCTGGTAGAGGCTCTCCAATCTGTAGAGCGAGATGCGGGCATCATCTGCTGCAGCCGGAAGGGAGAGAGTAGGGTTCTGCCTGTGAAGATCTCAGAACAATCCCATTTTGAGACATCAGATTCGTGTTGGAGTGTCTCCCTCCTCTCAAAGTGACATGGGCATGGTGGAAGCACAATTTGGTGAACGGCCAAATTTATCGGTCTGCATGTACGACATCAAAGCCGATTCCGATATGTTTCAAAAGGGGCACACAGGTGAAGTCTATCATGACAATCTAGTTCAAATAAGATCTTCAAAAAGACAGAGATTATTGAAAGTTAGAGAGAAGCACAAGCCACACCTACTAGAGGTAGCTAAGAACTCAGTGAAAAAAATTTAATCGTACATCGAGAACTTAGCAACCATAAGGAGCTTAATTAGCCAATAAAACATTCATAGTGTGTAAAGGGGTGAAGAAAGAGATGGTATGAGCTCTTGCAAAAGCACACACTAAGAGAGCATACTAAGAGATAGAGGCTCAAATCTTATTCTTCTTTTTCGCTACACAGAATGATAAGATAGGTATACAAAATGTTATTAGAAAATGCAATACTAGTGATTGTGTATAGCGGTCGATGTGAAATCACTAGTGAGTGAGTTGGCAAGAGAAGAGGACATCATTATTAGTAGGTAGACCATGTCAAAGGAGTTAGACAGGATTATCTATGACGATGATCCTCGTGTTTGCTACCTCATGCCAATGAGAAATGTAGGTGAGAATTCATCGAGTCAAACCATGTGTTGAGCTTGATATCTTAAGATAGAGTATCACATCAATAGGTATGTCCTCCATAAAACAAAAGATAGGAAACATCCTAGGAAGTTAAAATCGAAATCATTTATCCTACCAATCTAAATCTACATCTCACCTCTCTCTTATGCCACTGAGAGAGAGAGAGAGAGAGAGAGAGAGAGAGAGAGAGAGAGAGAGAAGGTATGACAAGATTATAGAAAGCGCCCTTTCAAAGTATTTTGCGATTCTCTATATAGTAAACGACGATGAGCGCACGCTCGCGCCCCCCCTTTTTTTTAGACAAGTCATGTACTCATAAAGGCAAGAGGATTTCTAGTGGGAGGATTGCCATATGGCATCATATCCCATGTCGACACCCTTTTTCATCAGAATCCCTTACTTCTCAGGCTTCGGTCTTCGGGATCCACAACACTATGTGGCACGGGGTATTAAAAGAAGTCCAAGCGATGGGATCAAGGGAGGGGAAGTAGGGCGGATATTTTGGGATGATCTTCGGCGTCCACTTTAATGCCCTGAAGTTATCGTCCCCCTTGTCTTCATCATCGTTCTCCTTTTCAGCATATTACTACCTGCTTCAGTATCGTCGTCTGTGCTCGCATGTGAGAGCTTGGCGACAAAATTAAAAATTAAAAAATAATAAAAACTAGTTTTGCTTGGTGGGCCTTGCTATATAACATCTATAGAATAGAACAGGACATACGCAAATTGACATTTAACATCTAGCATTGAAGGGAACAACAACATGGCTAATTTGGCAAGGGAGGCGTTGCATGAAAGGGATATATCATATACATTTGAAAAATGCTAAAATGTTTATGGGAGGAGACAAAGTTAAGTGCGCCAATTATTAGAGATTATAGGGATGGTTACAGTGTTGGAATTAGGGTTGCAGAGAAACGCACACAGCTTGGAGAAGACGAAGGAAGCTCAAGGCACACAACAGAGAGTGTATTACTTAGTGTGCAATGGAAAGATAGATAGCCCTAGAGTGATGGGCGTATATACAGTGCATGGGGGAAAAAATCTCATAAAGAGGAAAAAATGCCCTGGCGGTCCTAGTGTGTTCACACACATCACTACCACATGTATATGGTAACAAACCCCCCCTAGAGTGATACGGTGAACGAGAGCTAGCACATGAGTAAAGGGCAGTGCCATGCCCTGAGGACATGATCAATCCACAAAGGGGAGTAAGCTCAAAGCTTTGCGGAAAGCTTCGAACTTCTCACGAGACAATGCCTTTGTGAAAAGATCTGCAAGGTTGTCATGTGTTGGCACATAAGCCAAGCTGATCTCTCCTGCTGAGAGCCTCTCCCTGACATAGTGGTAATGCACCTCAATGTGCTTTGTGCGAGCATGAAAAACTGGGTTCCTCGCAACTGCCAATGCGCTTTGACTGCCAGTGTAGATAGTGTTGGCAGTGTCATGTCCAACACCCAAATCAGCCATAAGGCGTCTGAGCCATACACACTCAACCGTAGCTGTGAAGACTGCCTTGTACTCAGCCTCACAACTCGAAGTGGCCACAATAGGTTGCTTCTTGCTCAACCATGATATACATGAACTGCCAAGCATGAAACAAAAACCACTTCTGAACACTCGCATGTCAAAACAACCAGCCCTATCTGAGTCTGAAAAAGCATGTAAATCTGGCGGCAATGATCCCCCCTTGGGATAAAACAAGACAAGATGTAAAGTGCCACTAAGGTAGCAAAAAATCCTCTTGACAGCCTGTCAATGCTTAGACCCTGTGCTATGCATAAATCTGTTGACCTGTAAGACTGCAAACTGAATATCCGGCCTTGTGTTGCATACATAAATGAGGCATCCAACATCAGTTTGGTAAAGAGTGACATTAGCAGGATCACCAGCGTCATGAAGACTCAATTTCAAACCTGTTTCCGTGGGAGTGGCAATAGGTTTGCAATCCTCAAGTCCAAACTTACATAGCAATGACTCTATGTAACTTTTCTGACACAAGGCAATACCACAATCACACTGCTTAAACTGTATACCCAAGTAATGATGCAACAATCCCTAATCTTTCATCTTGGAAGTAGCATTCAAATCAGCCTTAAATTCAGCAATATGTCTCTCATTTGGTCCAATGATCAGCAAATTGTAAGGTTTCCAGTTTTTGAAACCTTAGAAATTGTACAAAGCATAATCAAATTAATCTGGTTGTTAAGAAAACAATGTAGAATTATCCAACTGTGGCAAATATTGATATTTTTGGAACCGTAATCATGACTTTACTATGGTTAGGAATTTTCAGAACGGAATTCCGATCAAAACTGTCGAAGTTACGGGCTCTGAAAGGTTACACTGTGAATTAAGTTAGTTAAATAAAATTGAAAGGTGTTAGTAATCATTACTGCAAAATAATTTTATCCTATACAAAAAATTACAGATATTTTTAAAATTAATCATTAAAAGTCAAAAAAATAGCAAAAAATCGATTTTAAGCATCTGGGGGACTATGTGGGGCAGAGATGAACTTGCCCAAGCTGGATTTAGCAGCAGGTTGCACTAGGGGAAGCTGGGGGCTAGCTTGAGGTTGAAGAACCTGCCAGAATCAGCCTAGGAGCCCTAAAAACTTATAAAAGCCCCCCCCCCCTCAAAAAAATTCAGACTCAGAGTTCTGGTCATTTCTCTCTCACCTAAAGAGAACTCTACTAAAAAATCACTAGAGAGCAAAAACTCTAGTTGATTAATCCATGGAAATTAGTTTAACTCTTTTTAATTAGTAAAATATACTAATTTGCTTATATTTTCTTAATTAAGAAGATTAAACTTACTTACACTCTAAATTACTCTCCTAATTCTTAATTCTCTACTGATTATTTAGATTAACCTTAGAGACATTAATCTAATTAATTGGTAAGCTATATTAGGACTGAAATTAATCATTTTAGTCATAAATTAATGGTAATTATACTAATTAAATTTTAAATTGTATAGGATAATTATCAAAGTTGTATTGAACTCTTAAAATTCTAAAAAAATTATCTCTTAGTTTCTTAATTAGTTTCTGCAATTATTTAAGCAGAATTCAACTGTTTTTAATCAAGAAACTTATGGAAAATTTATTTAATTAGCTCAAAAATTCTTAGATTAATTATCTCAGCTAGAAAATATAGTTAGCAATATAGGGTCAATTACTCATTAATAGATAATTAATCTAAGTATTTAATTAAACTAAAATTAATTATTTTTAGCCATAAATCAAAGAAAAAAATTAGAAAAACATGTTAGATAATTATCTATTATTCATCAAAGTTAGTTTACATGTTAAAAAAGCTTTGATGATTAGTTTAGCCACAGAAAGTTAATTTAACTAATTATCTTAAGCAAAAAACTCTATTTTTTATGACAAATTGAAGGAGGAAATTAGCAGATTAAATTAGATAGCTTTGAGATGATTTTTTAGAGTTATAATACATCTTTAAGAACCCGTGATAATTAGCTTAACCACAGAAAATTAGTTTAGTTAATTATATTAATGGAAAAACCCTATTTTTTAGAATAAATTAAAGGGAGAAATTAACAAATTAGTTTAGATAGCTTTGGAATACTTTTTAGAGTTAGAATACATCATTAAAAAGCTGTGATAATTAGTTTAGCCACATAAAATTAATTTAACTAATTATCTTAGTCAAAAAAATCTTGTTTTTGAAGATAAATTAAAGGGAGAAATTAGTAAATTAAATTAGATAGCTTTGAGATAATTTTTAGAGCTATAATATATCTTTAGGAGCCTTTAATAATTAGCTTCACCATAAAAAAAAAATAGTTTAGCTAATCATCTTAATAAAAAAACCCTATTTTTTATTGTAAATTAAAGATGAAAATTAGCAAATTAGATTAGATAGCTTTGAGATAATTTTCAGAGTTAGAATACATCTTTATTAATTCAAGATAATTAGTTTAACCACAAAAATTTAGCTTGGCCAATTATCTTAGTGAAAAAACACTAGTTTAGAGGGTAAAAAAAAAAGAGAAATTATAAATACTCCTAGATAATTATCCAGTAATTTTTAGAGATAGGAATCATGATCAAGAAGACGGGATAATTAGGATATACACAGGAAATTAGTTTACCTAATAAGTAGGCCAAAATTGTCTATTTTTTAGTAAAAATTAAAGGGGAAAGTTAGATAAATTACTTAGATAATTATGCAATAATTATCAAAAGTAGAAATTACTTCTAGGAACCCGAGATAAATAGGTCATATCCAGATAATTAGTCTAGCTAAATACCTTAGCTAATATCACTTTATTTTGTCTATAAATTGAGAAGGAAAACTAGCACATTAATTTATATACCTGCATGGTAATTATCGGAGATAAGAAATAGTCTTAGGAAGTTGGGATAATTACCTTAATCCCAACAAATCATTTTAATTAATTATCTTATCTAATATTGTCTGATTTGAACTATAAATTGAGAAGAAAAATTTGTAAATCAATTTATAAGTTAGCAAGATAATTACTAGAGTTATAATACATCAAAATCCACCTAGGGTAAATATCCCACAAGAAGATAAGTAATACATAGATTACCAAAGTTGAATTAGGATATTTTTTAACAGGAATTAAATAAAGAATTTAGTAAAATATCCCCGATAGTTATAAGATAATTATGGCAGAACCAAAACACTACTAGGAAGCTAAGGAGAAAATATCTCACCCAGATATTTATCAAAGATACTTACTTAGTCCAAAAATCCCTATTTTTGAATAAAAGGAATAAGAAGATTATTCATTTAATTTTCTAATCGATTAAGTATCCTTTTATAAAAGCTACCACTATGGCTCCGAAAAGGACCGAGGAAATCCTCTTTCCGATGAAGATACAACAGACAAAAGGACTAAAGCAACCCACGACCATGAGACTGGGCCTAGTCATAGGCCTACGGAGGAGAGTCTGCAGGCGCCAGTACAGCAGCAGATGGCTGATCAGTCTCAGGTGGATTTCCATTTATTCACTTAAGTCTTTGAATAGCCTAAATTTCTTTTATAAATTAACATTGCATACGTAAGAACTAGGAAGGAATAACTACCCGAAAACGGAAGGTAACTTCCAAGAAACCAACGAGCATTGGTTGTAAATAGGGAAGAGATGTTTGGATTACGACTGATTGACTTAGGAGAGGAATGTTTGATCATCCTTAAGATAGCTTGTCTCAAGACACCTTTGATTCCTTGGAATATTTTACTCCAGGTTATGAGTAATGATGGCGAATCAGCCATGGATGAGTCGGTTTCCTCATTGTGCATGGAGTCTTTACCGCGTGCTTGTCTGTGCTTATCGATATTACTTAGGATATCGTTTTTATTATAGAGGAATAGCCCTGTTGTATGGGCAACCGAATGGCGTATGGACGCCCGGATTTTGGGTGATGACTTTTTCCACCCCGGTTCTTATAAATAAGGAATGGGTGCCGTTTTTCACCCCTGTATAGGTGATCTTGAGACAAGCCAGTACTGGTCAGAGTTACTCCAGATTGACAGTACCTTGTCTTAAGTTTAAAGATGTCTGCTTGCTAAAAGAATGTTTTCAATGCTGTTTTCAAGTGCTGTTTTAATGAAATCCTGTTATGAAGGATAAAAGGAACCATTATTTTAATTGTGATAAGGATGTGGTAGTAATTAAATAGCAAAGTAACATGTGTCAGTGCAGGGCGGTAAGTGGGGATTGACTAAGGTTGTCAATCAAGGACGGGTGGACCTAATTAGTCAAATAACTATCCATTCCCGTGCACTGAAAACGTCTACAAACTTCTCCACTTGGAAGAGGAGTCCACCAGCGGCTGTGCCCTCACATATGTTAGGGGGGAAAAAGTGTTGGCTAAGGAAACCTAAATCCAAATGATGGAAGTTATAGGGCCGGAATAGTTTTAGAAATTCAAAATGTTGTCCCGTTTCCACTTCGAGATAGGACTAGGTCTCCTTCTAGCGCTATAAACCCAAACCATTGTTAATGGTAAAGGTATATTCCCTGAATTCTTCTTGTTTAGAGACTCTGATTTTATTAGGCCTAGAGACCTGTCAAGGATCCCATCCCGCTTTTTGGTGTTGGAGGGTTTGGAGTCCTTATACAAATCATCTACATAGAGAACCACAATGAGAAGTACATCACCCTCACGCTTTACATACAATGTGCTTTCTGTTGGACTGTTATATGAAAGCCTCGTTTGACCAAATGAGTGTCAGCTTTCTCATACCAAGCACGAGGAGATTGCTTCAACCCATACAAAGCCTTTTTACATATGTACACTTTGTCCTCTTGTCCTTTCTTGACTAAACCTCAAGGCTGCGTTACATAAACTTCCTCAAATATGTCACCATTCAAGAAAGCAGTAACAATGTCTGATTGATGTACATCCCAACCAAAATGAGCTACCAATGCACATAGAAAAAGCACAGTAGTCGTACGATAAGTGGGAGCAAAAGTCTCTTCAAAATCTATGCCTTTTTGTTGTGCATAACCCTTTGCAACAAGTCGAGCCTTATGGCGGTCTCTCACCATCCGGCTTGCGTTTCAACTTGTAGACCCACTTCATACCAATGGCCTTTTTGCCAGGAGGCAAATCACATAAATTCCATGTGTCATTTTCTATAAGTGCATCATATTATGATTGCATGGCAGCCATCCAATTTTCTGAATTATGTGCTTCATCAAAAGAGAGAGGTTCCTCAACATCATGTAAGCTAGACACAGCCAAAGCATAACAATCTGATGCATAAGATGCATGGCCAAATCCTAAACGAGTACGACTAGACAAAGGTGCATCCAATTTACTGTCACGCAATGTATGCACCAGCCATTTTGGCATACCTCTAGCCAACTCATTTTCAGCCCTTTCCTCATCAAGTACATCATGTACATCTGCATCAGTAATAGGCTGATCAGTAACATTTTTGGAAACCCCCATAGGATGTACATTTGCCTCATTGGAATTTACATTCAAACTTCCACCACTAAAAAGAGGCAACAAAGTGTCATAAATGTCCAGTGAGCTTACGAAAACAGATTCCGGACGATGAAGCTATTGCAGTTCTACTCAACAGTGTTGCAAGGCACCATTTGACATACTAGTGTCTATTTTGCATAATATGGAGAAAAATCTTGATGAAGTCATTGCCACACTTATGGAGTTTGATTCAAAACAGAGAAATGCAGTAGACGGTGTGACTCTAGTAGAAAACAAAGAGATCGGGCATTCTTCAACCAAGGAGGATTCAGAGGAGGAAGAATGACTAGAGGAAGAGGTGGAGGCAGAGGACACTTCACTTGCCATAGATGTGGACAGCTAGGACATTTTTCTCGAGATTGCCCTCAACAGGAGGGAAATTTCATTGGAAAAGAAGAAGAGGAGGAGGAGGAGGAGGTACCAACAAGGGCAAAAGCCTCTAGGAGGATTGAAAATCTATTTTGAGATGTTTTTGAAAACCCCAATTGTATTTTGTGCACATGTTAAGATTTGAGCTAGCCATTGTTGTGCTAAAGGAATCTGGGGCACCATGGGCGGGCTATGCTAGTAGGGTAGCCATATCGGACATGGAAGTGCAAAGATTGAATCTTTGACGGGGGGTGTTGAAGTTTGGGAGTCCAGTTTAGTAGAGTGAGTGAGAGGAAAGGGCATGAATCTGACATGCAATGTAATGTTGAAAGGCCAAGTATAAAACAGGCCTATGGTTGAATGGAAATGCATCCAAGTTTGTGTACATGAAGTAATGCTTATCATGAACTTGTGATCACCTTACACTTACTCAAGGTCGTGTTTATGAGTCCAGGCTAATCAATCTTGGAACCTAATCCACTTGAGTTACATTGTTTGTACATTCATCTCTCTCACTTATGCATTATGTTTAGGCACCATCCACTCTAGCTCTCTAAGAGAACTGTGTGTTTTAACACCTTTACAAAGATATATTTGCGGTCAAGTTATCATCAAGTATACATTAGGCTTGCTGATATACCCAAAACTGCTTTTTGAACAAGGTTTATGAGATTTTGGTTATGCCTTGCGGGTTGACCAATGCACAAGCTACTTTCATGACGCTGTGAAGGGTTGGGGGGTTGGCCTCTTCAGCACCTCAAACCAATGCAAAGAAAAGAGAACAAAGAGAATGGCTCCCTCAAGATGATATGGGCTGATCTTCACTCACAAATTTTGGTAGCCTCACTCACACTCAACTTCGACTAGCCCCTACTAGCTTCCTTGTGCACTACCACAACTCTCACTATGATTAATTGCACTTAAGAAAGCCAAGGGGTCACTAAAATCAAAGAAAAAGTGATGAAACGTTTTGCACTTTTTCTCATAAAAGCTATGGGCTCCACGCTTTCTTACTCGCCCTCACATATCCTTGTAGAGACTCCATGCACGCTTTGATATATACACATAGTTTGATCAAAATCCATGCAAACATTTACAAATCAAACTTCACTAAGATCACAAATTATTTCTAAAAAAAAGTGATGGAAACTTTGGTAAAACTGTCATGCCAAGGGCAATGCCCAGTGGTCAAGGACCAGGCCCAAGGGGCCAGCTGCAAGTGTGGATAGGGAATGAGGCCCAAGGGGCTATCTAATGGGAGGTTGGGAGGTTCATTCCTAGGCAGTCCCACCCTGGGGTTTAACACTGGTATTAGAGCAAGACAGGAGAGCCAGGGAGGAGGGGAGGAAGAATGATCTCTCTCTCTCTCTCTCTCTCTCTCTCTCTCTCTCTCTCTCTCTCTCTCTCTCTCTCTCTCTCTCTCTCTCTCTCTCTCTCTCTCTCTCTCTCTCTCTCTCTCTCCCCCCCAACTTCCTCACGGATCCTTGCTCTTGTTTTGGTTGGCGTTTCAAGGTTCCATGGCAACAAAGGGGCATGGTCCCTCAGATCATGCATGAATTCTTGCAAAGCCATGCAAAGGTCGAGGTTGAGGTCGACATGAAAGCAGAGACACTGTGGGCATGGCCCCTTGGTTACACAATGCAAAATCGACCAACGGTGGGAACCTGCCCTTGCATGCACAAGGAGAAGACAAGCGTAACATGGAGTTGGGTGAGGCTGAGCTTGTTGGGAGCACACAGAGCATAGCAGCCTGGCTCATTTTTGCACCGCCGGCTCCCGAGCTCTCTACACAGCACTGCTGTGGGCAAGACACTGTCCTGCATACGCCCAACTTTGGGCAGTCCCAACTAAGGGTCGTTACCCACAAGCTTTGCAGGTTGGTTGGTTAATGAAGGGGATCGGGGAGCACCATAGACGGAGAGTGAGAGAGAGAGAGAGAGAGAGAGAGAGAGAGAGAGAGAGAGAGAGAGAGAGAGAGAGAGAGAGAGAGAGAGAGAGAGAGAGAGAGAGAGAGAAGGAGACACACAACGCAGACATGGGTGGGGAGACTGTGAAGTGGCAGCTCCCCCTATACAGTATACTCACTATAAGTATAGGGTAACAGTGGGCGGGCGCCCATGACCTGGGCGACCGGTCAAGGCACATAGGCCTTAACCCCAACAACCTCCCACTTAAAGGCCAATGTGCCTTTAAGCAAGATCTACTAGTGTACAACTAATAGAAGGTGAGAGATTCTCTCAACCTATGCCCATTGACTCTCGATGAGCTAGTGCATCCGGCTCTACTGATAGACAAACATCCCGCTGCGGAAGCCACACAGAGCTAGCTCCAAGCTCTGCAAGTAGTCTACAAGAGCTCATACACTCCTGCAAGTATCGGTCCAATACCTGCAAACCTCCCCTATGCTCTATGCCGAGATTAGTCATCGAACAACTAATCAACCCTGCTGCAAATGCTCCCACTGCAGCTGCTATGTCGAGCCTCGAGATCAGCATCTCGTACATGAGGACACCGAACGTTGATGCAACCCTGGCAACCTCTACCACCTCCAACTCAGAACTCAACTCATGGCAATCCTGTCCCCTATCATAGAGACCATGGCACTCTGACTCCGAGCTCTGGAGTGACTCCTCGTGCCCACCACATATCACATGTGTACCAAGAGTATCCATCTGTCCTGAATCTGCATCAAGCTCTGGCATAAGCATATCAAGAAATGACTCCACAATAGCCGACATCTCAGCATCCATGTGAGTCATCTCTGTCATCACCTCTGATGACTCATCTTGTTGTGACTCACTAGAGCTGTCCCGCTCTACCTGTGCATCCGTAGACGCAACCTGTACAACAAGGTCACTGCTCTGCACTCCATGCAAAGCATCCTGCAACCCACAAGCAAAAGACACTCGCCTGCTCTCTCGCTGTCTACATGGCTGCATGATCACAGAGACAACACCGTCTCTCACATGATCCACATGCAATGGGTAACCTGTACCACTCCTGGCACCTCTCGCAATCACTAGCGAACCCAAATGCATCACAAAATCTCGCTCTCGTAGCGAAATCTGACATCCACAATCTCTAAGCTGACCAATTGAGATCAAACTCACTGTCAAATCTAGTACATAGCGCACATGTCGTAACAAGTAAGATGCACCACTCGGTAATGACAGTCTCACATCTCCTGCACCTGCTATCGCATGCACCGATCCATCGGTCAAACGTACACTGCCAAGCATCCCACTAGAATAGCTACAAAACCATGCACAATGCGGCGTGACATGAAACATAGCATCTGCGTCTAGCAACCATTGCGAATGGAGTGCACCATCCACATGTATAGCATCTCGTGCATAGCTCGAGGTAAAAGTGACATCCCCGTCACTAGTATACTCTGACACTACATCTGCCTCAACTGTCAAAGCAACTGAGTCCATGGCATCACTACATACATCTCTGAGACTGCCATGTCTCCTACGATGTCGCATACGACGAAAACAACGCCGTCTAACGTGTCCAGAATGACCACAATACCAACATGTCACATGTCGGCGTGCTCGTGAATGTACATGTCTCACACGAGTCCGTGATGACTCATATCTATCATACATTTCATGTAATCTGCGCCAAAGTGCTCTCGAAGTAGTCTCATACATAACAAGAGCATATACAGATTCCGCAAGGTGCAAAGAGAGCGTAGATAGTGCCATCTCCTCTAGCTCCAGCCACTGATCGTCAGACATGTTTGAAGGTCTACCTGCATCACCACTCAATGGTCGATGCAACCCTCGCTGTGTCAATGCATCAAGCATACACTCTCTCCATGCCGCAAAGTCTGACCCATCAAACACGCACATCTGTGAGAGGTCACAATCTGATTGATCACATGTCTCTGCCATGAGAACAATGTAGCAAACTAGAAAGCAAAACCACCTCACCAACAACACCTGGAAACTGTCTACCAATATGGCCAGAAACACAATGTAAAACCTGTGAGACACACTCCAAAATAGAGCTCCCACAATGTCAATACAAGCCTCGCCTGCTCTAGTATCACATTGCAATCTGTGAGCTAATCACCAAGCCCACACTATGCGGTATCGATGCATACACATGCACAAATCTCCCACCTGCAAGAGAACACCGCACACAAATGCTGAGTGCAACCTTCAATCTCTACCTACATCACATAAATGATACGCATAAAACTCCTGGGAAAATCTCGCCAAAGTTTCAACGCACAATGGCTGTCAACACAAAATAACCATTGTCCTGCAAGCTCAATACAATGAGCAATCAATGCGCACCAAACTACACTCAACATACATGCATAAGCTCTGCAAAACTATGGCAAACAACGCTCGATATCACAAGACTCTCCCACCCGAGAGCAAACCACTGTCTCAAGCAAAGAAAGATACACAACTCCTCACTCTTGCAAGAGTGGATACAAAAACACAAAACTGTGTCCAAACTAACAAAACCTGTCAAAGTGAGAGTAAACACTCGATCACAAACTATGGCAAGAAGCCCTGAAAACTGAGCAAAAACTCAAGTACAATCTCTACCATAAACCATAACACTACTCAATGCCAATGAGTAAGAATGCCAAAATGGCTCCACATTTTCACATACAATGGCAATCCGCACTCAACGTACATCAACGGAGTGACCGCGCATAAGCAAGCGCCAAAAGATTTGCAATCCGGAAACTTGATCAATGCGAAAACAATGTTCTCAAGAGAGCTCACCGGCACTTGAAAGTGCTTGCCAAAATGCATGTATAATGGGCATCAACCATGCGCCATAACCATATGCAAACCGTCCGCAAAGACCGTGAATCCAAGCACAAAATCACTGCCAAAGTATTATGTGAAAACCAGTGAAAGAAGCTCCACCTGTGTGCTCCAAAAACCTGCGTCTCTCAAGAGACCGCTTCGGTGGTGTGTAAACGCCTCCGTACTTTGTTGCCCAAGTCTACCAAAAACCCTCAAACCACAAGCTTAACACAAGCTGCAATTGCATCTTCAGCTCAGAATTTATGCACTCAACTTCAAGCATCTCCTGTGCTTCCAAAAGTGCATCAAACTCGCACACAATGCGACAACAGAAAATCTGGAATTTCTGTATACAGTCAATCTGAGCTGAATATCAGCAAAACGGTGAGGAATTTGCAAAAAGTTTCTTCTGCAAAGTTGTAGACCACGTCGAAACGGACAGTCCGGGAGGACAGAATTCTCAGATCTGCATTCTACAAGGAGAAAAACGAATCTGAAAACTGTGCTGCTGCGCACACAGTTTTAGGGCAGCACCTTCACTTACACACAATCTTCCACACTCCTTTCTGAGCTTCCACAAGAGCATACATCACTCTCAACTGAGCTCACAAGCTCCCATTGCATTCTCATAAAGCTTCCAAGCTTTCTTAATCTCTCTACCGTCGAGAGCGACCGAGCTATCGCCTCGAAGCTCTCAAAGCCGTCGTGCTCTCCGCGGTCACCATAGCTCTGATACCAATTGAAGGGGATCGGGGAGCACCACAGACGGAGAATGAGAGAGAGAGAGAGAAGGAGACACACAACGCAGATATGGGTGGGGAGACTGTGAAGTGGCAGCTCCCCCTATACAGTATACTCACTATAAGTATAGGGTAACAGTGGGCGGGCGCCCATGACCTGGGCGACCGGTCAAGGCACATAGGCCTTCACCCCAACAGTTAACATGGGTTGCAGCAAGGCCGGCGATAATCCATGCAGAAGGTAGCCTTGAGGGAAATCCAAAATCCGTATTTCAAGGCATGGTCACATCGGCATGGATTCAAGCATGCAAGTGCCTCACACATAGACTCGGCATCCCCAAGATGGAGATTTGTTGGCGGCGAATCCTCGTAAGATGCACGTTTTTGAAAGAGCAACGAGAACGGTAGTATGGCTTGAGCAAAGTGATGATGTAGATCAACTCTTTGTTGAATTTGGAGGCTGCACAAGGTGCAAGGGCATCATGAAGAGAGGAGCAAAGCCCAAAGTCAACAAGACGTCACATTGCCAGGTACAAGGTTGGAAATATTAATGTTTGCAATCCAGGTACACTTTGTTTGCACTCGATATGTATTGTATGCTTTCAATATGGCATCCTAATTGACATGGTGGTGGATCAACGCGGTCAAGTTTTTTTTAAAAAAATTATCTTGACCTTGAGCATGTGCACAAGGTAGTATATGGGTATATCGGCTATGCATCAGTCCTTAGATTGGCACAGGCTCCGTATGCCCATGGTACATTGGTTATGTAAGCACATATAGGCAAGGCATGTGCCTTGTAGGGAATAGGAATTCAGCAAGGCCGACCAATGATGACCTATCGTTTGTATTGTGAGGGAGCAAGGCTCCATAAAGGGTGCTCATGTGGAAAGCATGTGTAGCCAGCATCATCTGGTTGGGCTACACAGCCAGGGTATATTCAACCCTTTGGCATGTAAAAGCAAGTCAGGCATGGCCTGTGATTTGTTAGATTAAGGTACTCGGCAAGGCCGATCACTAGTTATTCTTTACGATGTTGGCAAGCAATGCTAGGAGAGAACTCCTAGGCCCGTTGTCTGCCATCGATGCAGTCAACCTAGATTACGATCCTCCAATAGCGGAGCATGGCTCCATACTTTATGTGAATCATGGCTTCCCTTTTGACATTTGGCATAGTGGTTTCCAAAGTTGGGAATATGCTAATAGCATACGAACTTAGGGAAACTTGCCAAGATGTCTGCGGGTTTTTCAATCACACGAGGACGTAACTACCTCACTCAAGCAGCAAATATGGTTATGAGCTAGATTTACGCGAGTTTTTATTCCGGACGTTCAAGAAAACTCGCCACGGCAGGTCGATAAGGTTAGTCAATTTCAAGTTATGTTTGTTTTTGTCTATGTTTTCTTTTTCATTTTGGAAAATATCTCTCTGCTATGCAAAGCAACGTGCTTGGGCAGACTCCATAAGAAGTCATTGTACAAAGTAAAATGTTTTGCTTGTCGTCACGTGAAGTACGGCTTCTCTTATGTGCCAATGTATTATCAATTGATTTGAGATCAACGATGATGGCACACATCTCTGGCACTATGTAGATAAAAGCTCATAGTACGTAATGTGCATTGTGATGTATCCATGCTAGTATAATCGTGCACGTCACGTATACCAACGGCTCCCATGGTTGAGATTGTCATTGATGCCAAGGGCTTCTGTCTCGCAACCTGCCGATCATTGCATACGCTTCCGCTATAACATTAAATACTCTGTCACGGACAGGTACGTAACTGATATCTTCAAACATTTTTTATGTTATTCATAGGCAACATGCCATATTTCAAGTTACCCTAGTACAGTCACGCTCCCATACAAGGTCAGTGGGTCAAGATGTGACTTATGGTACCTCTCTCTACGAGGACGTGGTACAAGTACACAGTTGTACGCTTATAGGATAAGCTCAGCTTCTCTGAGGGCATGTAGTTGTACACTTATAGGATAAGCTAAGCCACAGACATGGTCTCCACGGGATCATATGCAAGGGGCATACAACACATTCGAACATTCGCATAAGGGGTTTTCCTCAGCCCAGCGTTCTCTCTCTCTCTCTCTCTCTCTCTCTCTCTCTCTCTCTCTCTCTCTCTCTCTCTCTCTCTCCAACTTCTATGCGGGAAAGGTGAAACTAGATATGATTTTGTTGAAATCTTTCTATGTCACTACAGTAATAGGAAGGGCTACAAGCCAACAGGAAGGGCTAAGAGCCATCTATTACCACCTATTTTGGCATGGCTAAGAGCATTGGCATGGCTAAGAGCATTGGAATGGCTAAGAGCCATCTTTTTGTAATCCATCAGTGATTGCTTTCAAAATCGACCAACTCTATTCAGTTGAGTACCCATCGAATTTAATGGACAAACAAGAGTCTTGCCATTGGTAAATTTTTGGGTATTGTTTTTGCACTCTATACCTTCAGTGTGAAGATCAAGTTGAGTTTTTGAAAGACTTAAACTTGTAAAGGCTTCTTTCTACTAAGGTGTGTAGATGGAGCAAGCCTTTCGGATAGCACGGCTGCTCAAAAAAAACCCACGATTATGGATTTTTGGGTCTAGAGCAAGTCCAGTGATGAATACGATTCTAACTTGAGTGGATCTTCTATAGCACTAAGAGTGTCTATACAAATACTATTTTGAGGTAAGACCCATCTCGTGATTACTCAATCACTTACTAAAGTGTTGATAGTCAATTCTTGGACCCAACACACTTGCACTTTCAAGAAAAGAAGTTCATAAGCTGCCAAGGGGTAGTGGATAATTTCAACTTCCACAGTTGAATTCAGATACTGTTGGATGCTAGTTGAGCAATTTTCCTGCAAAGTTTAACCAAGGGATTTGACAATGTTGATTTTAACCAAGGGGTTTGGATTGCAAAGGCAACACCAAGGTTACATGTGCAATACTACTTGCATTTCACTAATTTTCAATTAGTGTTCCTAGGCCTTTGCAGGCGGGAAATTTGGGTAGGATGTGCAAACTATGTTATCCTCCATTTTTTATCTTAAGAGAAATGACAAGGTCATGTACCAGGAGCCAAGAAATTTGGGCTATAGTGTCCAGATTAAGTTTCTGCATTATGCAGTTATAGACCCACTTGTAGGGTTTATTTGGCACATGTTGTCACATGGAATGCAACATGGTCAAGGAACTCACGGAGTTCAGTTTAGCCAGTGTGGAGAAAGGCTAATGAGGATCCCTCTCACTCCCGTCGTAGAGTGTTTGCAATTACCTCCACGCACAAGTACATCTTGTACTTAAGGGGTGTTCTTTTTTCATACACCCTTACTTGAGACATATTCCACATGTGGGGAATATGAGTCTCTGGGACAGACACTGGCACCACTATTTCAAGTATGTGTCACGACAGTCCCTCGGTGCTAGTCATATCTGTTTTCTAGCCATTTTCAGCACGACGTATCAGGAGCAATTTTGGTGGCCAGAAATTTTCGGATACTTAGAATAACTTGTTATGGTACAAGTGCAGCTAAACATCATTACAGATGGTTGTTTTAGCATATAGCAAGGCTATGAATTGTTAATGAAAAGATTTCATTGTTTGTATCTAGAACTGATTAATGTTTCACCTACTATTATGGTTCAAACGTTTCAGCAAAGGTTGTAGCAGAAAGTATTTAGTTTCTTTTCAGAACTATTTATATACCTCTTTAATGTGTGCTAGGAGCATGTTAACTGAGTCAACGATGGTTAACAAAAGATGGTAAAGACCGAAGACGTGTGGATACACATCGAGGATAAATACAAAGAAGATTGGAGTTACACATTTTTCCAAAATGGTCATGTATTGTAAATTCTCAATTTAATTCAAGCCATTGTAATATTTTAATGTGTTATGGGCTCAATGGGAGTTCCAAGCTGTAAAGAACAAGTCAGTTTGTGTGCCTAGGTAGCAGATTCAGTAAGTGGTGGAGTCCTAAAAGCCTCGTGCACCCGGACATTGCATATTTTTACCCTAGGTATATAAGGCAGTGTGTAAAAGAAATGAGGGTTCACAAGCTCATTTGTTGAGAGCACTCTTTGGTTAGAGCACTTGAGGTGTGTGGCTACGAAGTCCTTGAGCTTCTCCTTGCTCATATGACTTGGCTAACACTAATCAATGCTTAATTCTCCTTCACTATGCCTCTCTCATGCTTCTTATGATTGCCTATGATGCTTTGATTAGCTCGATCGTAACTAATTAGTGGTTAATCCCTCTCTAATCTTGTGTGATTGCCCACTTTTTCTTGTGTCTGCATGTAGGTTTGATTGGAGTGTAGTGCTCGATAGATCTACGTGTGTGTGTGTGTGTGCTTGTGATTAGTGTATTGCATGATAGGATTAGTGCTGTGTGCGTCTTGCAATCGTTAGTGTGTGTGATTGGGTTGATTAGATGTGAAGAGAAGTGGATGTGGAGATTGCTTATCACTGTGGCTTAGCTCCTCCATAGGCCGAGAAGCTCACCTCGTAGAGTCAACCATTCGTGTTGCCATGATTAGCTCACTAGTCGTGTGAGTGTTTCCATGCCCTAGCCGAGTACCTCATCCCTCCGGATTGATAATTTTGTTGGCCATTGGAGCTATGCAGCAATGGGACCCCCAACATTTGGCGCCGGGGACAATGGCCTACGCTAGTGTAATTATGGCATAATCGGATGTGTTTCCTCACTAATTTCACTTGTTTTATGGTTTTGTGGATTTTGGATGTGTGTACATGAAGCAATGTGTTCATTATTCCCTAATTTGTCACCGTATCTTGCCAGTTGTGTGTTTACACACTCTAATTTCACACTAACCCTTGCTAATTTCACTAATTTTTGCCAACTTACACACTAATTTGCTATGAAGGATTGGAGCTTTCAATCGTTAATCGATCTTCAATGGAAAGGTAATCAAGGTGGTATTCTCAACCTCCCCAGAATCTAAAGATGTGTAGAATTGTGTAGAGATCCCACCATGATGCAATGTAATGTTGACGCTATGTTATTGCAATGCAATGTTGATGCTATGTTGGATTGAAAATTTTTGGATTGTTCATTTTCATGCCGTCATAATGCCGAAATTTTTAAGAATTGGTGGCGTATGAATTTGACAAGTTCAATTGTTAATTGGTGATTTTACATTGCTAATTGGGTGCCTAATTGAGTTAATTGCATGTTTGAATGGTCAATTGCAAGTGTGTGTGCATTCCAATTGAGTGTGTGTATGCCTAATTTTAGGTGTGTGTGCACTATTTTGCCCTTGTTTGTACACCTAAAAATCAGTGTGTGATTAATGATTTTTCAATTGTGATGATTGATTTTTGTTGTGGTCATGCTCAACTAATTATTTGTGAAATCACATTGAAATTTCGACAAGATTAACCCTTTTGTGTGCGCACCTAAAGATTGATAAAAACTGCCAATTTTATTAGAGTGTGTGTGCCTAAAAAGTGCTCAATGTAAATGATTAATTCAATGTTTTAATTGCATATTTGGTGTGTAATGGTTAATTGCTGCGTTTTTGAGCTCAAAACAAGGATTTACACACTCCAATTGCATCAAATTTTGACCTAATTTTGCTGGTTTAATTGCCTAGTCTTGATTTTATTGATGAAATTGTTTGGCAATTGATTTGGTGTAATTTTTGTGATTTTATTTGGCTGCACTAATCTTCTATGTGTGGAGAATTTTCAAAAACAAATTGGATATTTTTCGAATAATTTTTGTAATTTTTTGCTAATTTTTATAATAATTTTTGCTTAATTCCATTAAAAATTTGATAATTTGCGATCCTTATAAGCTATTTTGTGTGCATGTTTATGTCTTGATTTCGAGCGCATTTGGGCTTCCGTTCGCCGAGTTTTGAGTGTTTCGCTACTTCAGGGGCCCGGTTAATGGTTGTGTCGAAATTGATGTTTTCGATAAAAACCGCTCTTTTTGGTGTGCTTTTGCGAGTCAAAAATGCTTGGTTGTGAATGATGAAGATTTTCTAAGGTTTCTAAAATTTTTTGGGAATTTTTTGCGGTGTTCTCAGGGGATTTTCGGTCTATTTTTGGCATTTTTGGACGTTTGGAAATAAAAATTTAAGAAAAGCCAGTTTCGAGTTCGATGTCCGTGCCTTGCGGAGCATCACCTCTTTGGATAAATCTTTACGGTCTGTAGAGATAGCTTTTGTCGACATTAAATTCTCTTCTTCTTCTTCACGCTCCCGGTGAACCCACGCCACACCCTCTGTCTCTCTCTCTCCTCTTACTCTCTCTCCTTTCCCACCCAAAACTCCGATTAGTCTCTCTCTTCCCCCTCACTCTCTCACTAACGCTCTCTCTAACTCTCACTCTCTCTCCAACGTGCATTTTCTCTCTCCCTTTTGTCTCTCCCCTCTTCTGTCGTGTAGCCCATAGAGCCCACGCGCGATCACCCACTCTTTCTCTTGACCCGTACAGAGAGCTGCCTTTCGGCGTTGCACGTGTGCACCTCTCTCACCCTCTCTCTCTTCCACTGCCGCACGCAGGCATGCTCCTTCAAGCCCGCCTTCGGGGCGCTGCCAGTCGTGCACGTACACACACACACACACACACATTCTCTGTTGTCCTGCCCCATTGACTGCGCACCAAGCGTGCAACGTGCTCTCTCTCTCTCTCTCTCTCTCTCTCTCTCTCTCTCTCTCTCTCTCTCTCTCTCTCTCTCTCTCTCTCTCTCTCTCTCTCTCTAGCGTCCTTTGCCCTGTCAAAGCCGTCAAGGCCGCTGCAGCCCCCCATAAGCGCTGTTAGTGACGCAAGTCAACCTCTCCACGCAGCGCCAAGTAATCAGGGCAGGTAATAAAATATCTTTTATTTATTTATTTTGCATAATGAAACACACAAAAATAATAAAAAACAATTAAAAAATTCATTCAGAAATCCAATAAAAAATCGCAAAAAAGAATTAAAAATTTAATATAGAAAATCACACAAAAATAGAAAAAAAAAAGCTCACAAAAAACTCATAAAATTTTTAAAAAGGGTTTTTAAAAATTACAAAAATAGAAAAAACATAGAAAATTCACATAAAAATAAAAAACACATAGAAAATCATAAAAATTTCAAAATTCCACAGATAAATCACAAAAACTATAAAAAATTCAAAAATGGATCAGAAAAAATCACAAAAAATTCCTTTAAAATTCTAAAATTCAGAAAAAAATCATTAAAAATAATAAAAAAACCAAAAATATTAGAAATTTCAAAAATTCATAAAAATTTTAAGAACGATAAAAAAAAGTCGTCGAGAGTGCCAGAAAGAGGCAGAAAAAAAAAAGCAAAGTTGGAGAATCACATCGAACAAGCCGAAAAAAAATGAGCAAAAAGGCCTACTCAAAGTTGTGGGCATTAGAAGAAAATTTTGTGCTCAGTTTTGGAAAGTGCAGCCACAATTCAGTCAAGAAGCTAGAAGTGAACGTGCACGTTATAAATTGGCTAGTGCAAGCAACTGCATTGAAAATTAGCTTCTAATTAGACAAACAGGGATACAACTCACATGTGATTGCAAATTAGGCTAGTACGAGTAGCAGAAGTTCTGCTAATCAACATCAAAATGTGCTAGGAGATAATTTTTACAGAACAAGCAAACATGGACTCAAATCGAGCCGAGAGTTCAAGTACAATAGAGCAAACCAGTAGCAGTGGCAACATGCACAACTGCAATAGAGCAGATTTTATAGCTATATGACTACAATGGAGATAAATTTTTATACACAAATTCAGAAGTCCATAGATACTTAATGAGCAGCAAAAGCAGCACTAGAGCCAAGATCCTATTGATCTGAGTAAAGCCAAATTCAAATAACTCCCAAATGTTCACAGACTTCAGTGGAGCCAGGTATTGCAAGCTCAAAGATGAAATGTAGATAGAGCTGCAAAACATTAATCCAAGTATTTATCTAAAAATCTGCACAAGCCAGTAAAACATACAATTAGTGCATATGCAGTCAAGATCATTGTACATGGATTACAGTGGTCAGATCTATAGTCGAGAACCAGAAATGGAAGATCCAACAAATCAACCAATAGAAGCCAGTTTAATTGGGGAACCAAGCCAAAGATGGTACAAAGGTCAAGATAGAGCAGTCTACAGCTTGATGCTCAGTGTTTTGAAAGAAGATGCTGACAACTTGGCAAGCATAGAAGCTGAAACTTCTCAGCTAGAGCCTAACATGGCAGAACCAAATGAAATACCATCAGTCATGGTGTATTGTTGAGATTGTGGACAAAAAGGTGGACATTTTTTTTAAGATTGTCCAAGAAATCCAATCAACAAGGACACATCAACTGCCAAGCAAGGTACAAAGAAAATTGGAAATGCGAATCTCGATGTAAGTGCATCTAACTTGTCACTTTTAATGCAATTAGATGATTATGCATTACCATTAGAAGCACCAGTTAAAGCACTGTAAGTTCAAAATCAGTATAAAGATGCACAGACACCTAAAAAACTTAAAATTGATTCTTTGAACAAAAACTTCTTGCATGAATTTAGTCAAGGTGTCGAGATATCACCGAATGTTGAAAAGACTGTTAGCTTTGCAAATGATTTTGCATCCACAACCACAAGTGTGCAAACATTCACGAGTCTAAGGGACACATCAAACAGAATGTTGTTAGCATTGTATGGTACACATAATTCATAAGCACACTATGTAGACCAAAAAGGAAAACTGTACAAAAAGAATCAACCAGTGTTTGAACGGCCCACATACCAACTCATAGAAGTGCGTCTAGTGATAGATCAGAAAGGATGGTTCATTTCAGAAGAAAGAATCTATTATAGGCCATCCTCTCTAGAGCTGAAGGATATTACCCGAGTGAACCCAAAAATCTGTTCAGAGCCAAACTCTCCTCCATCGAAAGTCAAGTTCCGATGTTGTGGCCAAACCAGGATATACTTTGTTCAAAACAGTCGTAGATATAGGCGAGAGTGTAGCATCTATGATGCCTTGGGTCTTGAAACCACAGAAGTTCATATCATAGGAGACCCATGGGATAGATAATATCAGGGCAAAGATAATGCTATCTATAGCTTGACTTGCGGAATAGTTTGACATGTTTCAAGGAGATACATAGGAAACTATACAGAAAGTTCACAGATGCCAAACATCAAGAGTGTCACCCAAAGTGTACCTTCACAATTCCAGAAGGTGAGACTAAATCAGAGCCAAACAATTTTGAACTCTTACAATGAAGCAGGCTATAGTGATCACCCTAGGAAGGGGGCAGCTGTAAATCCATCAAGCTCAGCTTATGTAGCAAGAATCGCAATGTCGGTTAGAAGCCCCAGAGCTTCTAGCCAACAGACCTCTTCAAAGCAGAAACCATTGAAAGTGTTGGGATTAGGGTTGCAGAGAAACACATACAGCTTGGAGAAGACGAAGGAAGCTCAAGGCACACAACTGAGAGTGTATTACTTAGTGTGCAATACAAAGATAGGTAGCCCTAGAGTGATGGGCATATATACAATGCATGGGTGAAAAAACCTCCTAAAGAGGAAAAAAATACCCCGGCGGTCCTAGTGTGTTCACACACATCACTACCACATGTATATGGTAACAAATCCCCCCTGGAGTGATGCGGTGAACGAGAACTGGCACATGAGTAAAGGGAAGTGGTATGCCCTGAGGACATGATCAGTCCACAAAGGGGAGTAAGCCCAAAGCTTTTCAGAAAGCTTCGAGCTTCTCATGAGACAATGCCTTTGTGAAAAGATCTGCAAGGTTGTCCTATGTTGGCACATAAGCCAAGTTGATCTCTCCTATTGAGAGCCTCTCCTTGACATAGTGGTGACGCACCTCAATGTGCTTTGTGCGAGCATGAAAAACTCGGTTCCTCCGCAACTGCCAATGCGCTTTGACTGTTAGTGTAGATAGTGTTGGCGGTGTCCTGTCCAACACCCAAATCAGCCATAAGGCGTTTGAGCCATACACACTCAAGCGTAGCTGTGAAGACTGCCCTGTACTCAGCCTCACAACTCGAAGTGGCCACAATAGGTTGCTTCTTGCTCAACCATGATATACATGAACTGCCAAGCATGAAACAAAAACCACTTTTGGACAGTTGCGTGTCAAAACAACCAGCCCAATCTGACTCCGAAAAAGCATGTAAGTCTGGCGGCAATGATCCCCCCTTGGGATAAAACAAGCCAAGATGTAAAGTGCCACTAAGGTAGCGGAAAATCCTCTTGACATCCTGCCAATGCTTAGGCCCTAGGCTATGCATAAATCTGTTGACCTGTGAGACTGCAAACTGAAAATCTGGCCTCGTGTTGCATACTTAAATGAGGCATCCAACAGCAGTTTGGTAAAGAGTGACATCTACAGGATCGCCAGCATCACGTAGATTCAACTTCAAACATGTTTCCATAGGAGTGGCAATAGGTTTGCAATCCTCAAGTCCAAACTTACATAGCAATATCTCTATGTAACTTTTCTGACACAAGGCAATACCACCATCACACTGAAAGAGAACTTTATGGAATAGTGTCTGCTTGAAAATGTGGTGACATTATTTGTGTGGGACTCAATTCGAAATTGTGTTTGACCATGTAAGTATAAAATGGTTTACATGACAGAACAACTTGAAGGGTCGAAAGGCCAGGTGGGCTGAGATTCTTCAAGAGTATGACGCAAAGCTCGGGTATTGTAAAGGAAGATCTAATGTGGTAGCAGATATGAGCATGACGAAACGTACTCCAAAGTGTGGAGCCATATGAAAATGAGAGACCCTTCTCACTTCAATGCTGTCAGTGTGTCTTTTTTCCTCCACACTCGATTCTCCTCTTTCGAGCGATGAGTTGCAGAGATGGAAGAATTTTTCCATAGATGATGGATACCTACTCCACAAGGGGAGAACTTGTGTACCGATAGATGTAGACATTCGGCGTCAAATTCTTCATGAATGTCATGATAGTCCTAGTGCAGGGCACCCAAGCATAAAGAAAACTTCTGCACTCGTACAACAATAGTTTTACTAGCCAGTATACGGGTATTCAAAATTATGTCTTGCATTGTAAAAAATATCAAGTTAATAAAGCGCAGCGCCTGAAAGCAGGAGACGTTTTACATTCTATGGAGATTCCTAATGGTAAATAAGAAAGTATCTTTATGGATTTTATTGTGGGTTTACCAACCATTGTATGAGATCATGGCTCGGTATAGAGATAGATCGGTTGACTAAACTTTGCAAATTTATTCCAACCAAGGCCACGATTAAGACTATAGAGTTAGCAAAGTTATTTGTTGACACTTTGTATAAACGATATGGATTGCCCAACAATATTGTGAGTGATCATGATCACAAGTTTAACCGTCACTTCTGGAGGTCTATGTTTAAATGATTGGACTCACAACTCAATATCAATACTACAGATCATCCAGAAACGGATGGTCAGATTAAACATTTTAATCAAGTGTTAGAGGATATGCTAAGAGCATATGTTAGCAAAAAGCAATATGATTGGGAAGATTGTCTCCCTATTCTCGAATTTGCTTATAATTATACAAAGCCTGTGACAACTGGTTTTAGTCCTTTCATGCTTATGTATGGTTTTCAACCTAGATCACTTGTTACGGTGGGCTTAGCAACTGAGAAACTTTAGCACATCAAGGATTATCTCCAAGATCATATGGATATGTTGAAACTTGCTCATCAAAACATTCGACAAGTACAGGAAAATACAAAATCTATGCTAATAAGAAACGTCAGCAAGTAGCGTTCATGGAAGTGGAAGAAGTATTTTTATGCATGCTAGAATATTTAGAAAGTTTGAAAACTGGGCCAACACACCTAAATTATCTTCAAGGTGTTGTGGGACTTTTACACTCTCGTTGTCTAAGAAAAAAAGAAGATGGGCAATCAATTGTGCCCTTGGGCCTTGAACCCATTACAACTTAGTCATAAAGCACTTATCCTAGCATTAAGCTATCTTGCGTTTTTTGAATGGATAGAAAATTATAGAAAAAATGGTGAAAATGTCGAGGTGGAGTTCACATGGTGCTCACTTTGTAATTAACGTGTCCAAATTGCATTTTGTAGGTCACAAAGTGTTCACAATGTGTTCATGTTAAATTTATCTTGTAGGTCACAAAGTGTTCACACGGTGTTCATGTTAAGTTAAGTGGACGTTTGCTTTTAATGAGATTCACGTTGGGTTACATTTGGAATGGGACAACGTAGAACCAATCTTACCGTCCCCAACTCTTGAAAACCATTGAGCCCACCTGATCACATGCAAGCTAAAAAGTTTGCGATTATTAATTATGCCATGTGGCACAAATGTATGGGTTTTATCCGAGGGGCTAACAATTGCTCGTGAGCCTTGAGCCTTGAGGTCTTATGTAGGCCAAAAATTTGAGCACAAAAGACCACAAAAGACAGATCTAGGCCAGAAGAACCGAATTCCCAACGTTTTCCTCATGTCCACTGTAGCCAATCTGTGCAGACTCTCTTCGACAGCTCATTCGCAATCTCGCTCGAGCGTATCTCTGTTTAGCCATTTGCCACTCATCGCAGCGCACTTTGGAGCTCGGCCGTTCAATACTTGTAGGCTGCAGAAGTCCTCTTCCTGCGCTGCCATGGGCACCGTTGCTGCCGAAACCATGGACCCTGTGCAGAAGCGCCTCATGTTCGAGGACGAGTACGTTTCTCTTCCCCTCACAGTGCGTAAGTGGCCATTTCACGCGTATTTGTAGCTAACACTCCCTTAGATGCACATGGCGCGCTTCTAGCAGCACATGATAGCTTCATATTTCTGCAGTTAGATGCTTCGAAAAACATGTGTACGTAGGTATGTGTGCGATGTGCATGTGGAGAGAGAGAGAGAGAGAGAGATTTGGAACATCTTCTTAAGCTTTTAGGGATTTTTCTCTATGAAGATGCCTCTGAATGCAGTGCTTTGTCTTGCCTTTTCTCGATGATGCAGGTGTATTCTGGTCGATGAGGATGACGGAGTGGTGGGTCATGATTCCAAGTATAATTGTGAGTGTTCTAGCTGTGCTTATTGTGATTAACCTGCTGGCAAGGTGTTTGCTAGATTAGCTTCTGCCAGCTTTTGTCTTTTGGTATAGGTTTACCTTGCAGATGCGCATTTGTGCCTATCGACTCTCTCTCTCTCTCTCTCTCTCTCTCTCTCTCTCTCTCTCTCTCACACACACACACACATGTACATTGTCACCCTTGTTTTGCAGTTAGGTGGGTCAATCACGTGCTTCTTACCTTGGTCCTGTAGATCGTTCCTCTCCATCAGTTTTTCATTTCTTTAAACCAGTCATTTCCACCTGATTTTTTGGGGTGGGGTGTGTACTTCAGCCCATCAGTTTTTCATTTCTTTAAACCAGTCATTTCCACCTGATTTTTTGGGGTGTGTACTTCAGCCCAACGTTTTTGCATCAGTTCAGCTCAGCGTCAGCATGAGATCTAGCCTAGGTTTTGCATGAAGTATTGAGCATCTACATTCAGCAGTTAGCCATTATATCTGCATTGTGCAAGTAATCTAAAGCAAGTACTTACTCTAGCAATAGAGCAAGGAGACCCTTGAAGGTGGTTGGGACCCGATATGCTCTCTCTCTCTCTCTCTCTCTCTCTCTCTCTTTCTCATTGTGTTTAGTTCCTCAAATCAAGTAAAGTAACATTGTGTATGTCTAAGTAGTACTAGATTTGAGTCAAAATCCTTGAACCCTTCCGTTGCACGTGACAGAGGAGGTGAGGTCGGGTGGTGTGGGATGCTCAGTCTTACCAGTGTGCCTCTATGTTCTCAAACGCTGAGGGGGTCTTGTCAAATGGTTTTTCCAATGTGTATCTATAGGCGGTCCTTGTAGCGGGAGATCCTTCCCTTGTATTTGGCCACACGGGTTGGGTTCACACTATGCCTGTTTGGACACTAAACACCCATCCCGACGGTGTCATAGACCAGGTCCCCTCTCTTGTGATGGGGACATAACAATTGGGAGCATAGTTTGAAACATATAGGAAGCATGTACGCTTGCGATCGGTTGTACATGCACAAAATAAATCTGTGAAGGAGAAGGTTTTCACATTCTTGCTCACAATACTCAGTTTCCCAATTGTAAGGTTCTTATAATGATTTCAAGTCACGAGGACGTGGCAACTGCTAACCTTAGTTGTTGGTTTCTTTCCAATGATTTTTGTTTAATTTTTGAGACCTTCTTTTTGAAGTTGCAAATGGTCGGACATTGTATGGCCAATGTGAACGGTAGTTTCAGATGGGAAGTTGGTCGGCGTTGGAACTCGTAAAGTAAAAGGATGTCTAGGCTCAGTTCAAGATCATGTAGGTCCCCCCGTCGCACTTAGCAAGTTGGTGGTTATTAGGAAGTGAACTCCATAAAGATACAATGTTAGGGTGGGATCACCAAAGGAAAGTATCCGACAGATCGGCTACATTGCATTTTTGGATGCGGTCCGAGTGGGCATTGATGGTCAGATGACCAATGGGAGTCCAACAGAAGCATCCCCTCAAATTTAGGGAACTGCTATTTTGGGCCATGAAATCTGTTCGCGTCATTCGCTTCAGATTGACAAGGGGAACATTTTATTACTTTGCTGCAAAGTCAACTTATGCACCAATTGAGAGATTTTACAGCAGGAAGCCCAATGCGGGGAAATTGCATGCATGAGTGCCAAGTGACACTTGTTGGCCAATTTACCAAGTTTGGGAGAACAGAACTCGTAACTGACTTTTTGGAGTAGTTTTGGAGACTGATAACTCTGATTTTCAACCATTCCTCTCCATTTTTGAGCTTCGTATGACTTTACCTAGGAACAAGGAGCTCATTTTCAGCATTGAAAGGCATCAGATGCGTGTTTACAAGGCCTGTTTTGCTGCGTTTTCATCGATACGTAGATTTTGGCAGTCATAGAAATCTTCCCCTTTTTGCATCTATTCGTTCACAGATGCATTATAGATCAAGCGCAAAAGAGGGGGAGCTCGATTTATGTTGGGGGGTTAAGAGCTATGGAGTACTTCCTTTCCTCTCTATGTACAGTGTGGTGCTAGGAGTGATGACTTGCACACTACACACTGCTCTCTCTCTCCCCTACGTGCAGTTATGTGATGTCCCACAAGAGGGCTCTTCATTTGACTATTGTATAGTTGTGTGGTTTCATGCTTTTGTGCTGAGGCAAGAGCCTCCTTGAGCAGGAACAAGAGTAGCTAACTGCTACTCCAAAAGCAAGCACTGGTGAGGGTCATAACCTCACCAAACAAGTGCGTTTTCAGCACTGTCTATGTGCTGTAATTTGATTGTTTTTCAGCCTTACGGACGCCATAACCATTGGGAACAGTGTCCCACTGACAGAGGACAGTTCGGGGACTGTTTAGGACTGAAAACAGGGCAAAAACCAGTAAATACAGCGTGCTGAATTTATTGTTTTTGGGCAGGAATCAGAGGGTTTATGCCAGTAGAAGTGAGTTTCAGCAGGGGAATTGGTTTCGCGCAAGTTTTGGAATTGTTATGCTGCCGAAATTTGGCCAAAACAGGTGGTATCTAGCTGGATACAGGTAAGAATTCCTAGGACTCTACTTTGTAATTTACCCTCTCAAAGTATAAAGAAATACCGAAAGGGGCGCCAATTTTGGGGCCTACAGGTTGTCGGTGTTTGCTCGGGGCTTTCTAGCTTCCGAGCCGTGTGTGTACTTGAGTGTTAATTCCCGTCACAAGTTCCTTTTGCAAAGTACTCTCTCTCTCTCTCTCTCTCTCTCTCTCTCTCTCTCTCTCTCTCTATGTGTCTTAAGTAAAGTAAAGAATTTCGGGTGAAAGCCAAGGCCTACCGCCCCACGGACCGGTTTCAAGGTTCCATTGCCGAGATATCAATCACTTTTTCCTCAAGAAGTGAGCCTCGGTTGTTTTGGGTAAAGACACAGAGTACAAGAACGTGGGATTATACTATGGCCGACAAAGGGAAGGGCATTATGAAAGAGAGTTTCTCTTCACAAGACAGATAAGAAATTCCGCACATTCACCCTGCCAAAAAGTGATCAAATTAGGGCTGTTTTTTAACTGCGTTTTTAGGGTTTGCAAGTATGAACCAAGATGAGATAGGGAGAGGTCTCACGGTGGTAGATTGGCCACTAGATCTCCTGCAGGAGTGATGTGGGTCTGCTAGGTGGCACGTTGCTCGTCGATTCTTTAAGGTGATTGCTTGTATTCTTTGACGCATTGGTAAATCATCTTGAAATTTGAGCTTACTTGGTCGTGGGTAGTACGCTACAGTGTTCTGGAATTATGCTCGTTTGCAGAGGCAAGAGCCTTTTGCACACGTAAAAGTTAAGGGACAGGTTGCAAGATGCTATGTGGTGAAGTTCAAGAACTATCCACCTATGGATGGAAAGTGGATGGAAGAGCATGAACTGTCAAGAGTCACCAAATGTATTGCAGCTTTACCTTGAGGTCTTTGGGTTACAGCCTACTTATGCCCCAACCCAACGTGTGTAAAGGAGGGATAATGATAGAGCTAGCACATCATATGTACATATGAATTCAATGTAATAGATGGAAATGACAAAAGTATGAAGGTCTCATTAAGTCATTTGTATCTATGTGTTACGACCTTTCTTGCGTATACATGCGATGATAAAAGAGTGCTAACAACACAAGATCATCAGTGGCATGTATTTATGGTATGCAATCGAGGACGTTTGCGATTTCAAGAGAGTGGTATGTCACGAGGACGTGGCAACTGCTAACCTTAGTTGTTGGTTTCTTTCCAATGATTTTTGTTTAATTTTTGAGACCCTCTTTTTGAAGTTGCAAATGGTCGGACATTGTATGGCCAATGTGAAAGGTAGTTTCACCCGCAGATGCGAAGTTGGTCGGCACTGGAACTCGTAAAGTAAAAGGATGTCTAGGCTCAGTTCAAGATCATGTAGGTCCCCCCATCGCACTTAGCAAGCTAGTGGATATTAGGAAGTGAACTCAATAATGGTACAATGTCAAGGTGGGGTCACCAAAGGAAAGTACCCGACATCTTGGCTACATTGCATTTTCGGATGTGGTCCCAGTGGGCATTGATGGTCAGATGACCAATGGGAGTTTAACGGAAGCATCCCCTAAAATTTAGGAAACTGCTATTTTGGGCCATGAAATCTGTTCGCGTCATTAGCTTCAGAATGACAAGGGAAACATTTTATTACTCTGTTGCAAAGTCAATTGATGCACCAGTTCAGAGATTTTTAAGCAGGAAGCCCATGCGGAGAAATTGCATGCATGAGTGCCAAGTGGCACTTTTTGGCCAATTTACCAAGTTTGGGAGAACAAAACTCGTAACTGACTTTTTGGAGTAGTTTTGGAGACTGATAACTCTGATTTTCAACCATCTCTCTCCATTTTTGAGCTTCCCATGACTTTACCTAGGACCAAGGAGCTCATTTTCAGCATTGGAAGACATTAGACGCGTGTTTACAAGGCTGTTTTGCTGCGTTTTCAGTGATACGCAGGTTTTGGCAGCCAGGGAAATCTTCCCCTTTTTGCATCTATTTGTTCACAGATGCATTACAGGTCAAGTGCAGAAGAGGGGACGCTCGATTTATGATGGGGGGATGCTTCATTGAGAACCTGTCACAGGTTAAGAGCTATGGAGTGCTTTCTTTCCTCTCTATGTACAGTGTGGTGCTAGGAGTGATGACCTGCACACTATACACTGCTCTCTCCCCCCCCCCTACGTGCAGTTATGTAATGCCCCACAAGAGGGCTCTTCATTTAGTCTCCTTGAGCAGGAACAGGAGTAGCTAATTGCTACTCCAAAAGCAAGCATCGGTGAGGGTCATAACTTGACCAAAGAGGTGCGGTTTCAGCGCTGTAATTTGACTGTTTTTCAGCCATACGGACGCGAGAACCATTGGGAATAGTGCTTCACTGACAGAGGACAATTTGTGAATTGTTTAGGGCTGAAAACAGGGCAAAAACCAGTAAATACAGTGTGCTGAAGCTACTTTTTTTGGGCAGGAATCAGAGGGTTTATGCCAGGGGAAGGAAGTTGCAACAGGGGAATTGGTTTCGCACAAGTTTTGGGGTTGTTATGTTGCCGAAATTTGGCCAAAACAGGTGGTATCTAGCTGGATACAGGTAAAGAATTCCCAGGATTTTACTTTGTAATTTACCCTCTCAAAGTATAAAGAAATACCGAAAGGAGCGCCAATTTTAGGGCCTACAGGTTGTCGGCATCTGCTCGGGGCATTCTAGCTTCCGAGCCGTGTGTGTACTGAAGTGTTAATTCCCGTCGCAGGTACCTTTTGCAAAGTACTCTCTCTCTCTCTCTCTCTCTCTCTCTCTCTCTGTGTCTTAAGTAAAGTAAAGAATTTCGGGTGAAAGCCAAGGCCTACCGCCCCACGGGCCGGTTTCATGTCAAGCAAGGTTTGTTACAAGGATATTTTCCATTTGTGTGTAATCTCCTGCTGAATTCTCTCTTCTTCCTTTTTAAAGTTCTCATCAAACAAGCCACGCTTCACATGCGCTAATTGCCTTTCCTTCTCTTTTGTCATTTGAACCTAAAGTCGAAACTCATTTTACCTAAATGGTTTTTAGTACTATGCCATTCAAAATACAAAGATAATGTTAGAATTATAACGTACATTATAGACTAATCTACCAAGGTAACGTCGCATGAGTGGGTACCAAGGCTATGTACCCCTTGCATACTTTCTTCTTAGAGCAGCAATCAGCTTCTGATCCTTACCAGGCAAACCCTTCAAGTACATTTTGCAGAGACTACTGCCATGCATTTCCTGAGTGTGCATTGTTTGGTTTTCCGCAGGTCATTTGATGGAAAATATCAATGCTGGTAAGGCACTTCACCGTGCCTTCAGTGTCTTCTTGTTCAACAGAAACTATGAGCTGCTACTGCAGGTTTGTTTTCTTATGTTTTTCTAGGCATTTATGGAGGTAGTAGTTAAAACAGTGACATTGACTGAGTCAAAACCTCTTGTCTTTTCATATTTAAAGAAACGCTCAGCGACAAAAGTCACATTTCCTCTGGTATGGACGAATACATGCTGTAGTCACCCTCTTTACAGAGAATCAGAGTTGATTTCAGATAATAATCTAGGTATGGGGCATATGAATCGTCGTAACTGTTTAGGTAATTGACCTGTTAAAAACCTTAGAAAAGTAAAATGATTGATGTACCTAGTGCAGGTGTAAGGAATGCAGCCCAAAGAAAGTTGAACGATGAGCTTGGAATAGTTGCCGAGGATGCACCAGTCGATCAATTCACATGCCTTGGTAGGATTCTATACAAGGCCCCATCAGATGGAAAATGGGGAGAGCATGAACGTAAGTAAAGTTTGTTTTAGCTTTTTTCTAAATATGCACGTGTTTGTGTGTGTGTGTGTGTGTCTATATATATATATATATATATATATATTTGTGGCATGTTTATTGCTCGATTTCGAACATCATGATCCGGCAGGGAATCATTTCTCTTCTTGCAAGTTGTCTTTCAAATGCAGCTTGGCACCCATCTCTTCCTACATGGCACATTATTTGCATGAGCCGTTTTATTTTAAGCAATGCCACAGAAATATCATGCTAGATCCGGGTGGTTGCTCATTTAAGCTTATTCCTTCCTGTGATTTGCAGTGGATTATTTGCTTTTTCTTGTCAGAGATGTGAGCTTGAAACCAAACCCAGAAGAAGTCGCAGATGTGATGTACGTAAATAAGGAGCAGCTGAAGGAGCTCTTGAGGAAAGCTGATGCCGGTGACGAGGACGTGAAACTCTCTCCATGGTTTAGGCTCGTGGTTGATAACTTCTTGTTTGATTGGTGGAGCAAGCTTGAGAGCAACACTTTATCTGCCGCCGCAAACATGGATCAGATTCACAAACTTTATTGATACCCTTGACATGTAACTTATATTTTAGTCATATACACGCGCTTCCGATGCCGGGTCAATCCTCATGAACTTGGGTCTATTGAAAGTTTGCTTTCATACAGAGAAAAGAGAAATAATAAAGTTTTTCTGGTCACTGTGGAGCTGTCGGGTTTTGTTAATAGCGTTCTATGCCCTGGCCGAAGCTTAATTTCTAGTGAAAGTGCTTTGACTACTGATTGCTGCCGCCTTGACTTGCCCATTTTCATGTTTTTAAGATATGTAGACATAAGCACATACATTCAAGAACAGAGAAAAAATGTTAAGATGTTTTGGTTTGCAGTTTCAACTCAGGAATTGCAACTCATATTTTTTCAAGAAATAGTTTCCTGAAGCAACAAAATCACTCAAAATATGACTAGATATTGAAATCATTTGTTTTGAGATAAAGAAATTATTGAATTACTCGTCTCTATGATTATTGAATTATTCGTCTCTTATGATATAGAGGGTCCCAGCCAGCTGGAGTCCGACAGCGGCTGCATTGTGGAATTGTGAATCATGCTGGACATGCCATATTTTTTAGTTCCATATCTGGGAGTGGGTGGGCTACTGATTTTGCTTTTCGTAAATTCTCCTTTTGCTTTTCCCTCGTAAATTCTCCCTTGGCACTAGATTTCGTCAGTGAGCCACTGAAGTGGCTCATGTCAGTTTTTAGTAATATGAGGATAACTTTTGCAAATGACTATAATATGAGGATAACTTTTGCAAATGACTACAAAACTCATAACTTTTCTTCAGCATGCATTTTAGATGCATAGACAACTTCGTAGTAAAAAATTCAATCAACAATATGAAAATATAAAATTCATTTTTTTTCAAAAATAGCTATTTTCACATAGAATTGCTTTTTTTTTTTTGGCTTTTTTGAAGGGGTGCCAAATGTTGTCAACTTTTCTCCCAAACATATAGAAGGTTCATAGCCTTCTCACATACATGTCTATTTTTTGGTGAAATTTGAGCATGCTTTCAAAAAACATTTGGCCTATCTTTGGGATGAATAGTAAAAATTTGTGTTTAAACAAAAGATGGCTACGGCTTGGAAACTTCTACATCACTAAATTTTTCTCCAGTTTTCATTCAACTCGTATTATTTGTTGGGCGTGTTTTCTTGAAGTTGTTTTTCATTTTGAAACTCACAAATTTTGGTGGACATACTGGTGACTTTCGTATTCTATTATGGAGAATCTTCTCGGATTCCCACATCGATCACCTCAAACCAACTACTAAAAGCTAAATGAGGAAACACGTTTTGAACCCTGGCAGCCAGCGTAGGAGTACAATAACGCAAAGCTAACCATCAAACCAGGTTGTCGTCGGTGATGCTATGTCCCCAATTTTAATTTTTTTTAAAAAGCAGCCCCAACCTTCGCCCAATTTGCCCTCAGCTCGCCGCTTTCCTCAGCCTGCTCGCGTGTCCACTCCTTCACTCCATGCGTGGTGCCGATGCCCATCCTTGCGTTTCGAGTTTGCTTTCCCTTCAAAATCAAAGCGCATCAGTTATGATTCCCCTCTAAGATGATTTTCTGAAAATCGTAGGTCCATACTGGTGATTTTTTTACAAAAGCTTTCAAAAGCCACCAAAGTGGCTCATTCTCTGACAAGACTAGTGTTAATTCCTTGGACACATGGCAACCATTGCTGCAAGCATCTCTCTCTCTCTCTCTATACATATATATATACATATATATATATATATATATATATATATATATATATATATATATATATATATGTGTGTGTGTGTGTGTGTGTGTGTGTGTGTGTGTGTGTGTGTGTGTGTGTGTGTGTGTATACATTACATATACATATATATATACATATACATATATATAGATGTACACATATATATAATAGATTTAATTAAGTTTGTGGGAGCATTATTTTTAAGTAGGCATTAGACATCAAAGTCGACCTAAATACATATACATATACATACACATACACATATAGATATACATATACATACATACATACATATATATATATATATATATATATATATACATACATGTATATATATATATATATATATAATATGTGTGTGTGTGTGTGTGTGTGTGTGTATGTATAAATATTTATACATACACACACACACACACACACACACACACATATTATCTATATATATATATATATACATGTATGTATGTATATATATATATATATATATATATATATATATATATATATATATATACACACACATATATATAATAGATTTGATTAAGTTTGTGGGAGCATTATTTTTAAGTAGGCATTAGACATCAAAGTCGACCTAAATAATCGTGATTTTTACATGATCTGATACCACAGGCATGTTCCTTATGATGTGTAGATCTCGGGTAGCAGGTTTGGTTGCATTTGAGTGTTGTTTCCTATGTGAAATGCAAATTTTTGGCTTGTAGTGAAGGTTTCCCAAAGTTGCAGATTTTGATTGTTTAAGAGTTTTCTAGGATTAATTTGGTCCCATCCGTTCTTCTCGGGCATGGCATGCTTTGAGTACGCTTCCATTCCCTAGTTGGGTGGGTAATGTCCCCTGGTTTAACAATTTATCTTTACCACAGGTTCTCACTATGTTATAGTTGAGGCGAGGTGAAGAACCCATAATAATATTGCCTCTCACTCTTTCAGATGGAAGGATACCTTGAAGATGGAAACGAGTTTTTGTTTCCTAGCTTCCCTTGAAGAAGATCATCCTTTCCAAGTCCATGCTTATTACAAAACTCTGAGCATTTTGTTAGCTATGCTATATTGCTCCACAAGTATGGTCTTACCCTGAGAGGATCAACCAAAGGTATGATGCAAGTCACACAAGCAGACATTAAAGCTTGAAGATTTGTTACTGATTGGCACTAGTATCATGTTCGATTTCTCATTGAAGACTCGTAGATAATAGGGGAGAATTCAAAGTGTAATGTCATCACTCTTCGAGTTTTCCACTCTCCCCAAAAATTCCCTAGTTGAAGATCCAGAAGGGTCTTGTTCCTCCTACTCCCTTGAAGGTGCCATGGTGGAAGGGGCGATGGTTCTGGATTAGGTATATCTTGTAATTTTCTCCTAACTTCATCTCGTAGTTTGAGTTGCTATTTCCTCATTCAAGGGTTCCAATGGAACCAATTAATCTCCTTAGGCTGTGTAATTGGGCCCAATTTGGTGGTAAATCTTGATTGAGATTATTTTCTACATTTGCATATCTTACCATAGCCACTCTAGGTAAGGGAGGTTGGGACCCTAAGACTTCGGTCAATCTTTCCTCGTGGCTCTCTCCTTATTTGTTTCCCTCTCAAAAATCTTGCTCTATAGTAGCAATCAATTGCTGTGTGTGTTCCATTTCTATGCCATATATTGCATCAGACCAAGCCACTTGCTCCTGTTGTGACATTATTTCCTACTCGGCAAGTTCCATTGGGGTAATTTCTTATCCAAATTTAAGGAGCATAAGTTCACAAAAAATTAGTCCTTTGATAGGTTGTGTTTGCTGTTAGCATCTTGTTTCATCCTCCTAATGAGAACATGAGCTAGGGCTCCCAAATTCATGAGCATGATAGAATGACAAACAATATTAGAGGAAGTATCCTATGTAGAGGATCCCCCTAGATCATACTTGTCTTAATATAGAAACGCATCATAATCATTAGTATTGATGTCAATATTATTTTGTATGAACTGCATTGAGTAGGTAGAGAACAAGGTAGTGACAATTTTTGATAGTGATGATGATCCCGACATAGCCATAGGAAGTAATTGCATATCACTCTTATGTAGGTGTGCACAATGGAAACAATGAAGACTCTTATGCAGGCTATGACCCCATATAAGCGTTGTTTAAGAATTGAAGACATTGGAAGGTAGCACTATTTTTTAAAGCTTTGTGTTCTCATAATAACCTTCAAAAAATTATATATGTTACTTTGTATCGTCCCGTAACTGAAAGGTATGGATTGTTCTTGCAAATGTGAAGGAGTTGGCCATATCTCACATAGACAAGTAGCCTTAAGCCACCTTTTTCTTTTTCTACAGCTTCTTGCATGGGATTACAATGGCTTGCAAATACTTCATATTAACCTAAAGGATGAAGATGTTGTTCACGACAGTGGGCGGTGAAGGACAAATTGACTACTTTCTCCAAAACATTGGCCTTGGGATATCCTTAAGACACTCTCTCCAACTTTTCTTTATTATCAGTTAGGGTGATTAAGTAGCAAATACTATGTTCATCTTATAACTTTAGTGTGCTCTGATACTTTAAGAGAGCTTTTTGTCTATAAACTTTGGTAGGTGGGATAACACTAAACCTAGCTTTTTTAAAGCACTAATTCTAAGCTGCCTGTGTAATTAGAATATTTTCCTTTTGACACTTCATACGTGATGCCAAATAGACAACACTTGATTCTTGCTTTCCTCAAGCTGAGTTCCTTGGGCATCAACTTCACCCACTCAAACTACTTTCACCCTATCCATTCACGTTCATTTTAACAACACATTTGGCAACCACACACAAAAAGGATGAAGCTTGATTGCTTAAAAGAGCATTAGTGTCCAAATAATTGTCTTTGAAAGGTATTCACACATGCAATGTATGCCAAGAGGAAATCATGATCAACAATCATCATGGAATTCAATGCACATTCTTCAAGCAATAAATGGACCGCCATAAAATTGCCAACATTTTGTCACTAATAGGCAAGGGCCTACTAATTGCATGGAAAAATTCCACAACGTTATTACATAGGAGACATGTTCAATCCTTCTCATTCACATTTATCATTGACATGAGCATGTGCCTCATATGCTAACATCTCATTGAACTGGTGGGTCCCCTATATTTTATGGAAACAAGTTCCAATAGATAGTGGATAACAGATTTTTGCTTGCAATCCATACTCATTCCCATGTGGCATTAACAAAAGCATCAGGTACACCTTAACAGCCAGCTTTTTGTGTGTGGAAAACTGAACTTTTTAAGATTGCCCTATAGGTTGCAAACTGAGTCTCAATCTAGGGGACTATACAGTGCTGAAGGGCAACTTAATGAAGATGGCCTTTGAATCATATCAGAGCCCCCAAGGATAAATGTTAGCAAACCATTAAGAAATGAAAATTGGCTACTATGATCAACTACTGGGACGAGTGGTTACAAACTCTAACAAGAAGTCTTTGACTACAAAAAGTTATTTCAAGTGAGGCTACAATGATGCTATTAAATCATGAGAAAGAACTTGATAGCGTAAAGTATGGGTCTACCGCCACATCATTTTTTTAATTTTAAAAATGGCTTGTGTGAGACAAACCGATCGATGGAATACAAATGTTCTTAAGGTATGCATGGTAGGAGAACAAGGGGTTAGGCCCACAAATGGATGCAAACTTGCTTTTATCCCATAACTCCACCTTCACCTCCCTAGTAGGGTGGAGTTTGTTGCACAGAAACTTCATTAATCAAGAAATATGCAAGGCATATTCAAAGAAAAAAACAAACAAAAAAACCCTTAAGGGCTTTCAAACACATTACACGATATTCTCGCTACCATCGTGATTTTAATTACATGGAATTCTCTTGCCACTCAGAGTACTCCTGTTCCAAAAAATGGCCATAAAGCTACATCCTGTATTCGATCCATAATCACGAACATACTGCAGATGTACATAGCCAATGGCTGCAGCCAGGTTTCCAACACAGGCTTAAGCTAATAGCTTGACTACAAATACATATATTTTTTTTTAACTCACCTATAGACTCTTCCCTATTTATCAGGCATTGCAGCTACATAGCAAGGTGTTCCTCTGGATTGTTTAGGTCCATCTCCACTTGCCGTATTGTCCACTTGATACCTTCAAGTTTCTGCCAAAATCACATGCCAATTAAAATCCCTGCGGTTCCACAGGCAGAACAGAAAGAGCTATACTAGAATCACACACAATGTTTATTTCTACTATTAATCCAGTGCTCACTGCAGCAATCATAAAAGTTGAAAAAGTAGGATGGTTTCAACGGAGTTCAAGCCCCTAATATACTCGCCGACATGCACAAGTTCAAAAGGTTTTAAAACTAAGAATACAGACTACTGTACTTCTTGCTCTCATACCCTTGTTTTGCTCTTGCTTGCAAATTTTCTGATGCAAATGTGCCCTTACATTCACATAGACCTAATAAATCTACCCATAAAGGAAAGAGCAAGTGATAGACCCATGGTAGTCGTCTACAAAACAAAAGAAGCATACGCTTCAGCATACATGGTATTGCCCAGAAATGGGGACATCCGCAAGAACGTCATCAGTGCCCAACAGTGGGTATAGCAGTAGGCCTATATATGCTCCAAGTTCCAAACAGCACCCAAGAGAGCAGTGTGGCAAGTAGAGAACTGTTATGAGCAAAAACTAATTTACACTTTCCCACAAAAGAATGCATCTTTGATGCAGTTCTGCAGTCCTGAAGAGATGGCAAAGTGCTGAGTTACATTTTCACTGCTGACATAGAGAAACCTATGCTAGCAGATGCTAAACTTCACTTGCTTGAAACTTAAAGACATACAGCCTTCTATTTGGGCAGGCTTTGCAGGCTTTGTTGTTTACACAATACTTACTTGAACAAGGTCATGATAACGCCTTGCAATGGCATCAAAATGTGGATCAACTCCTTGGTATTCACGTAATCGTGTAACCTATGTACCCAGAAAAATGTAAGTAGTCAAGAAACTTGTTCTCAATGACACAAAATATGCATCTCAGCCTTCAGGTGTGGTGATCCAAAACCATACAGCTCTATTGTATGCTGCAGTTGCTTCCTCTTTAGCCTCCAGCAAATGTTCCCTGGAAGAGTCATAAGGTAGGATAAAATTACACCAAAAAATCAAACAAAAGAAAACTGCATCCAAGCTTTTAGCATTCCATGTCTTGGCACCTGATCATATGCAATGCAGGAATGGACTCTTGTGTATATGTATCTCTAAGAAGGAGATGCTCCAGCACCCTGTTAATTGCACAAACATATTGAAGCCACCAAATAGGAGGATGAATAAATCAGGATGTTTGAGATCACATACCTCAACTTCGCATTCATTGTTTGACATCGCTTACACAGCCAGGACTTTCGAAGCCCATCCTAAGAAAACATTACAAGTATAGATTAGCCTTGGATAGGACATCTCTTCAAAAGCTGTAAACGAGGCAAAACCTTACATATTGATGTTGATGCTGCAGCTTAAAATCCTTTACAATTCTTAGCAATACTCCCAGTATTTGCTCAAGCACCTGTAAGAAAGAACATGCCGTCTCACAAATCAGATTGTGGATAAGTATGCATGAAAGGTGCACAAGAAGGTGCAACATGACTGGAATACTGAAACATATACATTATAATACTCAGCAAATTTCCTGTCTGCAGAATAAAGGTCCTCAACCAAGGCAGCCTCTTCTAGCTCAATTTCTTCAATAGCAGCCTTGATTCTAGAAAAAATTGGAAAGGATGAACCGAATCAACTTTAAGCAAAAACCCAGTACCACCACCAATGAAGAAAGGACATCCAATAACCTTTCTGAAAGATGCAAGTTTTTTGGTGGGTTTATTCCCAAGCTATCTGCCACAGCAAGTACACATGTAAACATGATAAAGCATCTTCCACAAAACACGACCTGAAATAAGAAACGAAGTAGAGAAATCCTGTTATTTTATAGCCCACTGCTTCATACCTGATTGGTCCATAACAAAAGACGACGCAAGCAAGTCATTTTTTGCTCTCAAACGAGCCTCCAGCTCCAGAATGAGTGCCATTTGGTAGCTAGTGCTATCCTGCAGACATTGACGAGTCCCTTCACATTTGAATTTCAAATGGGCCAGAATGCCAGTCCGATCACCGCTTGATTTAAAAAACCGAACTCCCAGGTTAAGACCAATTAATTGAAACACATATGAAACCTACACAGTTTACTACCTTGCTGACGTGAAGAAAAAGAAGTTAACACCATAGTATGAGTAAAATGCTTAGCAAGGTTGCATCCGTGCATACGTATGTACAGTTCAGTACAGTCAAGGGCTTCAATTTAGGCGAAATTTCAGCGTTCAAGGGTGGACACATAACGCGAACCGTTTTTGGCCTTTTGTGTGGTACTCTTTCTTCCTACGTTGCGTGTACACTTTGCGACCCCCTTCTTTGCGTATTCCTCATGTGTTTGCACTCTTCGCAGGAATCATCATGCCGCACAAGACCAACCCCAACTGGCAGCTCCACACTAATGTGTTGAGCGTAATCACGACCGCTTCCCAACAAGGTTCCGGCACACGCTTATGGCAATGCAAGTATTTGCAGGGTCCAGCACAGTAGTACCATAACGCTAGTACACTCTGGGTTTTGCACTAAAATATGGGTTGTTTTACAAATGGTACATACATATTACATATCTGAAAGGTGGTTCGGTACGATAGTACGTTCCGTATGTACCTAAAACATGTCGTACACTATGTACCTTTCCACCTTGATCCTTAGCAGCATTTTATTTTGAAATGCACAACACAATTCCACGTGCCCAGAATCCAAACCAGACTAATTATGCACTATACATCCACCATAGTTTTCCATGCAGACATACTAGCATCATCCCTCTGCTTTAAGTTGTAGGTGCCTGGACTGACTGGAAGGGCCATTGGCCAACCTTGTTGATGCTATATGTTTATGAATATCAGAGAGCACAATGGGAGAGGGGGAGAGGTCCTCTTAATCATCATGATGTATGCTAGGCCACAAGTCCCTAGTTGACAGCCTTGACAATGACATGGTCAAGTTGTTTCCAAGTTGGGTACAGAGTGTTGTAGCATCCTCTTCGGGAGTAGAGGTGGGCGTCTCTACAATGTCCGTCACCTGCAAGTTGAGGCACCTTGCCTCATTTTCTCGTCCTTAGGATGAGTTGGTGCTTACCCTGTTGAGTCTCCTTTTGAACCTCTTTGCAGAGATTCTTACTATTATATGTACCAACGCTACCCACCTTTCTTCCTTGGCTTACATTTGCACCTCCACTCCTTTGGACATCTCCTTTGTGATTTCTTCCTTGATGGCCACCTTGTCAACTTCATGTACTTCCCCTTCCTCCCATTTGGGTTGGCTCCTTTAAGGAGACCACTGCCCCCTTGACTAGGTGGATATCATGAGTCATCAACATTTGGCACTTCTCCTTCTCCAATGCCTCTACATGTACTTCTATTTTCGCAATGTGCGACTCTCGAAAACTCGCATCGGATGTGATAATTCTAGATCTGAATCTGAAAGAACAGCAGCTAAATTCTCTCTAAAAACTCCAGAAAAGCACCGGAAAATGCCACAAAAACGCTGCAAAGTCGGATTTAGCATTGGAGCTCTAATACCATGTCGGAAGTGACAGCAGTAGATGGACAGATATGGCTGAAAACAGCGGAAAAAGAGCACAACCTCTCGTCTCCAGTGGCGGCCAACAGCAACCTCTACGTATGGAACATCCGAGAGAAACCCCGTCGTGGTGATCTTCTAGATCTGCAATGACGCCCAAGTGAAGAGTCATCTAGGGTAGGAGAAGGCATAGAAGGAGAGGTAACCTGCAAAAACACATGAACGCAGAGTTGAGGGCGATCAGAGAAAACCCATGCTAGAGAGAGAGGGGAGAGAGAGAACACTGGAAAGAGTAGACCCAAAATGCTGGCTCTGAGGCTGTGAGGGCGCTCACTGCTGCCCCTGCTCATCCCCCTCGTGCACACTCTGCTCCCCCCCCCCCCCCTCTCGCCATCGCTCTCCCCCCAGCGCCCTGCCCTGTCCTGCCCTGCCCTGCCTGCCCGCTGCCTGCGTTCTGCCCCAGCGCGCAGCAGTGTCAGCGCCCTGCGAACCCGACACAGCCCGCCCGCCCACCCGCCGCGCTTCAGCCCGCTCGCTCCTGCTTCGCATTCCCGGTCCCTCTGCATCGCTACCCCCACCCCCCTCCCCGTCTTGCTTGGCTGAAATCGTCAGTACTCTCTACGTTCTCGGCACCTCTCGTCATCGTCTTTTCGCCCTTTTCCACGGCAGTAGACACTAATGGAGGCTCATGCTCCACCTCAAAGGGACCCTCAGGAAGTCCCCTCGCCCGACCCGCTGAGCCCACCATTTGACTTGCTCTCTCACCGAGAGAGCAAGCGAGCCTAGCCGCAGAGGTGGAACGCCTTCAGGCGACTTCCGTCATCTGCAAGATTCTCGGCACGAGACCCAACAAAGGAGAGCAGTGTGATCTTCTCCAGGCCCGCCTTCTCGCAGAGGTGGGCAAGATCTTGGATGTTCAATTCCTCGAACGCGGCTACTATCAGATAGAGTTCGAGACTTTCGAGCGTCCAAGGTCATTACGATGAGCCCCTTGGCCATCCGAGCAGTTCGTGCCCACTACAGATGTTCTGGTAGAGGAGGCAGACCTTCCCATCTCCGCCTGCTTTCCTGGTTTGAGGGAGTACCTGCCACTTTTGTCCAGGATAGGCTCAGAGATTGGGACTGTCCTGGAGACACCTCGCACGACAGCCTTGGTAGCTGCCAAGGCGGCCGGCATCCCCTCAGTACGTGTTCCAGTTAGGGACACCCACACTCTCCCGGAGGTCATCCTACTTCATCGGGTGAGTGGGGGTTGGTTTCGACAGAGCGTGGAGTATTCGGGCCTCCCGAATGAGTGTTTCATTTGTCGACAGATGGGCCATCTTGCGAAGGCCTGTCCACGGAGGAGACCCCGACCTACACCACAGGCCCAGCCCCAGCCCTCAAGGGCTAGCCAACAGACAGAGTCAGAGTACGCAGGCAGAGCCACCCTCTGAGCCTGGGACTCAAGCAGAGGAGAGATGGCAACAGGTTCGTGGTCGACGTCAGCAGGGGCCATCGCGCCAGCTTGGCACTCAGAGTGGTCCCCAGGCTCCTGCCCAGCAGCAGTGGGTTCCCACGGGAAACCGATTCGACCCTCTTTGATAGGATGAGGTCTCTCCACCTTAGCCTCACCCTCGACAGCCCCTCCTCCAACCCTCCCCCCACCCCCCCCCCCCCTCCACCTTCTCCCTCTACCTTTCCATCTCGCCCTCCTCCCTCTGCCGCTCCTCCTCGTTCCCCCTTCTCCCTCGCGCCCCCCTACTCCCTCATCTTCTCCCGCTCCAGCCCCGCAGCCGCCCTAAGGGGCAAGGCCCTCCTTGGCTGCTAGGAGATCTCCTGGCAACGCTTTTGCCACGAGTCGTTTGGCGAGAGAGGGACAACCTTTCTTGCGACCCCCTCTTCTGGTGCAGACGTCCCCCTTTGCAACAGTTCCTGGTGGTTTGACGAGCTTCAACATTCGTCGTGGTTGGGATTTCTTTGCCTACGACTTTACACGGTTTCTCGGCGATCCCTCAAGTCTCATGGAACGTGCAGGGATTAGGTGGGCCCCAGTTTCAACGTAAGAGGGGCTGACTGCGTCAAGAGCTTCAACGATGCCTTGTGGGAGGAGAGATTGACATTCTTATGCTACAAGAGCATCATCTGTGTGAGAGCCGCATCAGACGCTGTGGTCAGCTTTTGCGTGGACAATATGAGACTTTTTGGTCAGCTGCATTTGGACCTGGAGGCATCCAAGGCAGGGTATGTATGACTATTACAGATTCTTTGCAGCAGACCATTGTGGGCAAAGGGATTATTGTGCTAGGCAGGGCTCAGTGGATCACTATGCACGTTCAGGGTTGCCTTGTGGGTTTCCTGAACATCTATGCGCCCAATGTGGCGAGTGCACGTGAGAGTTTTGGTCTCAAACTGTTCAATCTCTGCCGCAAGCAGAGCAATGGTGCATTGGGGGTGACTTCAACATGTTGGAGGACCCCTCTGACAGGATTGGAGGTAGCCATATTACTGTGCATGGAGTTGAGTTGGCATCTTGGGAGAGGTTTTGTATGACTGCGGGTTCCGGATGTGTGGTAGCATTCTAGCTTTGTGAGGCCCCCAGACAGCCTGGCCTTCTCTCGTTTGGACCACAGAGTGGGCGGAGTGAATCTATCTCGGATAAATCGCTTCTACACTAGTGACCACTTTTGTGACTTGGGTGAGACAGTTGGCATTCTCGCTGGGACTTCCTTTTCGGACCATGCACTAGTGATCCTCACAGTGACAGATAGGCAGAGGGGGGGGAGTACGATGCTACGCATCCCTGAGAGGGTCTTGCTAGACTCTGCGCTCAGAGAGCGAGTTGTGGCTCTTTGGACAGAGAGCTTAGACATGCAGGATTCTCCTACTGACAGAGTGGCCTCAGGACTTGCTCAGCTTAGTCGACTCTTTCTTCAGGAGTCCTCGGCTCACCTGGCTGCAGCGAGAGAGGAGAAGTAGCGTCTCCAGCGGGGCGTTGCTTCCTTGCAGAGGATGCAAGAGCAGCATCCAAACAATCCTTGGTTGGAGGAGAAGTTACAGCAGGCTTGCCAAGAGCTTGTCAGCACAGAGGAGAGGCGCCATGAGTTTACTTTCCATCGACACGCATCTCAGTGGACCCAGGTGGGAGACAGAGTGGCGCTTTCTTTGAGGCAGTGGGGCCCCGACATACGCATGCCAAGGTCAGTCAATTGAGGAGGCCCAATGGGTCAGTTGCTTCAAAGCCAGAGAACATGCATGCAATTGCTATTGACTTTTACCATGATCTATTGTCTGTAGAGCCTCAGTCAAAGCGTCAGGATGCATGCAGAGAGCAAGTGTGGGCACAGATGCCTTGTCTTGTGACTGAGGAGATGCGCCAGAGGCTTGAGCTGCCTCTTCATCTAGAGGAGCTACACGTGGCTCTTAGAGCACTACCCCGTGGTAGTTGTCTAGGTGAGGATGGTTTGACTCCCAGCTTTTTCTTGGAGTACTGGGACTTGCTTGGCTCAGATCTCTGCAGCGCTTTTCAGCACATCCTGCATACAGGAGAGATGCTTGACAGAGGGGCTTGACCTACCTCATTCCCAAGGAGGGTGGCTCCTTGGATGAGATTCCACACTGGCGACCCATCACCATCCTCAACTCATCCTACAAAACTCTTGCCAACGCTCTGAGTTTGAGGATTCAACCACTTCTTGAGAGCATTATACATGGGACACAGACAGGTTTTGTCAAGGAGCGTAGTATCCTTGACAACATCTTTACTTTTTGGGAGGCTTCTGCCCTCACGCGGCTCCGTGGTGAGGATCTGGTGATTCTTCTTCTCAATTTTGAGAAGGCCTACGATAGAGTTGACTGGGACTTTTTGAAGGGCGCTCTATGCAGGATGGGCTTCTCAGATGGCACACAGTCAGGTACTTTTGTCAGGAGGTAGAGGTGATTGTTTCATGCTCACACAATCGGTCAGACAAGGCCGCCCGCTTGCCCCCTTCCTCTTCATGTTCTATGCTGAGGCGATGAGCAGGTTTTTGGTTTCACAGCAGGTTGGTTTACGTGGCTTAGCGCTCCCTATTCGGGGAGATGAGCTACTGGATGCTGAGTTTGCAGATGACTCAGCCTTATACTTGGATGGCCAGGAGGCCAACCTTCACAGGTGTGAGCAGGCTCTTGAGACCTTCAGGCGCATTCATCAACTGGAGAAAGACAATGGCTTTCTCGGTTGGTAGTGCTCCTATGCCGGATTGGATGCCAGGTGCGGGTTTCAGATGGATTCCCCCAGGGACTGCAGCTCGATACTTGGGCTGTCAGGTTGGCTTGGACCTGTCTCCCAAGCAGCAGATTGCTCCCCTCCTCCTGTCCATCAGGAGGAAGTTGTTGCATTGGGCTCCACACGACTTTCTCTGGCAGGCAGAGTCGTAGTGGCCAACCAGGTTTTGTTGGCTACTATGTGGTACATCGCTTCTTGTTGGATCTTTTCGAGTTCTTGCATCAGTCAGGTTGAGAGGCTGATCAAGAACTTCCTTTGGTCAGGGCGTGACACTCAGATAGCCCAGGCCAAAGTGGCATGGCAGGTCATCATTCTCCCTTGTTCTCAGGGAGGGTTGGGGATCATAGACCCAGCACAGCAGAGCAGAGCCCTTTTAGGGAAGTTTATCGTCAGAAAACTTCTTCCAGGAGAGGAGCCCTGGAGGGAGTTCTTACTTCAGCGGCTAGTGCTAGAGTGCCTCAGCCAGAGGCCCCTGGCGACCTTCGACCAGATGGATTTTCACAGAGATGCGTAGAGTTGGCTTGAACAGGAGACTGGAGGACCAATTCGCTGTGAGTCTGCTCTGATCTTGGGAGCAGCTGCGGAGAGACCTGGAGCAGCGTTAGCCTACTTCCACGGAGGAGCGCCTGAGACAGCCCCTTGTTTGGAACCCCATGGTTAGCACTCAAAGAGGCCACTTGGTTGGTAGTAGGCCTCATGTTTCCTGGGGTCCCATGGCAGAGGGTCCAACACGCACTTTAGGTGACTGGTTACAGTTCTCAAGCTTGTCAGAGGAGTTGCAGGGCATCCAGCTACAGGGCATGAGAGGGGTGCAGAGCATGTGTCAGGACATCTCAGAGGCAGTACCAGCCAAGGTGGTACCAAACGTACTGTATGTGGCATATATGTACATACTGTATGTTGTCCCATACAAGAAATTTTTATGTACGTAAAAATACGTACTCTTCTTAGGGCAACAACTGTTAGAGACGTTTAAAGACATGTTTTACAAGACAACCACATACTGTGTAACTACTGCAAGAGACTTCAAAGTTTAGACGCCATTGATGATTAAACAGGCATATTAAAGCTCAAATGAGAACTGATTTGGTCGCCCATAGGTAGCAAAAATGCATCAAAAACCCTCAGCCATGCTTATCTTCTGAAAAGAAGATTTTTAAAAAGTGCCTTGTACGGATCGATCTGTACCATACGGATCGAACAGTACGTCCGTACGGTGCGGAACGATCGGTACGTACGTTTTGATCCTACCTTGGTACCAGTTGAGTGGCTCGCTCTTCTCGAGTCAGCAGCGCCCAGATGGATGGGGACCTTCACGCGACTTGAGGTTCTCATCGCAGTTCGGGCTTGCTCAGAGACTATACCCTCTCTTTTTCGAGCTACAGGGTGAGGGTCGGTTACACCGAGTTTCAGTAGAGGCCCCACAAGTGGCAGAGTGCTGTTTTCAGAGGATCCAAGTTGTGGGCATCTGTGGGAGGACCTGTGTCATAGATCCAAACCCAGCAGCTCTAGAGACTAGCCACTGGAGACTGTGGGCTTGGGAGAGTTGTCCATTGGCACGAGTGCAGTGGGATCCTGGAGAGTGGTTTTGGAGGGATTCAGCAGATCATCCAAGTGTCCCTTTCTTTCAGTACATTGTTCGACTGGGACGTCACATACTGGCAACACGGAGAGAGACTCGTCCTGCTGCAGCACCTCATTGGCAAGAAGAGGGTCTCACAGCCGAGTTCTTGTCAGCTTTCTGGGAGAGGTTGTAGGACTCCAGACAGCTGAGACGAGTCACTTTGTTCCAATGGCTGGTTGCACATCAAGCTACAGCGGTTGGGAGTTGGCTCGTACATAGTGGTCTCTCAGCATCATGCGCAGCTTGTGACCATCTTGTGGAGAGTCAGCGTCACTGTCTTTGGGATTATCCTTTGGCACAGCAGGTTTGGCTTCGTATTCTTCGGCTGATGCCAGCTCTTTCCACTGTTGAGCGCGTGGCGGTTTGTGCAAGTGATAGAGCACGCGAAGATGTGCAGGCCTTGAGGCTTGAAGCGGAAGCACTGTGCTGTAGAAGGGAAGCGCTAGCAAAACGAAGAGGGAGAGAGAGAGGGCTCACGTTTTTGGGGAAAACTCAATAAGTGAGTTTTGGGTTTTCCCACTTTTATTATAAGTGACCTTTAAAAAATGTGTCCAGGTTCAATATGAACCTGGACAAAGTATAAAAATGTACAAAAAGGGGTTATTTAGGCCTTTAACCCAACAACCTCCCACTTAAAGGCATAAATGACGCCTTTAAGTTAACCAACTCCCACCAGCTGTATGCAATGCTCATGTTGAGCTTTAGCAAGACTCTTGGTGAGAACATCTGCAGGGTTATCCTGTGTGTGAATCTTAGTCAAGGTGACTAGACCATCCTCCAATACCTGTCGTATGAAGTGGTATCGCACATCAATGTGCTTTGTCCATGCATGAAACATGGCATTCTTGGCCAAATAGACAGCACTTTGGCTATCACATCCCAAGACAGGAGTACTAGCAGGCATACCAAGCTCTTTGACAAGTCTGCCCAACCATATGGCCTCTTTAGAAGCCTCATTGGCTGAAATATATTCAGCCTCAGTAGTACTCAATACCACAATTTTCTGCAGTCGTGAACACCAAGAGACAGCACCACCAGCAATAGCAAACACATAGCCACTAGTGGACTTCTTGGTATCCAAGTCACCTGCCATATCTGCATCACAATAGCCCTGCAACTTCAGGTCACTTTTGCCATAGCATATACACTTAGATTGTGTACCTGACAAGTATCTTAGAATGCATTTCACAGCTTCCCATTGTGCTTTGCCGGGATTGGACATGTATCTACTAACAACTCCCACCGCATGGGCAATGTCAGGACGAGTGGCAACCATAGCATACATAAGAGAACCACAAGCTGATGCATAAGGGATTCCCTTCATAGCATTCACTGCCACGTCATCCTTTGGGCAATCGGCTTTGCTAAGTTTTGTGTATGGAGGTAAAGGTACTCCAAGTGACTTAGCTTCAGCCATGTTAAACCTATCAAGTACTTTAGCAATGTACTTTTCTTGAGATAAGAAGAGCAATTTCAGCTTTCTATCTCTCTTGATTCTCATGCACAAGATGTGCTCAGCATCACCTAAATCCTTCATTGCAAAAGCTGAATTCAACTGACGTTTAAGAGCATCAATGGTAGACTTATGCTTCCCAGCAATCAACATATCATCTACATATAGCACAAGGATTATAGGACTTCCATCATTATCCTTCTTTGTATACAAACAATGGTCTGAATGGCTACGTTTAAAGCCTTTAGACAGCATAAAAGTATCAAACTTTTTGTACCACTGACATGATGACTGCCTCAAACCATACAGTGCCCTTCTTAGTGTGCATACAAGTTCCTTTCTATCAGGAACTACAAAACCCTCAGGTTGCTTCATGTAGATATCTTCATCAATGTCACCATGAAGAAAAGTTGTTTTTACATCCATTTGATTCAATTCTAAGTCAAGCACTGCAGCGAGAGCAAAAAGGACACGCAATGTCGTAAGCTTTACAACAGGAGAAAAGATCTCTTGAAAGTCAATCCCCTCTTTCTGTGCATACCCTTTGGCAACTAACCTTGCTTTATACTTGGGCTTTCCATCAACACATTTGACCTTGTAAACCCATTTGTTAAGAAGAGCCTTTCTTCCTTTAGGCAATGGCACAAGATCCCAAGTATCATTTGCATACAAGGATTTCATTTCCTCTTGCATTGCAAGCTCCCACTTACTGCTTGACTCACATGTCTTTGCCTCTTTATACGTAAGAGGCTCTCCCTCATCTGTCAACATAACATGATGCAAAGAGGGCTCAAAGCGCTGTATCAACCTTCTGACACGAGTAGACCTGCGTACCCAATGATCTACATTCTCAGGCACAGGTTCTACATCAGGAGGCAACTCATTTTCAGCATGCTCATGCTGCTGAAAATCATTTTCAGCCATGACAGGTGGCTGTCCATCCTCATTTGGAGCATCTAAATCATGTCCTACCTCTTCTGGCTCAAGGTTAACCGGCTGATTATCAATTTCAGCTTGCGGTAATGCATCCTGAGGCTCTTTTTCAACATCAATAGGTGGCAAGAGAGGCTGAAATTTGACCGATTTCTTATCAATTTCATAAGATGTAGCATTTTTCAGCAATTTAGCCTCATTGAACACTACATCTCGGCTGCGTACAACCCTCTTAAACTGAGGCAAACATATCCTGTAGCCCATTTCACCCTCTTCCCCATAACCTAGGAAGAGTCCTTGGATGGACTTGGCATCTAGCTTTGTCCTCAAGTCATTACGAACATGGACAAAAGCCTCGCAGCCAAACACTCTCAAATGATCATAAGAGGCAGGTTTGCCAGACCAAACCTCCTTTGGAATGTCATTTTTCAGCGTACTGTTAGGAGAGCGATTGCATACATGAACTGCACTTTTCAAAGCCTCTCCCCAAAACCCATGAGGGAGATTAGCTATGGACAACATGCAACGCACTCTCTCACATAAAGTACGGTTATACCTCTCAGCCACACCATTAGAAGATGGATTATAAGGGACTGTCAACTCCCTTTTAATCCCATATTCTTCGCAATAACGCTGAAATTCAGCAGACGTGTACTCCCCCCCCATTGTCAGATCTCAGACATTTAAGCTTACTACCCTTTTGCGTGCTCACAAAAGCATGAAACCTCTTAAATGCATTAAATGTCTCACTCTTATTCTTTAGCAAATATGCCCAGCCTTTCCTAGTGCAATCATCAATGAATGTAACAAAGTATAATGCACCACCAAAAGACTTAACAGGCATTGAACATACATCGGAGTGAATTAAATCAAGAGCGTTAGCTTTGCACGAGACACCAGAATAATAAGAAGACTTCTTTTGTTTACCATACAAACAGTCATTACAAAAATCTAACTTGGTGCCCTTTACATCAACCCTCTTCAAAGAGGAGAGCACATCAAGTCCCTTGTGGCTCATATGGCCAAGTCTTTTGTGCCACAACTCCAAATGAGAAGCAACTTTGGCCACTGCAAGAAACTTGCCAGGCAAAGCTTTGCCATGTAAATAGTACAATGTACCACTCTTGCATCCCTTGACAATGAGCATTGATCCCTTAAGCAACTTCCATGAACCCCCAGCAAAAATGATTGTATAACCCTGTGCATCCATCTGGCCAACAGACAATAGACTCTTCTTGATGCCTGGTACATACCTTACATCTTTAAGCATAAACTCTTGGCCATTGTTTAATGCCAAGCACACAGTGCCCATTCCGTCAATGTCACAAGCATGGTTATTCCCAAGGTAAACCTTGCCATACTTGCCTACATGATAAGAAGCAAAACACTCCACAGATGCAGTCACATGAAATGAGGCACTCGAGTCTACTATCCAAGACTGTGTAAGGCCATCATTTGCACTTAGCAATGCATCAATGACATCTCTACGTGAGATAAGCATGTCTTCTGCATTTGCTACAACAAAATTTGAGGAGCATGAAGCTGCAACCAAGATCTCCTCAGTGTCGGATAACTCTGTGATAACCACACTAGAGGAAACATTGACAATCTCCGAATCCTTGGAGGAGGTACCTGCTGATTTTTCCCCTTTCTTATCCTCTGTCTTCTTCTTCTCCTGTGATTCCTTCTTTCTTTCCTGCTCTTTCTTGAAATACCTGCAATCTGGCTTCTTATGGCCTTTTCTGCCACACTGGTAACAAGTCACGTCCTTTATCCCTAGACTTGCTTTTGCTCCTGTTTTGAGTCTTGGTACCTGTATTTTGCTTCTGACTTCTGCCTCTCGCATTGTAAGCAGAACTGCCACCTTCCCCACCACTAGACTTGCGTCTAATTTCCTCATTTAAGATGGAGCCTCGCACTCCATCATATGTGAGGTTGGGGCTATTACTCAAAGAAACCACGTGCGTTTCCCAAGAGTCTGGCAAAGTCATCAACAAAAATATGGCTTTCAACTTGTCATCAAAAGGTTGAAGCCCAGTATCCTGTAGCTGACTCATAACACTGGTGAAAGCACTTAAGTGCTCAGAAGCCGACTTGGCTTCGTCAAGCATAATGTTCACCAGTTTGCGCATCAAATGCACCTGATACACAGGGGTGGCATTCTCATAAGTGGCCTTCAACTTATGCCAAATTGCATGTACAGTGTCCAAGCCCTTTATGTCCACCAAAATGTCATCGGTCACAGCCATTTTGATATAGGCCTTTGCCCTCTTGTTGAGCTTGGCCCAATCCTCATCCGGCATATCCTCAGGCTTTATAGCCAAAAGGGCATCCTCACAATCCTTGAGGAACAAAATCCCCTGCATCCTGTCTTGCCATAGGTCGAAACCTATACCGTCAAATCGCTTGATTTCCATCAAGCTCTTGGCATCAGACGACGAGGAAATAGAGGCCATTTGCACGGATAAAAATGCAGCAGAAAGTGTCTACACAAAATCTGAAAATTTTCAGTGATCACAATGTACTGCACGTTGCATACAATGTGCTGAAAATTTCAGCAATTAACAAGTATCCCCAATGCGTACTTGCATAAACCCACAAAAGGCATACATAAACCTCAATTTGTGTACATAGAAACAGTCCAATTTTGAATTTTCTGCAAATTAACTGTTTTGGCGCATCAATTTGCATCAAATGGACCTGTTTTGAGTGGGAAAAGCAAGGGGCATTCACGGGAATCGATTTAGAACACCTGCGTTTTGCTGTTTTGACCTGTAATTTTCTGGTTTTTACCTGTTTTGACCGAATTTCAACCTGTTTTAGGCTGTTTTGGAAACCCTAATCACCCTAGGTGACACCGGAAGCAAGGGGCTTCGCGATGAAAGCGGAAATTTGACGCGAGAGAAGCCTTTCGCCTGCTGTCCAGCCACCTGCGCAAAGCTTCTGAAACCCTAATCTAGCTCTGATACCAGTTGTTGAGCGCGCGGCGGTGTGTGCAAGTGATAGAGCACGCGAAGATGTGCAGGCCTTGAGGCTTGAAGCGGAAGCACTGTGCTGCAGAAGGGAAGCGCTAGCAGAACGAAGAGGGAGAGAGAGAGGGCTCACGTTTTTGGGGAAAACTCAATAAGTGAGTTTTGGGTTTTCCCACTTTTATTATAAGTGATCTTTAAAAAATGTGTCCAGGTTCAATATGAACCTGGACAAAGTATAAAAATGTACAAAAAGGGGCTATTTAGGCCTTTAACCCAACATCCACAACTCGGCAGTACACTTAGGGGGCAGTTGCTTGGTCCACTCTCACGAGCCCGGCACTTCAGTTTGAGCTATCCTCCACAAGCAGGATGATACTGATGCAGGGGGGGGCGACCTACACTCCAGCCTGCTACAGAGCTTACTCACAGGAGTGGTGCAGTGAGAGAGAGGAGTGTTGGGAGCTCATCTGCGGCCTCACACTCTGGTTGATCTGGCGAGCCCGCTGCTTCCGCATTCTCGAGGTTCGCCCAGTACCACCAGTAGAGACTGTTCAAGATCTTTGGCTTGAGCTGATCCATACTCTCAGAGGACAGTTCGAGAGACTCCAGGGCAGTTCCGACCGCATGCGAGAGCGCAGAGAGGCTTTCCTTGGACTCTGGCGCCCGGGCCTTTTTTCGCCATGGTCCAGGGTGTGCTCAGATGGCACTACCGTCCACATGTGTGGCTCTTCCCTCCTTCCATCTCTTGATTTAGCCTCATTGTACATATGTTGTTTTTTCATTGGGAGAGTCTCCCCCTCATGAGTGTTGTAACCCTCTTTTGTAGAGGTGGTTGTAGCCCTATGGGCAGTTTCATTAACTAATATGGGTGGGCACCCCTCCCTATATAGGTACACTGCCACCACAAGCCTAAAATAGGGGGTAAAAATTGGACAAAATGAGAATTGACCCCTCGTGGGTGGAAAATGGTACACTATTCTTGGAAATAATGCCCTAGGACTAGGGCCACCAACTAAATGACAAGTGGTGCGAAAGAATGGCTGAAATAGGCCAAAAATGAGAAACTACCTCGCATAGCCGGGCACATGCACAAAACATTCCTCACTCCCTATGATCAGCCCCTAGTTACATGAAAAAGTTATTTCAAGTGAGGCTACAATCGTGCTATTAAACCATAAGAAAGAACTTGAAAGCGTAAAGTATGGCTCCACTACCACACCCTTTTTATTATTAAGAAAAAAAGGTTCGTGTAAGACAAACCGATTGGTAGGAAACTAACAGTATGTAGCCTATGTATGGTATGAGAGCAGGGGGTTAGGTCCACAAATGGATGCAACCTTGCTTTTATCCCATACTGATCTGGAAAGCTTCGAATTTCTCTCTTCTCCCTCTATATTCCCATTCTCTTTCCACCTATCTCTCAATCAAAGCTCTTTCCCTATCCAACTTACTTAGTAATAATACCTCTTCCTCTCATGACTCCTCTAAAGACGAGGACAAAAATTCTAATGGGAACGGTGACAATAAAAAGAACCCTCACAATTCTCAAAGACCTGTTTTGTTGATTTTGCTAAGCGAATGTGAGGAGTAATAGTACGCTTCACAGATAATGCAATCAATACATGAGCCTACGTATCTCTAACATCCAAAGGAGATTGCTCAACTGTAGGCAAAACAACTCTAACAACAGATTTGCTAGAACCTACAACATCCTCAACAGAGCTTGCACAACATTCCAAACACCCTTTGACACAAGAACGTGTGTCATCATGTAAGCCCACATTGTATACTTAGCCCCATCCAATTTGTCCTCAACAGCAAACATCTTGAAAACATTTGTGTTGTTGTCAGCCATGGCGAGTGACTGCACTAACACGTGCTATATAGCACAACCCGTGAGGAATGTAATGGACCTTTTCTTCTACTAAAAATTTCACTGAAAGAAATTCTACACAAAAGGAAGAAATTGCCAGTGGAAATGAAGGCCGAAATGAGCCCGAAGTATTACTCGGCCTACTAACGCTCACCAAAGCTCACCCACTTTGAAGAAAGTGAGCAGCGGGGTGTTGGCGACTATGCCCGGGAGGACACAACCTACTCCAATATTAATTGTTGAAATTAGGATTGTAGGGATGCATGCACAGTTTGGAGAAGATGAAGAAGCTCAAGGCACACAACAGAGAGTGTATTGCTTAGTGCACAAATACATAGATAAGTTAGCCCTAGAGTAATGGGCATATATACAATGCATTGGGGAAAAAACCTCCTAGTGAGGGAAAAAGTGCCCCGGCGGTCCTAAGTATGTTCAAACACATCACTACCACATATATGGTAACAAGGTTTTTTCCTCGGTTTTGTACTCCTTGAAGCTCTTGAGGGGTTTTCTTCACCTATGGTTGTAACTTGTATCTTGATATTTGGCTTCGGCTTTGTTTTGTAATGCCATGTGGCTTTATGTAATAAAAGTGATACAAGCCCCACATTCAATTGAGAGAGAGAGAGAGAGAGAGAGAGAGAGAGAGAGAGAGAGAGAGAGAGAGAGATATGAAAATGAAATGAAATGAAATGTAGTATTGACGTCTTCAAAAGGCCAAAATGACCTATGAGACCAAAAGGTTACATGTGGTGATTCTAATACAAGGTCTGGGTACAAAAAGTACAAAGAACTGGAAAAAAAAAGGTGGGTAGGGGTGGGGTGAAAGCTGACACAAAGGGAATACAAAGGGGTGAGCTGATACAATAGAGCTCTCTGACAGTAGAGGCATCATATACATATACATTCGTATCCAAAGGCTATAGAGGTTCAATGTCCTCCAAGGTAAGCTCTCTCTCGGGACGGCTCCTATGTCGCGTTAGTATGGTATGGATCCTCTGTCGCAATCTGCGTCGATGTCGAGAGGGCCCCTCATCTGTGTCTGCGAATTTCCAATAAGTATAATCCGAGGCATCTCTGATCCCGGTATCTCATGACTCTAGAAAGTGGTCCAAAACCCTCTTTGAATAGACAGTGAAAGCGGCCTCGTATCTCATAGTATACTGGGCAGTGACATATGTAATGTAGCTCTGTCTCGGGCCCTATCTGGCACACCTGACAAATCCTCCACTCATCGGGTACTCCTCTAAATTTGCATGTCTCGATCTCTAGCTGATGTGAGGATGTGCGTATCTGACCAATAGCACATCGTATCCCGTGGATCGTATCCCGTGGGATAGATGAGCATCCATGTATCCTGGTCTAATCACATAACCATTCTCCGTGAGCTGGAGAAGATGCTCTCTATAGAAATCTATAGAAAGCCATCTTTGTACCCAACTCATGTGTAGGCTGTATCCATGTCTTCTTCGTATCCAATTGAATCGTCTTGTTTGATGAGCCTGGTAATCAAAGAGTACTGAAATGGGGGTAGCCAATCCATACTAAAGCCATGTAACTAAAACCAAGATACCATCTCTACATATCAACATGATCTATCTCCCTGCAATGCCAGATGTCCCGAAGACTCTAGTGCAAATCGAGCATATCTGTCTCTAGGGAGAGCCCAAGTGCTATGCATAAATGAAACTGATCGAGTGAGTGCCTCCACTACCAATGGAGGAGCAGCAAGCTCTGCCCTAATAATGTCATGTGGTACTGAGGCCTTGGCCCTAATCATCCGAGAAATCATAGACACCAAGGGCCTCTCCATACATCTCCATCCGTCAGTATTGCAAGCTCTGCTATGATGATCAACTGAGGGGCCCCATATCTCCACTCCGTACAGCATGGCCGAAGTGACCAAAGTGTCAAAGAGCCAAAGCTCTGTCCGAGGTTCCTGGAACTAAACCTGTGCACATATCCTCTCAAGTCTCCCCAATGCTGCATAGGCTCTGGTCAATCGCATATCTGTTGCACGCCTAAGGGAAAATACTGGACCACTGAAAACCGCCCCAAGATAAGTGTATGTATCTGCATACTCCACAGACTCTCGACCATATGTAAAAGTGGGGGCGGACCTCCTTATCCACTGCGCCGTAGTGTTAAACACCATGTCACGTGCACATCTAGCCCTATGTGCATGTGGACAAGCTATCTCAGGCCTAGGGTTCAAGTCAACCTAGTAAGTGTTCTAGCACCTTTGTGAGCCTGTGTGTAGGCCGTGCATGTCCAGGCACTCAGATTAGTTGCATATCCTCGGATTGCACACAACATAATCATTATCATGTCACTCAGTACCCATCATGAGCATTTTACAGAGCATAGAACCCTTTTTCCCCAAATACACATTTTTCACTTATTTATTATTAAGTGACTTCTGTTGGAAAAGTAAGTAGGGCAAATTGCTAAGGAAATATAAAAGAAACCCAGTGGTCACTCAGTAGAAGCAAGAGAATGGAAGAGAGCACAGGTATTCTTGTAGCAGGCCCTCTAGCGTTCCTTCCTCAGCAAGACTTCCTTAGCAAGACTTTCCCGAGCATTTTCAGCAAGGCCTCATCAGCGTTTTCAGCCAGTCATCAACAGCGTTTTCAGCCAGTCAGCATCAGCGTTTTCAGCCAGTCAGCATCAACGTTTTTAGCCAGACAGCATCAGTGATTTCAGCCTCAGAATTCAGCCAGATTCCAGTCTCTGTTGCAGAGCAGAGTATCCATTCCGCTTTGGGTGACGACCATGCACTAGGATCTTTGGTTCTTAGGTTCACGAGGAACTTGGGTTTTTGAGGGTCTTGGGTTCTTGGGGTCTTGAGGTTCTTGAGGTTCTTGAGGTTTTCTTTTGCTTGCAAATCGTGTTTGAGAAGGATCTTCTCTTCACCCGAGTTCTACTCTTTTCTGTGGGCGCACCCCATGGCGGCCTTGCGCTCAGACCAAGGTTGCTTTTTCCCACCTCACATCGATTGGCCGGCCGCTAAGTGCACGGTCTGCTCTCAATGAGTGAAAAGAGAGACAAGGGGAGGCTGGACAAGCCCTTCTTTCTTGGGATTCCTGTCACTCTTCAAAAACACGATTAGGAATCGACACGCCCAAGCGAACTTGGGTTCGTGCGACCTCAACAAGCAAAAAAAAATTATGTGGTTCTTGAGGTTCTTTCCTTGAGTGATACAGAACACTACCAAAGCTCTGATACCAATGTTAGGTGCAACGGAATGATTGTTTGCGCTTTGCTCAAGATGAGTGCTCCGAACTGTGCTCAAGGTCCTTTTGTTCTTAAGGAAGGTAGAGCCTTCCGTTCTTAATGAGAGAATGCTATGATAACAAACAAAGTGAATGGACACTGTGCGTGCAAGTGTATGAGACTGAGAGATAGAGAGAGAAGAGAGATACGTCACCAGAGATGTTGTAAAACCCTCCTCTGAAGGCCCTACTCTCGTCGGCAAGAATGGTCTACTTATGATTGCACAATCTGGTACAAATGGTATTGCATGTGACGGATGCAAGTCTAGGCTATGTCGGCGATGACGTCGGTGACGACGAGACCGACCTAAGGGCTGAAATCTGCAATCTTTCTACTGCTGTCCAAAAACGCTATGGGCTGAAATCTGCGACTAGTCCAAAAACGCTGATTTGGGGGATGTTTTCGGTGGTTCCTTGACGCTGAAAATCTGCAGTCTAATGGCTGAAAACTGAGGGTCCTTCCGGCTGAATCTGTTGCTTCTTTATGGGCTGAATCTGCTACTCTTCTATTGCTGAAAATCGCTGAAATTCTGCATGTGCTGAGGTCAAAAAACGCTAGGGAAGCTGATGACAAAAACGCCAGGTATGTTGGTCCTTGCAAAAATGCTAGCTCCTGTGGTCTTCTAGCAATGACAACTGATGCAAAACGCTAGGCACTGGTGGGTATGGCGATGATGTGCTGGTGCAAAAACTCCAGGCAATGAGGCAATGCTGATGAAGAAACGCTAAGATAGGGGGATCTGCTGCTTGGGGGGGATCCACCAAGGCTTGGTCTTGCTGAGAAGTTGCCTGCTGAGCTTGGCTCCTGTTGCCTCTTCTGCCAAATAGTGCTAGTGGATGGGTGTTTACCCTGAAGTGTCCTTGGAGTGTATGCATACTTCTGTGAGTAACTTAGTGCAACATGGAAAATTCCCTTGAATTCAATTAAGTCATTAGTAACAACTGGTTTATTCTGGCTGTTTTCTCATTGAATTTGAAGCTCTAGTTTGCTTATATACAAACTTAGCAAAATTGCCCTACCTACTTTTGTTGGAAAGTCACTTAAATTAATAAGTGAAAAATGCCAAAAATAGGTAAAATAGGCTAAATGCACTAAAAAATTCCCCCGATGGAATCTGATGGGAATATTGATAATCATGTTGTGTGCAACCAGAGGATATGCATCTACACCAAGTGACTGGGCATGCACGGTCTACGAATAGACTCACAAAAGTGCTAGATCACTTCTAATCTAGACTTGACTTTGTCCACTGACACATAGGGTTGGATGTGTCACGTGACAGTAGCGCGGTTGAAAGAAGATTGGCGTAGTCTCAAGAAAAATGGTATGTCGGTTATGTCTTTCTCTAACCATGTTTTGCAGCTCGACACCCAATTACGCAAATCGGATGATGAGTGCAAAGAGGCATTCCTTTTCGGGTTGGACGAGTATATAAAGTATAATGTCGAAGTACTCGACCCCGTGGATCTCAACAAGGCGGTAGCGATTCCTCTCGCACAAGAGATGAAGCACAACAAAGGAAAGCCTAAGGAGAACAAGTCTTCTCACAGTACCTCTCAACCTCCTCAAAACCCACAGAACGGTAAGAACGGTAAGAATGATAACTCTTCTAGCCCATCTTTCTCTCATCCTTCGGAAAAGAACTCTCAAAACGAATCTAAGGGTAAAGCTAAAACACCTGCTAAACCTAAGCTAACCCCATATGAAAAAGTTGCACAAGGAATTATAGGAGGATATATAACGCCAAAAGAACAAATCATTTATGCTAAGGAAGGTCGATGTTATCAATGTCACATCAAGGGGCATATAAAGAAGCATGTCCTAAGACAACACCACTTAAAGAACCCAAAGCACCAACAGCTACCACAAGCACTTTAGTGAACCAATTTCGTTCTCAACATGTTTCTGACACACACATTGATGAGTCTCTCTTTAAATGTTAAGGTCACGTGAAGGGTCAACGTTTTGTCATTGTTTGATTCAGGCAATATGCATGATGTGATTGGTGACTCTCTTGTAGAGAGAGCCCGTCTATGATGTGATTGGTGACTCTCTTGTAGAACAACTCCTCGAGGTGTCAGGCTTCAGTCTCGGTATGGACTCTCTCAATACGCACGAGTACCTTGATGGGTTATTCACGATTGAACAAGCTTCCTTCCGTAAAAAAATTTGTCGTGTCTCCTCTCTCAAGATGTGATATGATTTTGGACATTAGATGGTTTCGTGAGCATAACCCTCTCATTGATTGGGCAGACAATACGCTCACTCTCAATGCCAAAAGTAACTCTCCCATGATCATTCGTGGTGAGGAGGGTCCTCATTCTTTACCTCTCATTTCTCATGTGTAGGCGAAGCGTGAATTACGACGAGGAGCACAAGCGGCATTCATCTATTCCTCTCCACCTCAAGGCTCCAGACAGGTATTCACCTTTGTTTAACAAGTATAAGCACCTCTTTTTGCAGGATGATCTTCCACCCCATCTCCCTTCCGAGCGGCCGGAGGACCATCGCATCGAACTCACGGAGGGGGCACAGATAGTCAATAAGGCTCCCTACCGTTTGAACAAGACTCAAGAAGAAGAGTTAGAGCGGCAACTCACGGAGTTGGTGGCCAGAGGATTCATACGTCCTAGTGTAAGTCCTTTTGCTGCTCCTTATTTATTTGTTCGCAAGAAGGATGGCTCGTCTCGTTTGTGCGTTGATTACAGAGCTTTGAACAAGATGACCATCAAGAACAAGTTTCCGATGCCTCGCATTGAGTATATCCTCGATAGACTCAATGGGGCGAAGGTTTTCAATAAGGTCGATCTCAAAAGTGGATACCTTCAGGTAAGGATATTCAAAGGCAATATCTACAAGACCGCCTTTCGCACAGAGCGAGGACAATGGGAGTATGTGATTATGCTTTTTGGATTGACAGGTGCCATAGGTACATTCAACCGTCTCATGGTAGGCCGTTTTGGCGATATGATTGGTGTGTGTGTTTATCTTTTTCGATGATATTCTCATTTTCTCTGCATCGTGGGAGCAACATGAAAAGGATGTAGAAAGGGTTTTAGCCCGTTTGGATGAGTGTCAGCTGTACATTGCAGCTAAAAAATCTGAGTTTTTTCTCATTGAAGTTACTTATCTCGGTTATATCATTTCTGCAAAAGGTGTCAAGCTCGATCCCGTAAAGGTAGAACAGGTTCGTAATTGGGATTCGCTGCAAAACTGCATATGATGTGTGTTCTTTTCTTCGTTTATGTCAAGCATTGCCGCACACATGACGGATGTTTTGAAAGGGGTAAAAACTCGCCGACAGCACGTGGTTTTGCTCGAGGCAGCCGTTGAGGCTTTCGCAGCTCTCAAGGCTACGATGACAGAAGCTCCATATCTCATCCTTGCCTCTTGGAACGACCCCTTTGGGGTATGGACGGATGCGACCAATGTCGCCATAGGTGCTATGCTTCAACAGCATGGCCGTCCAGTTGCATTTCTCAGTCGGAAGTTAAATAGTGCCGAAAAGAATTATTCAGTTTATGACAAAGAACTTCTGCCTGTCATTCACTCTCTCAAGCATTGGAAGCATTTTCTGTATGGTAGAGAGTTCACAGTTCGCACAGATCATCAAGCCCTTAAGTGGCTCTAGTCTATGCCTAGTGCACATTGGAGTGATCGCCAAGCACGGTGGTCACAATTTTTCGAGCAATTTGGAGGTTTGATTGAGTATGTGCCTGGTAAAGCTAACCCTGTTGCAGATGCATTAAGTCGCAAAGGACAGATCCTAGCTCCTGAGTCAAGATCCACAGTTTCTATTCAGGGTGTCTCTTTCGACAGCATGAAGAAGTAGTATGCATATTTTGAGTTTGGTAAGCAATGGTTGCATGCTCTTGCTTCCTAAGGGCCCAACAACTATCTCATTTGTGAAGGTTTGTTATATTTCGTCACCGTCTATGTGTGTTGCCCTCACTCAGGACAAATATATTGCACAATGCTCATGACTCTCTCACGTGTGGAAAAAATGTGTTTCGTTCTGTCACACAGTGCACCATTTGTCAAAAGGTAAAAGCTCCTCCGGTAAGCAGCAAGGCCTCTTGCTACCGCTGCTTAACCCCGACGGGCCTTTTCAAGACATTTCTATGGATTTTGTGACGAACCTTCTACCTAGTTTGCATCCAAGGAACACTCAATGTTTGACAATTGTTGACCGTTTCAACAAATTTTGCACGTTGATTCCTTGTAAGGCCAGAGTCACTGCACAAGATGTGGCACGGTTGTTCATTAAGCATTGGTACCCCCTCTGTGGTTGGCCAAAGTCAATTGTTTCAGATAGGGATGTTAAGTTCACGTCAAATTTTTGGCGCGCTCTCTTTCAAAATTTTGGCACAAAGTTAAATTTTTCATCTGCTTTTCATCCACAATCAGATGGTCAAACAAAAATTTACAATCAGTTTGGCTTTTGATGTTTTGAAGTCTTATGTACATGATCAACAGTCTCATTGGGAGCTCTATCTCTTATTGGTACAAGCAATTTTGAATGACTCTTATTTCTCTGCCATTGGTAGAACTCCGTATGAGGCAGCTTTTGGTCGTCCGTTCCAGTCACTTTTGACTCGCTCGGTCAATCAAATGCATGATGTCAATACTGAAAGTCAACCGTTGGATGAGATTTCTAAGAGTGTGAAGCTTCGGTTAAGCAAGGCTCAAGAATCTTACTCACGATAGGCTAACAAGCATCGTCAGAATGTTACTATCAAGGAAGAGGATTGGGTTCATTTGAGAAGCATGAAGCAATGTCTTAAGCAAGTCGGAAAGAAGTGTCCTAAGTTGTCTTTCAGAATGTATGGTCCATTTCCTGTCATTAAAAAGATCAATGAGGTTTCTATGAAATTACAATTGCCTAACTCATGGTCAATGCACAAAGTTTTCCATGTTTCTTGGTTGAAAGTGTTTCAGGGTACACCTCCAAAGGACATTTCCGAAGAAGAAGAACCAAAGATCATCGACGAAGCTGAAGTCATGAAGCCGGAGCAAGTGTTGTTGCATCTGTTTCTCCATGGCTCAAAGAAGCAAGTACAACAGTACTTTGTAAAGTTCAAGGATCGGGGAACCCACAAGGCAGTGTGGGTCGATGAAGAATTTTTCAAAGATTATCCAGAGCATGCAGCTCGGTACCAGTACCTCACTTTGAAAAGGAGAGGATGTCACATGGACATCTAACCCTATGTGCATGTGGACAAGCTATTCCAGGTCTAGTGTTCAGATCAGCCTAGGAAATGTTCCGGCACCTTTGTGTGCACAGGCCGTGGATGTCCAGGCACTTAGATTAGTTGCATATCCTCTGATTGCACACAACATAATCATTATCATGGCACTCAATACCCATCATGAGCATTTTACAGAGCATAGAACCCTTTTTCCCAAAATACACATTTTTCACTTATTTATTAATAAGTGACTTTTGTTGGAAAAGTAAGTAGGGCAAATTGGTAAGGAAATATAAAAGAAACCTAGTGGTCACTCAATAGAAGCAGGAAAATCGAAGAGAGCACAAGCATTCTTGCAGCAGGCCCTCTAGCGTTCCTTCCTCAGCAAGACTTTCCCCAGCGTTTTCAGCCAATCATCAACAGCGTTTTCAGCCAGTCAGCATCAACGTTTTCAGCCAGTCAACATCAGCGTTTTTAGCCAAACAGCATCACCGTTTTCAGCCAAGAATCATCAGCGATTTCAGCCCAGGAGCACTAGCGTTTTCAGCCTCAGAATTCAGCCAGATTCCAGACTCTGTTGCAAAGCAGGTAGTGTTTTTGGCCAGGCTTAGCCCTATAGCAGAATTCTCAGTTTTCAGCCATTAGTCGCCACCGCCGTCGTCGCCGTCATCATGGGCTTACCCTTTCCTATCAACACCATTGTATCAGATTTGTGCAATCTATAGCATAGACCTCTCTCGCCATCGAGAGAGGGGCCCTTGGAGGAGGGTTTGAGAACCGTCTCGTGTCGTATTCTTCTCTCTCTCTTTCTCTCAGTCTCAGCACTTTCATTCACAGTAGCATTCACTTTGTTTGTGATCATTGCACTCTCTCTCTAAAGGAATGGAAGGCTCTCCCTTCCATAAGTAAAAGGAACCCTTGAGCACAGTTCGGAGCACTCATCTTGAGCAATATCAACTTTCACTTCCGCTGCACCTTACACACCATTACCTTGGTCTTACCAAGGTTCACAGACAATCCACTGTCCTGTGCAAATACATGCATGCATCCAAATGACGTTGCATCCCTCTAGAGAATCTGAGATCAGCACAATATCATCAGCATATAATAGCAACAGAATCTATGTACCTACAAGCTGAGCACCTCTATCACTGTCTAACTGTACATAATCTGAAAACTGGGACAACCCTGCTTCACCCCCATGGTGGAGTGAACCATGTCAGACATGCCCTGAGTAGTGCGTACCTGTCCTACCATTGCCCTGTATAAAGCTAAGATCCCCCAAATCAGCTTTGTGGGCACCCCCATGTCCTGCAATCTGTGTATTAGTCTGGCTCGTGGCACTGCATCAAAGGCTTTGTGGAAATCCAGAAAGCTACAATAGATCCTCCTGCTATGGTGTCTACCCTCCTCGATAATGGCTCTGAATGTCAAAATCTGGTCAAGAGTGGAGAAACCTCTCCTAAACCCTGTCTGTCCTGCTACCCGTATGCCCTCTCTCTGCCCATCCACTCAACTCATGCTCAAGAATTGATGCATATAGCCTGACCAGAGTCTGAAGAACCATGATGGTGCGATAATTCCTGGGAAGCATAGGATCTCCTGACTTGAAGATAGGCACAATCGTGGACATACTCCAAGTTTTAAGAAAACCCTCATACATGGCTCTATTAAACATCATAGCAAGAGGCTCTGCAAACATATCTCTGGCATAGATGAAGTGCTCTGCTACCAGACCATCATGATCCTGTGCTCTTCCTGTCTTTATCCTGTCAATGGCTTTTCTTACCCTCTCAACAATAAAGAAAGTACATGTTTCTGGGCATGCCTCTGGAGGGTCAGGCAAAGGTGGATGTTGTATAGAGAGATGTAGTATATTCCCCCCATGTCTCTCTGGAAGTGATGGCTGGCAGTGGAGAGTGCTCATGGAAAAGCCTCCATGCCTCACTAGAGTCCTAACTCATAAACAACTGATACAGATCACGCTCTAACTGAGATAGGTAAGCCCTCTTCTTTCTCGCACTAGGCGGTAGAAGATAATCCGTGACTGTCTATGTGTAGTAGTACCCATGAGCACCTCTCTCCGTAATCGGATCCTCGTCTCTCTATGCTCCTCATCATACCAATTGTTCTGAGGCATGCTCACAGATCATCTGCGTGTAGGCTGGCTATGGGGATATGACTTTGAGGCTACATCATGGAGCGTCTCTGTCAGAATCTGGGTGAGCTCATCTAGTGGCCGTCCTGGCTCCTGAGTGCATAGTTGCCTGTATATCTCATCATTGTACACGGGATCCGTCTCCAGAGAGAGAGAGAGAGAGAGAGAGAGAGAGAGAGAGAGAGAGAGAGAGAGAGAGAGAGAGAGAGATGAAATGAAATGTTATATTAACGTCTTCAAAAGGCCAAAATGACCTATGAGACCAAAAGGTTACAACCATGTGTGACTCTAGTACAGTGTCAAGGGAACATGAGTATAAAAATATATGAGGGTGCCTAGAGTGGGTAGGTATGTCAGCCTAACCTATATCCTCATCATCATCAATGTCCTCATCACATAATACATCAGCTCAGAAAACATATGGGGAGTGGTTACATTCACATGAGGGCTAGTGAGATGCACAACGGGGGAAGTAGACAATGGTGATCATCTCATCAGCTCTTCATGGGTCTCTGCAGTATGGCCTCAATGTCCTCCATGGTCAGCTCTCGAGGGGGGTGTGCTCGATGTCGCTCAATAACGCTCCGTAGCCTCCAATGTAGACCTCGTCTACGGTGTGAAGATCCTTGCATCCGTGGGTGTCGTGAGCCATCAAGCTGGATGTAAGGTGCAGCGGAAGTGAATGTTGAACTTTGCTCAAGATGAGTGCTCCGAACTGTGCTCAAGGATTCCTTTTACTTACGGAAGGAAGAGCCTTCCGTTCCTTTAGTGAGACAGTGCAATGGACACAAACAAAGTGGTGAACGCTATGAATGAAGGTGCTGAGCCTGAGAGATAGAGAGAGAAGAATACGACACCATAATGTTGTCAAACCCTCCTCCGAAGGCCCCACTCTCTATGTCGAGAGCGGTCTACTATTGATTGCACAAATCTCTACAATGCTTGGACTTGCCGATGATGTCGACAACGACGAGACACTGAAATCTGAAAATGCTAAGGGCTGATATCTGCAAATCTTGTATCTGCTGAATTCTGACTCTATGTCGGTGACGATGTCGATGACGACGATGCGCTGAAAATGCAGATGCTGAAATCTGCGTTTTCCATGCTGAATTTGTAAACCTTGCGGGATTTTACCGTGTGGCGAGGATCTGTTGCGGTAAGGTGAGATCTGCGAGGTTCGGGGGTTCTACTACGGGATCTGACTGCTGAAAACTGAAAACGCTGGTGCTACTGTGGATTCCGTTGCGAAGGAATTGCAAAACGCTAGGTCGCCTGCTGCTCCAAACACACTAGGGCTGATCTGCTGTTGTGGGGGAATCTCCTAACACTAGGACTGATCTGCTGTCTACTGTCACCGTGGATCTGCAAATGCAAAAACGCTGGCTGATTTGATGCAAAAGCGCTAGGCCTTCTGCAATGCTGAAAACGCTAGAGTTGTCGCGGGAGTTGGTCTTGCTGAGAAGTTGCCTGTTGAGCAAGGTGCTCCTGCTGCCTCTTCTGCCAAAAAGTGCCAACTCTGGTTTGTTTATATATATCTTAGCAAAATTGCCCTACCTAGTTCCCAACAAAAGTTACTTAATAAATAAGTGAAAAATGTCAAAAATAGGAAAAATAGGTTTAATGCACGGGAAAAATGCTATTGATGGGTTCTGATGGAAATCTGATGATCATGCTGTGTGCAACTAGAGGATCTGCATCTAATCTAAGTGTCTAGACATGCACGGTCTGCAAACAGACTCACAAAGGTGCTAGATCACTTCCTATTTTAGAGTGACTTGACTGAACTGAACCCTAGTCATGCTGTAGCTTGTCCACGAACACATAGGGTTGGATGTGTCACCTGACATCCCCTCCTTTTCAAACTGAGCTACTGGTACCGAACTATATGGCGTCGAGGGAGATCGCCAATAACATCCGGAATCCTGGAAAGGACTCTTCGCCGGCCCAGGGTGTGGTTCGTGCGATACTTGAACTTCATAAAGGTCTGCAATGCTTGCTACTTTGGGCCGCACCGAAAGCGACACAAAGTCTTCTGTGGCTCCTTCAATGCTTGAACTTCGTCTAGAGTCATGCTTCTTCCTTCTTCAAGAATCTCCATGGCTGAAAATTCCTGAAACCACTTCCAATACAAAACCATGAACATACCTATTCCATGTAAAGTGATTGGAAAAAATCTCGTCTTCTCAAAAGACTGTGCATGCAATGTTGATGAACAAATAGACGGAGTGCCAATCCATTCATCCAAGACATGCAAACAATGAGATCAAATCTTTTGTTTCTGATCTAGATCAATCAACTGTGGCAAAACACAATGGAAATGCCGATGCTTGATGCTCATACTTTCTTGTGCTCTATCTTCGAATATGTCGTGCCAAGGAAGAGACATGGAATGTGACTTCCTTGAATGCATACTTTTCAGCTTTTCATGAATAATCCGCATACATCCGTGCTCATTCATGAGTGAAACGTGCTCAACATACAACATGTCATGCCTAGGAAAAGGGATCACATAAAGACGTTGACTAAAATACAAGAAACGATCACGAATGAAACACTCGATCAATGCGTGCTGACGAATCATTCGAACACATAGTACTTCCTGTAAGGGTTCTTTGGACCTAGGCTCGAGAGCCAAGATCGGTTCATCGTGTTTGATCGAATCTGCTTGGGGGGCTGCTGTGGACCTCAACTCGAAAGCCAAGATCGATTCTTCGTGATTGATCGAATATGCAATGAGGTTAGCTTCACTAGGGAAAGTATCAGCTAACACATCATCCTTGTGAACAATCGCATCATCTTCATGCAAATCATCATGCTCTGAGAAATCACATCGTGATCATCATGCAAATCATCATGCTTGTGAGTGTCATCCAAATCATCATGCTTGTCATTGTCATCATCATGCTTATCATTATCATTCAAGTCATCATGCTCATCATTATCATGCAAATCATGTGTGTCTTGCTTTGGAGAAGTAGAGACTGAGAGAGTCTCCTTTTCCTGATTCTATGCAAAGTGCATCTGCACTTGAGAAAAGAGTCGCAACAACTCTTGCATGTGTCGCGCTTGTTCATGCTCACGCTCTATGGCTGCCTTTCTTTCTGCTTGTCTGCGATCCATTTCTGCTTTTCTTTCTTTGCATTCACGATCAAATTCTGTCATTCTTTCTGCTTTTCTTGCTTCGCATTCTAACTTCCTGTCCATAAACATTTGCTCCAACTCCTCCATAGGAGTTAGTGCAATCCTTGGCGTAGATGGGGAAGGGGGAGGGTCGGAAAAACCTCCTGGTGGGGAAAATTCTTCTTCGCCTCTCTCATGCTCATCACCTCCAAGCGAAGTATCCATTCCGCTTCGAGTGATGACCATCCACTGACGTCGTGGGTTCTTGTGGTCTTGGGTTCTTAAGTTCTCGAGGAACTTGGGTTCTTGGGGGTCTTGAGGGTCTTGAGGTTCTTGGGGGTCTGGAGGTTCTTGCAGTTCTTTTTTCGCTTGCAATCTGTGTTAGAGAAGGATCTTCTCTTCACCCGAGTTCTGCTCTTTTCCGCGGGCGCACCCCTTGGCGGCCTTGCGCTCACACCAAGGTTGCTTTTTCCCACCTCATGTCGATTGGCCGGCCGCTAAGTGCATGGTCTGCTCTCAATGAGTGAAAATAGAAACAAGGGGAGACTGGACAAGCCCTTCTTTCTTGGGATTCCTGTCACTCTTCAAAAACACGATTAGGAATCGACACGCCCAAGAGGACTTGGGTTACATGCGACCGCAACAAGCAAAAAAAAAAATTACGTGGTTCTTTCCTTGAGTGATACAGAACACTACCAAAGCTCTGATACCAATGTAAGGTGCAGTGGAAGCAGCGTAACCGCGAAACGTTTCAAGGCCGAAACGTTTCACCCTGAAACGTGGCGTTTCACTACGAAACGTTTCAATCCAAAATTAGAGCACAGTGAAACGTGAGTTTAGCGACTTTGAAACTAAAACTATGGTAACTTATTGTTAGTGAAACGGCTCGTGTTTCACTTGGTGAGTGAAACGTTTCAAGGCCCGAAACGTTTCACCTCCCCCGACCTGTCGAAACGCGTTTCATGGTGACGCTGAGTGGAAGTGAATGTTGAACTTTGCTCAAGATGAGTGCTCCGAACTGTGCTCAAGGATTCCTTTTACTTACGGAAGGGAGAGCCTTCCGTTCCTTTAGTGAGACAGCGCAATGGACACAAACAAAGTGGTGAACACTATGAAAAAACGTGCTGAGACTGAGAGATAGAGAGAGAAGAATACGACACCATAATGTTGTCAAACCTTCCTCCGAAGGCTCCACTCTCTATGTCGAGAGCGGTCTACTATTGATTGAACAAATCTCTACAATGCTTGGACTTGCCGATGATGTCGACAACGACGAGACGGGCTGAAATCTGAAAATGCTAAGGGCTGATATCTGCAAATCTTGTATCTGCTGAATTTTGACTCTATATCGGTGACGATGTCGATGATGACGATGCGACGACGACGCGCTGAAAACGCAGATGCTGAAATCTGTGTTTTCCGGGCTGAATCTGTAAACCTTGCGGGATTTGACCGTGCGGCGAGGATCTGATGCGCGAAGGTGACATCTGCGAGGTTTGGGGGTTCTACTACGGGATCTGACTACTGAAAACTGAAAACGCTGTTGTTACTGTGGATTCCGTCGCGAAGGAATTGCAAAATGCTAGGTCGCCTGCTGCACCAAAAACGCCAGCGCTGAATTCTGCTAACGCTAGGGCTGATCTACTGTCTACTGTCGTCGTGGATCTGCAAATGCAAAAACGTTGGCCGATCTGATGCAAAAGCGCTAGGCCTTCTGCAATGCTGAAAACGCTAGAGTTGTCGCGGGGGTTGGTCTTGCTGAGAAGTTGCCTGTTGAGCAAGGTGCTGCTGCTGCCTCTTCTGCCAAAAAGTGCCAACTCTCGTTTGCTTATATATATCTTAGCAAAATTGCCCTACCTAGTTTCCAACAAAAGTCACTTAATAAGTAAGTAAAAAATGTCAAAAATAGAGAAAATAGGTTTAATGCACTGGAAAAATGCTACTGATGGGTTCTGATGGAAATCTGATGATCATGCTGTGTGCAACCAGAGGATATGCATCTAATCTAAGTGTCTGGACATGCACGGTCTACGAACAGACTCACAAAGGTGCCAGATCACTTCCTATTCTAGACTGACTTGACTGAACTGAACCCTGGTCATGTTGTAGCTTGTTGTCCACGGACACATAGGGTTAGATGTGTCACATGACACTGGATGGCTCGATCAAGAAGAATGCCCCAACATGGGTGTGACTGGGTAACCTGCAGTGGGCCATCGGGAGTAGTCCCTCTGTAAAAAGTAGTGATCTGGCTCTGTATGGATCCTCTATGTGTAGGCCTTTTGCTCCTAATGGTAGTCTCTATGAGTCTACGGATCTCCATCAATAAGAGACCTAGGCACCTCTGGTCAAAGAGAGAGAGAGTGTTAGGTGCAGCGGAATGAATGTTTGCGCTTTGCTCAAGATGAGTGCTCCGAACTGTGCTCAAGGTTCCTTTTGTTCTTATGGAAGGGAGAGCCTTCCGTTCTTAATGAGAGAATGCTATGATCACAAACAAAGTGAATGGACACTGTGCGTGCAAGTGTATGAGACTGAGAAATAGAGAGAGAAGAGAGATATGACACCAGAGACGACGTAAAACCCTCTTCCGAAGGCCCCACTCTCGTCGGCGAGAGTGGTCTACTTATGATTGCACAATCTGGTACAAATGGTATGCATGGACTGATGCAAGTCTAGGCTATGTCGGCGATGATGACGTTGACGACGAGACCGACACTAGGGCTGAAATCTGCAATCTTTCTACTGCTGTCCAAAAACGCTATGGGCTGAAATCTGCTGCGGGTACAAAAACACTGATTTTTGGGGCTTTTTCTGTGGGTCTTTGTCGCTGAAATTCTGCAGGTTTAGGGCTGAAAACTGAGGTGTCTTTAGGCTCAAAACCGATGGTCTATCCGGGCTGAATCTGCTACTCCTTTTAGGGCTGATCTTGATGGTCTTTTAGGGCTACAAATCACTGCATATGCTGGATCTGCAAGGGCTGAAGATGGGACCAAAAACGCTGGACTGTTGTGTTCCAAAAACGCTAGGGAGGGTGGTCCAAAAACGCTAGCTGCTGTGCTCTGCTTGCGGGAGGATCTGATGCCAAAAACGCCAATGCTGGTGCTTTGCTTGGGCGATGAAGCTTGATGCAAAACGCTGGGGATGCTTGTGGATGGCGATGGATTCTTGTGGAAGAAAAACGCTAGTGATGGGGTTTCTTGCTTAGAGGGAATCCACCAAGGTCCTGTTGAGAAGTTGCCTGCTGAGCTTGGCTCCTGTTGCCTCTTCTGCCATTTAGTGCTAGCTTTGGTTTGCTCATATATTTTCTTACCCAAATTGCCCTACCTACTTTAATAAGTGAAAAATGCCAAAAATAGGTAAAATAGGCTAAATGCACTGGAAAATTTCCCTGATGGAATTTGATGGATTCTGATGGGAATACTGATGATCATGCTGTGTGCAACCAGAGGATATGCATCTACACTAAGTGACTGGGCATGCACGGTCTACGAATAGACTCACAAAAGGGCCAGATCACTTCTAGCTCTAGATTGACTGAACCCTGATCATGTTGTAGCTTGTCCACGGACACATAGGGTTGGATGTGTCATGTGACACACACACACACACACAGAGAGAGAGAGAGATTTCATTATCGTCCATGGCGGTCATATATGACCCATGGGACCGGAGACAAAAAACATTACAACACAGCCTTTTAAGTGAAGGCATTGGATACATATCAATGAAGGACTGAGGGTCCGTCAGCAGGGTAGAAGATAAGAAAAGAAAGGAAACAAGACCTAAACCTAAGTAGGATTGGGTAAGGGGAGACCCCCTTCGGGAGTTTGGAACTCTTGAACGATGGCCTTCCCCACGTAGACTGCCCATTTGCCTTGCTTTCGGGCTTCATCGACTTTCTCGAGTTTGCACTTTTTAACCTTGAGTTGATTCATGGTCAGCTCCTCAACAATCCAAACCTTTGTTCCTTTGAGGAGGTAAGATTGGCGCAATAGCCTCACTCGCTCCTCTTTGTTCTTAAAAGTGAGAAGGCACTGCTACGGTGGTACTTTCCTGTGTGCATCGTTAATCCAGGAAATGTCTTCTGGCTTGATGCTGATGGGCTGAATAATATCGTTGAGCTTAATGATTGCCTCTTTGAGGGTGTCCTCGGTAGTGCACCATGGTGAGGGAAGCCCACCAATCCGGATCTTAAGGGCATTCTCTTCCTGGAGTTTCTGCTCGTGAAGCTCCGTCGTCACACAAGTTTGTACTTTTGCCAAGGCCACAGACTAAGCGTGGGTGACTTTCGCCTCAACTTCTCTTACTTTGACTGTGGCAAGATTGACCATGGAGTCAAAGCGCGCCTCAAGCTTACCGAGGCGAGCCTTGAGATCACGATTCTCTTCCATAAGCTGGTCAAGGAAGAACGTTCGGATTGGACAGCTTCAAATGGAACGAGCCTTGAGATCCCGATTCTCTTCCCGAAGAACGTTCTTGCTCGGTGCTGCCACAACGGCTGCAAAACTGGGTCACCTCCTCATCGTGATCTTCGGTGTATTCATGGTAAAAAGTAAGTCGGACTGTGATGGCTGCTGCTCACTTTGTCACAAAGTGCAGAGAGATTTGCTGGGAGCTTTACTCTGGATATGGGTTTGATTTGAAGCCCTTAGCTTTTAGGGGGGGCTCTTTATGTTCTGAGTGGCGAGAGAAAGAGAGAGAGCGGGCGAGAGAGAATCTCCTGTGTCAGCTCGGGCGTCACCACCTGCCACAGCAACTCCAGCAGCTCCAGCAGCCCCTCGTCGTCGCCAGCAGAGGGAGGCTCGCCTTCACCATCATCAGGCTTCTCGAGTCTTCCCTACTGTTGCTGGTGTCGTCTCAGCTGTGCACGCTGTCGCAACTCTGGCAAGTCGTCACAGCAGGTCATGAGAACGCCACAGGCCCTGCAGGTCGCAGATTAGCTTGGGGGGGGCGGGGCTATGGCTTCACACCTCCCCATAGGGCAGCCCCTCGCCTAGGGGGAGGCTGGGGGACAGAGGACGACAGCGACCTGTGTTAGGGTTAAGTTACGAGAGAGAGAGAGAGAGAGAGAGAGAGAGAGAGAGAGAGAGAGAGAGAGAGAGAGAGAGAGAGTGCAAAACAATGAAAGGCCAATATCAAAGAAAATGATAATACAAAGTTACAATCTCAGAGCAAGAACACGACAAGGTGGACAACTTTGGAAGTAAACAGATCCTTAGTGAAAGGGTGCAACACGTGATAACATAGGGGTTGCCTATAAATCAAAATTTGAGAGGTCAAGCAAAAGAATTTCAACAGGGCAAGGCCAAAATGAGGTGGGGAAAAGGACAAAAAGTGTGTGACATGGGCAAAATGGTAAGACACCGACCCTAAGCACTGCCTAAAAATGATGAGTAGCAAACCCGCAACTAACACATACTTAATAATCAGCGGTGCAAACACCTGGAAGATGACCTTCTATCAACAAATGCACTACTGTCTCTCAGGCTCTTAGGAAGGCTTTTATCACTTCAATGGTAGAAAGGACTAATAAATTAGTAAGGGTAAACTTCACTCAGTAGATAGGATCATAACAGATTGTTAAACATGTTAGCATGACAGACAGCCTATGCCATGAGGAAAACACTGGACTCTTCAGTTGCTTTTGACTGCTTGCAAGTTGCTTCCCACAAGCCGCAAAAAAAATCCAGCATGTAACCATAAAGAGGCACGGCAGGACAGAAGGCAACTAACCATACCTGTGCAAAAGGTGACTTTGAGAGATGAACCTGTCGTAAGAAGGAAGGTGTGACACCCAAAAACTTGTTGATAACCCCTCCTACACCAGCTTCCCCTGCTTCTGTAGCATTGGTTGCTGTCAACAAAGTGTTCACAAGAGAGTTACTACCACTGGAGCTTGCAGTGGTTCCAGAACTTGTTCTAGTGCTTGATGCTGCACTCTCAACTGATGTCCTTACAGCAAGGCCCCCATTATCAAGGTCCTCTTCGGGAAGCTCCCCATCTTTAGAAAGATGGGGAAGCCTTAACCTCTGAGCTGCTTCAGCAACAACTAGACGTTGTTCTAAACATTCATAGACCTGCAATCAAGTATTCAAAACAGTGAGTGGTTGTTAGCTTGTTGACACAAACATCAGCTTCAAGAAATGTACAGGCAAATTAAATTTCACAGCGTAAATACCATGTTCTCAAGATTTCAACAGTTACGATGCAGTGAAGGCTACATTCAAGGCAAGACATGTAAAGAACGTCAAAAGGAAGAGACTTTCCTACATAGTGTGATTAACCGTTATCCACACTGCAAGCTCCCAAACTTGTCACTTTAAGCCCGAAAATGGTATGGTCCACAACAAGGTGGTACCAAACGTACTGTACGTGGCGTATATGTACGTACTGTACGTTGTTCCGTACAGGAAAATTTTTTACGTACGTAAAAATACGTACTCTTGTAAAAAAACCGCAAAGTACTAAATTTTCTAGGGCATTTCCAATAAAAAACAAGAGAGAAGCCAACAACTTATAGAGACATTCAAAGACACGTTTTACAAGACAACCATATACTATGTAACTATTGCAAGAGATTTGGATTTTTATTTTAAATCAGCATTGTACGGGCTTCCCACACACCCCAAACCCAAAAAAAAAAAAAAAAAAAAAAAAAAAACGGCGTACGGATCGTTCCGTACGGTACGGATCTATACATAACGTCCGTACGGTACGGAACGGATCAGTACGTACGTTTTGATCCAACCTTGGTCCACAACCATGTTGCCCTAAACCTACGAACAGATAATGACATTGCCAAGGCTAGGTAGCAAGTATTCAGGACACATGTAAATTAAGTATGATAATATTTAATTGAGCAAGATATCAACAGATTAGCGAAGAGATACGATGATGTTCTTTAGCATATATTGCCTTGCTCATGAATCACAACACAAGAAAATCATATTCCAAACTTTCAAGAAACAACCTTTCAGCTTCCTGCAAAAAGCTAGAACCTGAATTTGGCACAATTGATAGCACGATTGCATCCAAAGTATGCCAAAACCCACCCAAGAAGGAGTCCTTGGTTGCGAGAGAAATACGATAAACACAAGTTTTTTCACACCCTAGTGGTAGACTGATGATTCGGGTGTTGGTTTGCGACCATCAAGCCCTCCCAAAGGAGATTCTTCTTCTTAAGGTGGGCATTGGTTGGATCGGAGAGAGATAGTTGAGTACTCCAGGCATAGTTACATGGGACGGCGGGTCGGGGTCGGGAACAGGGACCGGGATGGGGACGGCAAAAGTCGGGAAACAGGGACGGGGGTTGGGACGGCAAAAAAAAAAAGAGTTTTTTTGGCATTTTTTGACCTACACACATGCCACACACATAGAGCATCACTTTGACCACAAATTTACAATAAATAGACCAAAGAACATAAGTCATATAGACGCAAATGTGCTAATAAAACATCGAGAAATGAGGACCCAAAGGGTGGCTTTTATAGCCATTGGGGTGCTTCAAAGTTCAAACATATGGCTATTGGAGAGGAATTAGCCACTAGAAATGATCAGGTTTTCAAATTTTAAAAAAAGTCCCCTCCCATCCCCTGCCGTCCCGGGGACGTTTTGCCTACGTTCCCACTTGGCAACCCTTTTTCCGTCCATCCCCACCGGTCCCCACCCGTCCCCGTCCCGGAACCGGGCGTCCTCCGTCCCTAGGGTCCGTCCCCTCCGTCCCCTGTAACTATGACTCCAGGTTACCTAACCACTATTTTGTCTACCATCAGCATTTGGCCAACCGCTGACGGCTTGTCTTCGTCGGAGACCCTGCCAAGCGCATCAGCCCCAGACACATCAACAGCAGGGCCAGCAGAACAGCAAGAGGCCCCTGCCTTGACTGACTCTTAGCCTACGACTCCACTGTCAGGTGCAACGGAAGGGTGTAAGGGTTTGACTAGCATCTAGTACTCCGCACACAAACACAAGGTTCCCTTACTTCACTTGAAAGAACTGAACTGAACTGAACGAAAGAGAGAGACGTAGAGAGAGAAAGAAAGAGAGACGACACCGCATGTCGGGTCCCAACCACTTTCAAGGGCCCCCTTGCTCTATTGCCAGAGCAAGTACTTGCTTTAGTGCTAAATGCAAATGGGTATTTGATGCTACTGATGCTGGGTACTATTAAGACACTGAAGGGTACTGCGGGTATTGAAGGTACTGAGGTACTGTGGGTACTAAAGGATACTCGGGTACTACGGGTACTAAAGGTACTTATGGGTACTGAGTGGTACTGCGGGGTACTGCAAGTACTCATGGGTACTGAGGAGTACTATGGATATTGATGATCCCTATGCTGAGATAGGCAAGAGCCAAGCCAAAACACAAGGGATACTAGATGCTGGGGTACTGTGTCGTCGTCGACAAAGACAATGACGAGGGGTACTTGTATTGCGGTGCTGCTGAGATACTAATGGGTACTGCTGGAGATACTTGGTACTGCAATGATGATACGGACGACAACAACGAGGCTGGGCTGATCTCCTATCGCCGGGGATGGCCATTGGCTGAAAGCTGAAAACGCTGAAGATGAAGATGGCTGAAATCTGAAAACACTGGTGGTAATGTTGAGGGAAAACGCCAAGGCTGGCTGATGGTTTCCTAAGCGCTGGTACTGCTCAAAGGCTCTTCCACTGCTCCTCTGCCTTCTATTGGTGCCCAGAGGGTTTCTTTTATAGTTCCTTTAGCCGTCTACCCTACCTACTTTTAATAAATGTCATGTCAAAGTCACTAATTAATAAATGACTTAAGTGACTGTTCATATGCCTATATGCTTAAGTGACCAAATTGTGCAAGTGAGAGCATGCAACTATGACTTGCCTGATCATAGACGTCTTGCTAGAGGCTCACAAAGTGCCAGGCTAGGTCTTAAGCTAGACTACAATTGACGCTAGACTGTAGTAGAAGCATGTCCACGTAGCGCAAGTGAAGTGTGCAAGTGACATCCCCCCTGTTAAAGGTGAGGCAAAATTACCGAACTTCTACCTTTGGATGCTTTCTAGACTTCTGATGTTGAATGATTCTGTTGAATGCTTATGATGCTTGTGGCTTCATAAGCTTATGAGAATTCCTCCAAACTTGTGGATACTACGGATGTAGATACTACTGCGATGTAAACACAGACCATACGAGCTACTAGGCAGCCTTACTACTCTCGCAAAATACCAACCTTGATGTTGACTCTGCCTTGCAAGAAAGTACTACACCTGAATAGTCCTGTCGTGAAAACATTGCGGGTGAAGATGAAAGGTAAGGTGCTCGGAGGTATTTCCAAGGGTTGCTTGTCAACGGAAGTGGATGCCCGCTACATGCGAATGCGAATGCAGAAGAGGATTAGGGATCCTTGCTCCAACTCCTTCCATATCCGAAAAGGAGGCAAGTAGATCTTGGTACTCAAGATCTGGGTTTTCGTGTATCCGATGTCGATCTTCGTTCAAAGACATAGCGATGAAGACGGAAGCGCGCCCGATGCACAACGGCGGACTACGGGTGGGAGTGGCTGACACGAAGATTCTTTAAGGGAAAAAACTGAGAGAGGTCCTTTGAATTCTTGGTCCTGCTTGGGTTCTTCGCGGTTCTTCCCTTGAGTTCGCGAAGTTGAAGCACACACAAAGCTCTGATACCTATGTGTCACGTGACACATCCCAACCCTATGTGTCCGTGGACAAGCTACACCACAGCAAGGTTCAATCAGTTCAATCAAGTCTAGATTAGCAGTGATCTGGCACTTTTGTGAGTCTATTCGTAGACCGTGCATGCCCAGTCACTTAGCATAGATGCATATCCTCCGGTTGCACACAGCATGATCATCGGAATTCCCATCAGAATCCATTAGCATCAGTTAGGGGAATTTTCCAGTGCATTTAGCCTATTTTCCTATTTATTGGTTATTTTCACTTATTATTTTTAAGTGACTTTCCAACAAAAGTAGGTATGGCAATTTTGCTAAGTTTCTATATAAGCAAACCCAAGTTAGCACTAAATGGCAGAAGAGGCAGCAGGAGCACCTTGCTCAACAAGCAACTTCTCACAAGACCAACCCCCGCGACTACTCTGGCGTTTTCTCCACAGAAGACTTAGCGTTTTTGCATCAAATCAGCCTTGGCGATTTGTGCACAGCAGATCAGCCCCGGCGTCATCACGACACAGTAGATCAGCCTAGCGTTTCTGCATTTGCAGAACCCCAACGACAGAAGGACCAATTTCAGCCCCTGGCGTTTTTGGATTTCAGCAGCAAATTAGGACCGGCATCATTCACCTAAAGTGTAGCAAATTCAGCCCATAAAGACCATCAGTTTTCAGCCCTAAGAAACCTCATTTTTCAGCCAAGAAAACGCAGCCAAAACAATCATTTTCAGCCACCGAAACAGTCCCGAAATTCAGCGATTAGAAGATCTCAGATTTCAGCCATCGTCGTTGTCGTCGTCATCGGCATAGACCAAGTTGCATAGTCCATTGCATACGCATTGTACACCTTTGTGCAATCAAAGAATAGACCACTCTCGCCGACGAGAGTGGGGCCTTCGGAGGAGGGTTTTACAACCTCTCGGTGTCGTATCTCTTCTCTCTCCTTCTCTCAGTCTCATTCATTTGCACGCACAACATCCACCCACTTTGTTTGTGACCACAGCACTCTACAAGAGGGAAAGCTCTCTCTTTCCCTAAGGACTAAAAGGAACCTTGAGCAATAAAGATCACTAATCTTGAGAAAAAACAACATTCATTCCGCTGCACCTAACATTGGTATCAGAGCTTTGGAAGTGTTTTGCATTACTCAAGGAAAGAACCACAAGAACCACAAGAATTTTTTTTGTTTGTTGTGATCGCACGAACCCAAGTTTACTTGGGCGTGGCGATTCCTGATCGTGTTTTGTTGAAGAGTGACAGGAATCCCAAGAAAGAAGGGCTTGTCCAGCCTCCCCTTGTGTCTCTTTTCACTCATTGAGAGCGGACCGTGCACTTAGCGGCCGGCCAATCAACGTGAGGTGGGAAAAAGCAACCTTGGTGTGAGCGCAAGGCCGCCAAGAGGTGCGCCCGTAGAAAAGGGTAGAACTCGGGTGAAGAGAAGATCCTTCTCAACGCAATTTGCAAGCGAAAGAAAACCTCAAGAACCTGAAGACCCCCAAGAACCCAAGTTCCTCGTGAACTTAAGAACCCAACAACCCACAAGAACCCACGATTGCAGGATGATCATCACTCGAAGCGGAATGGATACTTCGCTTGGAGGTGATGAGCATGAGAGAGGCGAAGAAGAATTTTCCCCACCAGGAAGTTTTTCCCACCCTCCCCCTTTCCCATCTACGACGAAGATTGCACTAACTCCTATGGAGGCTTTGCAGCAATTTTTTCTGAAATAGAAGTTAGAACGAGAAGCAAGAAAAGCAAAAAGAGAGCGTGAACACGAAGAAAGAATGGCAGCCATAAAGCATGAGTACAGAGAAAGGAAAGCTGCCTTGTTGCAACTCTTTTCTCAAGTGCCGGCATCGATGCACGAAATTCGGGAAAAGGAAACTCTCCGTTTCTTCTTCTCCAAAGCATGACACACAGGATTTGCATGATTGTGTGAAGCATGATGATGATTTGATTCATAATGATTTGCATGATGAATTGAATGATAATGATTTGCATGATGATTTGAAGCACAAGGATAAGCATGATGATTTGGATGCCAATGATTTGCATAATGATATGGATGACAATGACAAGCATGATGATTTGCATGATCAAGATGTGATTTCTCACAAGCATGATGAGTTGCATGAAGATGATGTGATTGTTCACAAAGATGATGTGTTAGTGGATGCTTTTCCTAGCGAAACTAACCTCGCAGATTCGATCAATCACGAAGATTCGATCTTGGCTTTCGAGTCGAGGTCTAAAGAACCCCCACAGGACGATTCGATCATTCAAGACGAACCGATCTTGGCTCTCAAGCCTGGGTCCAAAGAACCATCACAAGAAGTATTGTGTGTTCGCATGATTGATATGCACGCATTGTTCGAGTGTTTTATTCGTGAAGGTTTCCTGTATTTTAGTCAACACCGTTATGTGATCCCTTTTCCTAGGCATATGACATATTGTATGTTGAGCACGTTTCTCTCATGGATGAGCACAAATGTATGCGGATTGTGCATGAAGAGTTGAAAAGTTTGTATGTCAGGAAGTCACATTCCATGTCTCTTCCTTGGCATGACACAGTTTCTGAACGAGCACATGATAGTATGAGCACCAAGCATGGGCTTTTCCATTGTGATTTGCCACAGTTGATTGATTTCGATTAAACAGAAAAGATTCGACCTCATTGTTTGCATGTGTTTGATGAACAGGTTGTAACTCCGTCTCTATGTTCAACTACATTGCATACACAGTCTTTAGGGAAGACACGATTTTTTTCCTTCACTATACATGGAATGGGTATGTTCATGGTTTTGTGTTGGAGATTGTTTGAGGAATTTTCAGCCATGGAGATTCTTGAAGACGAAAGAAGCAAGACTCTAGACGAAGTTGAAGCAAGAAAGGAGATTCAGAAGACTTTGTGTCGCTTTCGGCGCTGCCCAAAGAAGCAAGCGTTGCAGACCTTTATGAAGTTCAAGTACCGCTCGACCCACACAGTAGAGTGGATCAGCAAAGAGTCCCTTCCAAGATTCCGGATGCTGTTGGCGATCTCCCTCGACGCCATACAGTTCGGTACCAGTACCTCACTTTGAAAAGGAGGGGATGTCACGTGACACATCCCAACCCTATGTGTCCGTGGACAAGCTACACCACAGCAAGGTTCAGTCAGTTCAATCGAGTCTAGATTAGCAGTGATCTCGCACTTTTGTGAGTCTATTCGTAGACCGTGCATGCCCAGTCACTTAGCATAGATGCATATCCTCCGGTTGCACACAGCATGATCATCGGAATTCCCATCAGAATCCATTAGCATCAGTTAGGGGAATTTTCTAGTGCATTTAGCTTATTTTCCTATTTATTGGTTATTTTCACTTATTATTTTTAAGTGACTTTCCAACAAAAGTAGGTATGGCAATTTTGCTATGTTTCTATATAAGCAAACCCAAGTTAGCACTAAATGGCAGAAGAGGCAGTAGGAGCACCTTGCTCAACAGGCAACTTCTCACAAGGCCAACCCCCGCGACTACTCTGGCGTTTTCTCCACAGAAGACTTAGCGTTTTTGCATCAGATCAGCCTTGGCGATTTGTGCACAGCAGATCAGCCCCGGCGTCATCACGACACAGCAGATCAGCCTAGCGTTTTTGCATTTGCAAAACCCCGGCGACAGAAGGACCAATTTCAGCCCCTGGCGTTTTTGGATTTCAGCAGCAAATTAAGACCGGCATCATTCACCTAAAGTGTAGCAGATTTAGCCCGTAAAGACCATCAGTTTTCAGCCCTAAGAAACCTCATTTTTCAGCCAAGAAAACGCAAGCCAAAACAGTCATTTTCAGCCACCGAACCAAGCCCGAAATTCAGCGATTAGAAGATCTCAGATTTCAGCCATCGTCGTCGTCGTCGTCGTTGTCATCGGTCAAGTTGCATAGTCCATTGCATACGCATTGTACACCTTTGTGCAATCAAAGAATAGACCACTCTCGCCGACGAGAGTGGGGCCTTCGGAGGAGGGTTTTACAACCTCTCGGTGTCGTATCTCTTCTCTCTCCTTCTCTCAGTCTCATTCATTTGCACACACAACATCCACCCACTTTGTTCGTGACCACAGCACTCTACAAGACGGAAAGCTCTCTCTTTCCCTAAGGACTAAAAGGAACCTTGAGCAATAAAGATCACTAATCTTGAGAAAAAACAACATTCATTCCGCTGTACCTAACACAATGTCAGATGCAGCGGAAGGGTTTAAGGGTTTAGCTCGGATCTAGTACTTAACACACAAACACAAGGTTACTTTACTTCACTTAAAAGAACTGAATTGAACTGAATGAAAGGAGAGATACAGAGAGAGAAAGAAAGAGAGACAACACCGCATGTCAGGTCCCAACCACCCTCAAGGGCCCCCTTGCTCTATTGCCAAAGCAAGTACTTGCTTTATTACTTGCACAAATGCTAATACAATGATGCTAAATGTTGAGGTGTCGATGCTAATGGGTACGTGATGCTACTAATGTTGGGTACTACTGAGACACTAAAGGGTACTGCAGGTACTGGGGTACTGCAGGTACTGGGGTACTGTGGGTATTGAAGGTATTGATGGGTACTAAGGGGTATTGTGGGTTTTGATAGGTACTGAGGTATACTGCAGGTACTGATGATCCCTATGCTGATCTAGGCAAGAGCCAAGCCAAAACACAAGGGGTACTAGTACTTAGTAACAAACTTGGGCATCCCAAGTCGGGAATCTGGCACGACACATGAGAGAATCACTTAAAAATACTTGACACTTAAATCACAGTTCAATTGAGTCGATACGGCCCGGCGTAGTTCCGTGCCCAAAGAGATTGGCCCCAAAGACTGACGCCCCTTTTGGTTTTTTTTTTAATACAATGCCCGCGAGTCGTCTCTGCTTGTAAGCTCGTCAGCACAACTACGCCAAAGAGTGGACCTTAGGTCTTATTTAAAGGCCCTTGGCCATGGAAAAGTAGTTACATGGAAAGCTTCAACTCAAAAGCTTCAAGCCCCAAAAGCTGGCAGCGTGATACGCGGAATTCCGTACGATGTGCCACGTCAACAGAGTCAGTGCAATTCGCGAAAGTTCGTACGCTATGCCATGTCAACATGCCAGCACAAATTGTAGCGTCCGTACAGCTGCTCGCCAGCCATTTTATTCTTCTGTCCCTTGGGGCCCTGTCGGAGATGCCCATAAGTTGGAACAACTTATAACACTCGGTCCTGTCAGTTGGGTATGCCACGTCATAATTTTGTGACATACCCCCCTCTTGAAAGAATTGTCATCGAACTCGATTACGCCTGCAAAGACAGACATAAGCCATAAACCAATTCACTAGACACTGACTCTAAGTACCGACGCACTAGACGACACAAATCTAACACTTGCACGAAGACGACTCGCTCAGTGCACATTCAGATCATATCCAAATCAAATCACGTAAAATTCCATCCAGATCTAAGACCATGATTCCTGGCAATGTATTTAGCAATCGCATCTAGATCCACACCGGACCTCAATGATGTCAGATTAACTAATTCTTATTGCGATCATGTCTATAGAATCTCAAGACCGAAATGTTGCAGTCATTTCACATTTCAATCCTGCAGTCAAACAATATTACATGAGAGAGTACACATAAATCAAATTCAAGTTAGGGAATTCCCATTTCCAATTTCCTGAATCATAAAGTCATACAATAGAATACTGTCAGTACATCAGTATCCTTGAAATTCAAAGGAAAATCAGTGACTTTATTCCATCTAGGTAATCTCTGACAAAGGAGCGGAGTGACTCCCCTCTCATGCAGTCCCGTCTGCACCAGATTCAACCCTACTAATCTACAGGATCTCTCAGAATAGTAGCAGTTGAACCGAAGGCCTAAGGTAAAGTTTTAATATCTGAGGAGAATCTGCTAGGTCCTGCTCCTCCATCCACTTCGCATCCAATGCCGAATAGTTCTTGAATTTCACTCAGAACCGCCGAATCACTTTACCTTTCACTTTCCTTTCTTTGTGAGCTAGTATCTGTTCGGGAACGAGTATCTCCTCGCTCTCTTCCACTAGGTTGCTCATCAGGCTCCTTGTGAACTAGCACCTCACCCTTGGAAGGTTTCAAAAGACTCACATGAAAAGCATTGTGAATCTTCCAAGTGTCTGGCAACTTGAGTCTAAAGGATACATCATTTATCTTTTCTTGAATCTGGAAAGGGCCATAATACCTCATGCTAAGCTTTTCCTTTTGTTTCCTTAGGCGTGCCTTCTCAAAGCGTAAGAGCGCCCAATCATCTTCCTTCAACTTCAATTTGTGTCTATGTTTATCTGATGCCTTCTTATGCCGTGCTTGAGACTTCTCTAGAGCCTCGCGAACCTTGGCAAAAGCAGTGTCCAAATCCCTCGTGTATTGGTCAGCTTCAAAAATCTTGTCTTTGGTGCTTAGAAAGGGAGGAACTTTCTCAACACCTTCGATTACCTCAAATCGCGCCTTCCTCGTTGAAGAGTGAATTGTGTTTTTGTAGGCGAATTCCACCAAAGGCGAGTACTTTTCCCATTGAGTCTTATGATCCGAAATGTAAGACTTCAATAAATCCAGGACCACTGAATTGGCTATCTCAGATTGCCCATCTATCTTGGGTGGAATGAGGATGAGAACTGCAACCGCGTGCCAATGTTCTCCCAAATTGCCCTCCAAAACAAACTCGTGAACCGAGGATCTCTGTCCGAAACTATCGACTTAGGCATGCCATGTAACCGAAAAATCTGTGAAATGAACAGTCTCGCCAAATAATGAGACTTGACCGTCTTCTTTACCGGAATAAAGTGAGCTTGCCTGCTAAATCTGTCAACGACTGTCCAACTGCCATCGTGCCCACTTTGAGTCTTGGGAAGATCAAAAATGAAATCCATAGCAATGCTTTCCCATGGGCGGGAGGGAATGGGTAAAGGCTGTAGAAGTCTTGGTGCCTTATGCCGGTCAAACTTGATCTTTTAGCATACTAAGCAATTGTCGTCCACATCCTTTTTGAGCCTCGACCAATAGAAGTAACGCTCAACACCCTTCAAGGTGGTATCTATGCCGCGGTGGCCTGAAAAGGGTGGACAATGGCACTCTGTCAAAACCTTTTCCCTCAACGGCTGTGTAACACACAACATTGTTTTTCGCATCAAGTAGCCAGCTTGTATAGAATAGCTTGTAATTGTCTCCCCACTCTGTATCAGGCTAACGATGTCTACAAAGTCACAATTTGTTGCGTACTGATCTACCATGTTCTCAAAACTTCGATGACGGATCGCAGAAATAGCTAGAACCAAGGGCCTTCGAGAGAACGCAAGTTCTTATGTCCCTGTACATGGACTATCTGGAAATAAAACTGTGATAAGATGTTAGCCCATCTCATCTGCAAAGGCTGCTTCCACAACAAGAAGTAGCATAAACTCTGATGATCCGTAAAGACTGTAAAATCAGCTCCAAGTAAATAGTATCGCCATTGCGTAAGAGCATGGATAACTGCCAATAGCTCTTTCTCATAAATTTGTGCCACCATCTCTGGACGTGAAAACATCCTGCTCTCGTAAGCAATGACATGGCCTTCTTGCATCAAAACTGCTCCTAGACTACGACCACAAGCATCACAATAAACTTGAATGGCTTTTGCGAGTCTGTTAAAGCCAACACTGGTCCGGTATGCAATTTCTCTTTGAGAGTCTGGAAAGCGGTAATCTCTGTCGGTTCCCGCGTGAAAGGGACTCCTTTCTGAGACAATAACTGCAAAGGAGAAGCTATCCCTAGAAATTTCCGAATGAACCACTGATAATAAGAACACAAGCCCAAAAAGCTTCGAACTTCATGAACATTCTTTAAGTCGGGCCAATTGCGAATAGTCTCGATTTTCGTCGGGTCCATCTGTACTCCTTCTGCTGAGACAATGTGCCCCAAGAATGTCACGTGACACATCCCAACCCTATGTGTCCGAGGACAAGCTACACCACAACAGGGTGCAATCAGTCCAGTCAAGTATAGATTAGCAGTGATCTGGCACTTTTGTGAGTCTACTCGTAGACCGTGCATGCCCAGTCACTTAGCATAGATGCATATCCTCCGGCTGCACACAGCATGATCATCAGTATTCCCTTCAGAATCCATCAGATTCAATTAAGGGATTTTTCAAGTGCATTTAGCCTATTTTCCCTATTTTTGGTATTTTCACTTATTATTTTTAAGTGACTTTCCAACAAAAGTAGGTAGGGCAATTTTGCTAAGTTAATATATAAGCAAACCTAAGTTAGCACTAAATGGCAGAAGAGGCAGCAGGAGCTTCCCGCTCAACAGGCAACTTCTCAGCAGTACCCCCTCAGCACCTTGGCGTTTTTGGACTCCCAACCTCGCCATACCATCAGATCCCCTAGCGTTTTTGGATATATACATCAGCCAGCGTTTTCCTTGTAGTCACCGCCGGCAACAGCAGGTCCCCAGCGATTCCACCTTGCATCATCATCAGTATGTAGCGTTTTTGCAGATTATCGCCAGCATCAAATCAGCCATTGCAGCGTTTTACTAACGCTAGTAATACCTTCAAGTAGGTAGCGTTTTTCATGCATAAAAACGCAGCCTAAGCCTGCAGACACACAGCGTTTTCAGCCTTGATATCAGCAGCCAAAAATGCAGATTTCAGCAGATAGAAAACGCAGCAGAATTCAGCCTAAGTGGTTGCAGCGAAACCCCCAATTTCAGCCCATGAAAACGCAGCCAAAACAGTCATTTTCAGCCCCGAAATAGTCCCAAAATTCAGCAGATACAAGACCACGGATTTCAGCCCTAAGTCGTCGTCATCATCACCGTCGTCGTCATCGGCATAGTCCAAGTTGCATCAGTCCATTGCATACGCATTGTACCTATAACAAACTGTTGACGTGTCAAAGCCTAAAGAATGGAGCCAACTTACAGATGCCGGCCGAGGGGCCTAAACCCTAAGAAGAACAAGTAACAGAAGAAGTGATGATGTGGTTGCCCGAGAGCAGAAACCCTAACCCTAATTTTTGCCAAAAACCCTAACTGCTGAAACCCTAATTCTGAAAACCCTAACCCTAAAACCTGCAAACCCTAATTTCTGCAAGAAACCCTAATTGCTGCAAACCCTAATTCTGAAAACCCTAACCCTAAAACCTGCAACCCTAATTTCTGCCAAAAACCCTAACCCTAACCCTAAGGCAGCAAACAAATTCCGAAAATTGCGCTGACATGATGACGTGGCAGGTTGTACGGATTTCCGTAAATTGCGCTGGCAGCTTTTGGCATTGCTTTTTGGACCAGAAGTTTTTGAAAACTTTTTATGTTTTTTGGACGAGAAGCTTTTGAGTTTGAAAGCTTTTCATATAAACCGCTTTTCAGGCCAAGGGCCTTTAAATATGAGGCTAGGGCTCATTCTCTGGCATGCTTCAGTACGAAGGTGCAGAGTTTGGAGTACCGGCTTGTACTTTGATGATGAAATATAAAGAAATACCGAAAGGGGCGCCAAGGTTTGGGGCCAATACTCTCTGGGGTGGAATTCCGCCACTCCGTGTCGCGTGTCGTCTCTCTCTCTCTCTCTCTCTCTCTCTCTCTCTCTCTCTCTCAGTTCAGTTGTTATTGAAGTGCAAAGAGTTTGTTCAGTCTGTTCTTTTCTATTGGCACGTGGTGCCCGTCTTGTGACAGTACCACTTTGTGCAATCAAAAGTAGGCCACTCTCGCCAACGAGAGTGGGGCCTTCGGAGGAGGGTTTTACAAACACTCGGGTGTCGTATCTCTCCTCTCTTTCTCTCAGTCTCATACACTTGCACGCACAACACCCACTCACTTTGTTCGTGATCATAGCACTCTCCATAAAGACGGAAGGCTCTCTCCTTCACTAAGAACTAGAAGGAACCTTGAGCAAATATAGATCACTAATCTTGAGAAAAATACAACATTCATTCCGCTGCACCTTACAAAGAAATGTATCTCCGGCAATGAAAATTCACTCTTTTTCGCGTTGATAACCAATTTATGCTTCCGTAATGCTTGAAAGACCTGTAGCAGATGACTTGGAGAAAACTATAATGTTGTCAAAGAAAGTGCCCACAAAAGATCGATACTCTCTAAAAATCCTATCCATCATTCGATTGAAAGTTGTTGGAGCATTCATAAGTCCAAAAGGCATAACCAAATATTGATACAAACCAAAGGTTGTCCGGAAAGCTGTCTTGTAGACATCCCTCGGAGCAATTCAGATCTGATGATATCCACTCTTCATATCAACTCTGCTAAAACAAGAGGATCCCTGTAGTCTGTTGAGAATATCATCGATCCTTGGAATAGGGAACCTGCTCTTGATGGTGATTTTATTGAGAGCTCTATAGTCAATGCACATCCGCCAAGATCCGTCTTTCTTTAATACTAGCAATACCGGATAGAAAAAGGCGGAGTGCTAGGTTGGATGAGACCCTTTTCTAGAAGTTATTTTACTTAATTCATTATTTCTTCTAAACAATATTCTATGCATCTGTAAATTTTGGAGCATCACTCACACATATAGACTTGTCTATGCACAACTCCTCTGCGTGATCTTCTTCAAAAATGTCAATGCCTATTGGAAATCCATCCTCCCTCTGTAAAACCTGCACGCCCTCTACATAGGCTTTCCCATCATAAGGGGTATTACCAGATATTGAACCATATGTATGTAAGCCACATAGGAAAGCAACAAAAATGCCATCCTCATCCTATTTAGGAGCATCACCACATCTCTCTCTCTCTCTCTCTCTCTCTCTCTCTCTCTCTCTCTCTCTCTCTCTCTCTCTCTCTCTCTCTCTCTCTCTCTCTCTCTCTCTCTCTCTCTCTCTCTCTCTCTCTCTCTCTCTGTGTGTAACAGACTTGGACACTCCAAGTCAAGAATCAACCGCGACAGCACCAAATAACCACTTCAAAACAATTCACAGATCACAATAGATTTGCATTGGCCCGGCGGAGTTCCGTGCCTAGAGATATTGGCCCCAAAGACTGGCGTCCCTTTCGGTATTTCTTTTTATATTAATCAGATCAAAGTACAAGAGAGTGGCTAGGGTTTCACTCTCAGACTCTACGTCCAGATGCTTTGAGAAGTGAAGCCCTCACCACTTATTTAAAGATACAAGGGATGCCCAAAAGCAGAGCCCCAAAAGCTTTTAAAATAAAAAGCATCAGTTCTCTCTCTCTTAGAGAGTCTTTTCTCATTTTTTTTTAAAAAAAAGCAAAACTCGTGTCGCTCATCATTTTTTTTATTTTATTTTTTTTCCAACCTCCGCAATTTCCGGAAATTAGGGTTTTTGGCAAAAATTAGGGTTTGCAAGAATTTTAGGGTTTCTTGCACAAATTAGGGTTTCTGCTGTCCGTAGCCACGTCATCACTTTGTGACATACCCCCCTCTTGAAAGCATTGTAATCGACCGCGATTACACCTGTGTAATCGACCGCGATTACACCTGCAAAACAAACAAAAGCCATAAACCGTCTTAGCAGACACTAACTGTTAGTACCTACGTACTAGGAACACACATTTAGCACATGTACAAAATCGACAGTCACATCACAAGACATCACATGACATTCAACATTCATTCGGATCTTAGACCATGATTTATCGGCAATGTAGCTAGCAATCACATCTAGGTCCAATCGGGACCTCAACGATGTCCGATTGACTAACCCCTATTGCAACCATGTCTATTCGAGATCAATCAGACCAAAATGCTGCAATCATTTCGTCTATCAGTTCCTGCACTCACAAGAAGTCAAGAACAAATCAGTATCATTATCAGGAATTCCATTTCATAAAGTCATCCAGCAGAATATTGTCAGCTCTCAGTATCCCTGAAGCTCAAAGAGACATCAGTGACTTTAGTATCAAAATCGAGGCATGTGTTGACAAGGGAGCGGAGTGACTCCCCTCTTGTGCATCCCACTGCACCAGATCTCCGGCCAAGCTGAATTCTGGGTTCCGTTTGGAGTAGACTATGCTAAACCAAAACATCGAGGTAAAGTTTCACAATCCGAGGAGTATCTGCTAGGTCCTCCTCCTCCATCCACTTCGCATCAAATCCAGGAAAGTTCTTGAACTTAACCAAGAACCGCCTTCGGACTTTACCTTTCTTCGTATCGTTATGTGCCAAGATCTGTTCATGAACAAGGATCTCCTCGTTTTCTTCCACTTCGGGTTGCTCATCAGGCTCCCCATCATCAGGCACATCACCCTTAACAGGTTTCAAGACACTCACATGCAATGCATTGTGAATCCTCCAAGTATCTGGCAGTTTCAATCAGAAGGAGACATCATTTATCTTGTCAGTGATCTGGAAAGGTCCGTAGTATCGCATACTAAGCTTTGGAAAAAGCCTCTCCTTTCCCTTTTTCTTTCGTAGACGCGCCTTCTCAAAACGTAAGAGCACCCAATCATCCTCCTTCAATTTCAAGTCGCGACGATGGCGATCCGCTGCCTTTTTCTGTCGTTCTTGAGACTCCTGCAAAGTCTCGCGAACCTTGGCAAAAGCCGTATCCAAATCTCGCGAATATTCATCCGCTTCAAATATCTAATCTTTCGTGCTCAGGAAGGATGGAACCTTCGCAACACTTTCAACAATCTCACATGGCGTCTTCCCCGTCGAAGAGTGTATCTTGTTATTGTAGGCAAATTCCACCAAAGGTAAGTTCTTTTCCCATTGAGTCTTCTGATCCGAGATACAAGACTTCAATAAATCTAAAACCATTGAATTGGCAATCTCAGATTGCCCGTCAGTCTACAAGTGGAACACTGACGAGAACTGCAACCGCGTGCCAATGTTCTCCCAAATTGCCTTCCAAAACAAACTCATAAATCTAGGGTCTCTGTCGGAGACACTTGTCTCAGACGTGCCATGTAATCGGAAAATCATCGTGATCATTCTGTGTAATCGGGGGATCAAAAATGAAATCCATTTTAATACTTTCCCAGGGGCGGGTGGGTATGGGTGAAAGGGTGTAACAATCTCTGTGTCTTATCCCTGTCAAACTTGACCTTCTGGCATATTGCGCACAACTCTTCCACGTCCTTTTTGAGTCACGGCCAAATGAAGTCTCTCTCTACCCCTTTCATGGTGGTAGCAATGCCGCGGTGACCCGTAAAAGGTGGACAGTGGCATTCAGTCATAACCTTATCCCTCAACGGCTGTGTAACGCACAACATAGTCTTTCTCATCAAGTAGCCTTCCCGAAGGGAGTATCCCGCTACTGTCTCCCCATCCCGTATCCGTGTGAAAATATCTGCAAAATCTGTATCTGTGGCATACTGATCGACCATATCCTCGAAGCTCCTATGATGTATCGCGGAAATAGCCAGAACCAACGGTTTCCGAGACAAAGCATCTGCCACCACATTCTTCTGTCCCTGCACATGGACAATCTGGAAGTGGAACTGTGACAAGATGTTCGCCCACCGCATCTGCTTTTCCGAAAGCTGCTTCTGTGACAAGAAGTAGCACAAACTCTGATGGTCTGTAAAGACGGTAAAATCCGCTCCGAGTAGGTAATGCCGCCACTGAGTAAGAGCATGGATAACCGCCAAAAGCTCTTTCTCATAGATATGTGCTATCATCTCCGGCCTAGAGAACAAACGGCTCTTGTAAGCTATGACATGGCCTTCTTGCATCAAGACCGCACCCAGACTACGACCACAAGCATCACAATACACTTCAAATGACTTCTGCAAGTCCGGCTAAGTCAAAATAGGTCCCATAGTCAATTTCTCTTTCAATGTCCGAAAGGCAGTCACCTCTGTGGGTCCCCACGAAAAAGGTACTCCTTTCTGTGTCAAGGTATGCAAAGGGGAAGCAACCTCTGCAAACTTTCGTATGAACTGCCTGTAGTACGAACACAGTCCCAAGAAGCTTCTAACTTCATGGACATTCCTCAAATCGGGCCAATCACGGATAGTCTCTATCTTGGCCGGGTCCATTTGCACTCCTGCTGCTGACACAATGTGTCCCAAAAAGTGTATCTCTAGTAGGAAAAATTCACTTTTCTTTGCATTAATCACTAACGTGTGATCTCGTAATGCCTGAAAGACTTGAAGCAGATGATCTCTGTGTTCTGCCTCATTCTTGGAGAAAACAATGATGTCGTCAAAGAAAGTGCCAACAAATAGCCTATACTCTTGAAAAATCCTGTCCATCATCCGGTTAAATGTCGCAGGAACATTGGTTAAGCCAAAAGGCATCACCAAAAACTCAAGTAACCCAAAAGTCGTCCGAAAAGCTGTCTTGTAGACATCTCTCAGCGCTATCCTGATCTGATGATGTCTTCAAGTCAATCCTGCTAAAGAACGAAGATCCCTGTAACCTGTCGAGTATATCATCGATCCTAGGAATCAAAAATCTGTTCTTGATGGTGATTTCATTGGGAGTGCTATAATCGATGCACATTCTCCAAGATCCGTCTTTCTTCAAAACCAACAACACTGGAGAGCAATACGGTGAAGTACTAGGCTGGACAAGACCCTTTTCCAAGAGGTCTTTCACTTGGTTCATAATCTCTTCATTTTGTGCTCGGCTCACACGGTAGGGTAGCCGGTTCGGTGACGTGCTTCCAGGTATCAGATCAATGGTATGATCTTCAGGTCCTCTAAAAAGCAATCGGCATGAGAGTGAAGAAAAATCTTGGCGTTCTTTAGATCATGTCAAAACATATTCAACCTTTATCCATCGTTCAGTTCTCTCCCAAAAGAATGAGTAAGAAACTGAAGTTCATCAAGTACAATCTCTAAGCCCTTCATTTATCAAAGTCGCTTTCTCGGTCCGGTAGTCAACCACGGCGTAGTTCTTGTGGTACCAAAGGGATCCTGAGTAGAACGTCACTCATGTGCCCTGAACACCCCTGTCATTGCAAACAAAGTTTGCCGATGCTCGGTGTAATGGCAACATCCCATGCGGGTGCCAGTCGAACTACCTCCGCCTGTGGCGTCAATCTGTCGGGCGTAATTCCAAATCGAGCCGCCAATTCCAAGTGAAAAGAAGTTGGCCTTGGCTCCTTCAAAAGAGCTTCCTGATCCTTCACTTTGCCCCAAAAGCGGCAAAGTTTGTACTTTCATTCATTAGATTCGGTGCACGTCCCACGCCATGTGGTACCAATTCTGCTTTTCTATCTGCCTTTTCTGCCACATTCCTCAGCTGTTCTCGAACTCTCAGGCCTGTCGTCGTCTTTATCATTCTGTTCTTTCTCTGCCTTTTTAGGGCACTTCGCGGAGATATGTCCATGTTCCCCACATCCAAAGCACTTCCCCTCTCTGATGAAGCGAGCTCTCTCCTCAAGAGTAAGCTTGGGTTGTGCATCCTTTTTCTCTGGGTTGCTCTTTTTCTTTCTACTTTCATTCCCAGAAGTCTGTTCGGCTCGTTGTGTCATGGCCTTATCTATGGGGTAGGTCAAACTGCCAGAGTGAATGGCAAAGCCCGGCTTCGCATGACTCATCAACTCCTAAATAGAAGCTGACTTCTATTCCAAGCAGTGATCTCGGATCTCTGTAGGTAGACCGAAGGTAAACCGCTCAATCTGTTCTCTGAACAAGATCTTCTTGAATGAAGAGGCGGGTAGAAAAGAGCTCCAGAATCTTTCACAATAAGCATTGATTGTGTCTTTCTTGGTCATCCGAAGATGGTTCCAAGCAGCTCGTATATCTCATTCATATTCTTGCGTTAACCAAGAAGAAATAAAAAGCTTCTTAAATTTCAGCCATTTAACTGGCGCAGTCTTGTTTAAAAGAAGCGTGGACCACCAAGTACGAGCATTCCTCTTATAGTAAGAGGCAGCTCTCCGAATCTTGGAGTGCTCTGAATAGCGTCCTCCCGCGAAAGCGATGTCAAACTGCTGTATAAAAGACAAAGCCTTCGAAGCATCTGAGTATCCTGAAAAAGTATCAAACTTGATCGAGTGGCCACCTTCCTTAAACTCTCGGACTTTCTTGCTTTTATCTTCGAGAAAGTCATACTGGTTGGCTTTGTAAAAATTCTTCTTGTTCGCATAAAAGTTTCCGTTGTCAGAGTCTGAACTGTCCGTAGACAAGTCCTGAGTAGAAGTGTCACTCACTGGGCGAGACTTAGACTTCCTTGCCTTTTTCTTGCCCTTTCCGAAGCGTTGTTTCTTGCTTCGCTTTTTGCTTTTCCTGTCTTCTTCGCTCGAGTCTGAAGAGCTAGAAGAATTGTCAGAAGAAGAAGAAGAAGAACTGGGTAGGTCTTCAAACTTGACGCGCTTCTTCAATTTCTTTGCCTTGTCAAATGTCGACCGACGACCCAAATATCCCGGGAAGTCAGTGCCTTTCTTCTGCTTTTTGCCGTGCTTTTTGCCTTTCTTTTGCACGTCGAAAAGCTGAGCAATCCGTGCATCAACCACGTTCTCCAGTTCCTTCTCCGTATATTTCTTGGAGGCAGAAGGTTTCTTGAGAGCGGGTTTCGGGAGTGGTGTTGTGGTTCTTTGCCACTCCATCTGTACCTCTTCCAAAGAGGTCTGGTTCATATATTTTGCCATCTTCGGGTGCCTTGGCAAAATTGAGCATCATCTTTGTTGCATCGCCAATCAATTGACGACGCTCCATCTCTCTTTGCTCCGCCTGAGTAGGCCGAGGCGGGCCATACTCTCTGTCTGAATCGTGCATGATGATGACAAATGGGAGTTCTCTAGGGATGGGGACATCATTCTCCTGGGAGACGTCAATGCCCGAACGGGCAACCATACGACAGTCTTTTATGATACCTCGAAGGAGATGTTGAGAGAGTTGATCACCATAGACATGGGGTTGGACAGACACTCACAGGATACAGAATGTACAGAGTATGGGAGATACTTGCTAGACATGGGCACCGCACATGGGTTAGCCATATTTAATGGCTTACAAAGATTGCCAGCAACCGCCGGGTTTACTTGCTTCCCACATCATCATGGGGCTAGCACAACGGATTATATTATGGTCACGCCAAGCTTTCTTTCCCATATTGAGGAGTTCACAGTTGGACCCCGGCCCATTGGGATACTAGTGGACCATGCCCTTTTGACACTAGACGTCTCCTTCCAGTTCACCGCAGCTCAGAGAACACGAGCAGGAGGTCCTACAAGATATCCTTTCGTTTTGGAGACAGACTCTGTTTACATGGATGGGATTTATAGACGCCTATGCACAGAGGATCCAAAGAGACCTTTCAGGAACTCATCCATATTCTCACAGAGAGACTACGGGATGCGGCCAAGGAGGCTTATCCACAAACACGGCCCGAGTTTAGACGTTGTTCTAGGACTATGCCCCAGAACAGTTAGTATGATGAGGAGTGCAGAGATTTGAGAGCCCGACTACAGAGAGCGGTTTCTCTATGAGTCATCACTCATAGACAGACGCATATTGCCTTCCGGCGTTTAGTACGTTGGAAGAAGAGGGCCTTTCTGGCTAGCCTTGAGCAGGAGTTATACCAGCTATTTTTGAGTTAGGAGGCTTGGCGGCTTTTTCATGAATCCTCTCTCGCTCTAGCTATTACTTCTCCGGAGGTGTGGGGCTGATATGCAGTATCCCTACATTTAGTGTCGAGGCAGCCGCCTCTACCCAATCCACCAGAGCCATGCCCATATGCATGTCTTCTTTACAGCGGAGATGATAAGGAAGGCCATTGACGGGATGAAGCATGGGAGAGCTAATGATCATTGAGGGATAAGCGACCGAGCATTTTATTCATGCCAGAGATATGCTTGCAAAGCTTCTAGCTATGATGTTCAACCGTGCTATGTGTGAGGGCCTACCTCAGACTTGGTGTTTGTCTCCTATCGTACCTATCCTAAAGGCAGGAGACCCTATGGGGCCTAGGAACTACCGTACTATTATGATCGGTCACACATTAGCACAATTATACGCATCCATTCTCGAGAAGCAGCTGAGCAAATGACCAGAGAGAAAAGGTATACGAGCAACAGGACAAGCAGGTTTCAGGAGGGGTTTCTCTACTCTTGATCACATCCCGACTCTACGAGCCATTATTGAGGAGGGCAGGTCACATGGGAAACAGATATATTGTAGCTTTGTGGACTTCCGCAAAGCTTTTGATACAGTACCCAGAGCTAGACTGATGCGGCGACTGCAAGTCATGGGGGTACCCACAGAGCTCATTTGGGGGATTATGGCTTTATACAAATCAGTTGCGGGGCAGGTACACACTCCCGAGGGGATTTCTACCCTGGTTCACTCCACTATTGGAGTGAAGCAAGGATGCCTATTTTGTTTGGTATGTATGTAGATGAGGCCTTTGATTGCATTACAAGACTAGGGGACAGAGAAGCACAGCTAGCAAGGACATGGATCCCACTTTTGTTATATGTTGATGATATTGTGCTGATTTCCGACTCCCTAGAGAGAATGCAGCCATAGTTACAGGGAATGGCCAATTTCAGATCTCCATTCCCCATTCCCATCCCAATTTCCCATTCCCGATCCCCGTTCCGTGTTTCAGACGTGAGTATCCAAAACAGGGAATGGCATGTTGCCGTTCCCCGTTCCTCGTTCCGATTTCCCGTTCCGGGTAGCTATGAATGCAGCACCATTTGGATGCCTTACATGTGTTTGCGGAGGATAGTGGATTGTCTGTCAACCTTGGTAAAACCAAGGTTATGGTTTTTGCCACCACACCGCAGTGGAACAAGAGGTCAGCTCCCACATTTACCTATGGGCAAGAGATTGTGGAGTACACAAATGCATATACTTATTTGGGGGTAGTTTTCAGTGAGCCAGTTTTTTTGCTGAGAAGAGCAGCAAAGACTAGATTAGAGCAGAGCTAGTAGCCGCTCCGGTGGTGATTGAGGCACGTACTAGATCAATCTCTTTCATACATAGCTTGTGGGACCTTCCTAGAAACAGATATGCCCGGCTTGCTCTTGAGTCTTTCCAACAATCGGCCTTACAAGGAGACACGGCCTCTCTGGTACGAACAAATGATTTCTTGGTTCCAGATGCATGGTTTTAGCATGGACAAACTGACTCCCTTCCAGTACTTTTTGGAGGCCCCCTCGCTCACTGTGACTCAGACAAAGATTACTATACTTATTCGCCATGAATTGATTCACATGGACACCAAGAGGACTTGGATAGAGCATACTGAGGAGTTGGCCACGAAGATGGCTTTTCACAGAGAACATTTTCTCCAACTCATAGCAGATGGCTTTGAAGTTTGTAGTCAAGCCCAGCTATATGGATACACATTTATCATATGGGGTGCCATGTGTTATTGGCCAGATACGCACATCTTCACACCAGAGATTGAGACTGGCAAATGTAGAGGAGTTCCGGTTGAGGCCAGGCCCCAGGGTATGTCGTAGATACCATAGGGAGCCAGAGACAGAGTTGCATCACACATGTCATTGCTCCGCATACTGTGAGATTCGCGGGCGATTCCATTGCTTATCCAGGGAGGGTTTTGGACCACTTTCCAGAGTTATGGGATACGAGGATCAGAGATGCTTGGGTCTGTTCTTGCTTGAGTTGAGGAGACATAGAGATTGCTTGTTGAGGCGACCAAAGAGACAAACTCAGCGGCAGGTTGCGGACGATTTCAGGCCAGCCATTACCACTAGACAGCTAGATAGACAGGTTCTGCAGCAGAGTTCGGATCCCACCTCCGCTAGAGGCACATTGATTGACCGTGTGAGGGATCTAAGGAGACCCAGCTGTCCACGATTACAAAGGAGGGCTCCCAGCAGAGACGGAGATTACAGAAGAGGACTCGGATTATTTTGGCACGCCACGCACGATACCCAGTCAGGTTTTTGACCATGGAGGACATCACAGAGATCTGACACCGACCGATGCTGGATTTACTCCGAGCTGGAGGATTATCCCCTTCTTAGTAGCTTAAGTTTCTTGCATCCGTCATTACTTGGTACCTTCGTACTGACTAGAGAGTCTCTAGTCTGTCCCCCTATACTCTCACTGCAAGATTTTGTTTAGGATGTTAAGTCTTTCTTTCACCACACAGACTTTGTATTAGATTCACTAGTTTGTAACTTGTTGGTCTCATAGGTTATTTTGGCCTTTTATAGACATTAATATATCATTTCATCATCATCTCTCTCTCTCTCTCTCTCTCTCTCTCTCTCTCTCTCTCTCTCTCTCTCTCTCTCTCTCTCTCTCTCTCTCTCTCTCCGTCCATGTTAATTTCTCAAGCTCTTATCCACCATGATATAATCTTTCACCAAAAGAAAAGGTGACTTGATGTCCTATCATAATCAAAGAGCCAATACTGACATCAAAGGCCATTATAGGTGAAAACTATCTGGAATATATGTGAACAGGTGAATCAATTTCTACCTTGTACACAAACTGGCCTCATTCATTACATATCCTAAATGGATAATATACACATCACATATCATAAAGAGGAGTACAAGTCAATTCAAAGTCTCATCGCACACATTAGCAATTGAGTTGTGGAGGCCAACTCGGATGTCATAAGAGAAAGCCACGTGCAAACTATGTCATGAGAAGGTAGAGTCAAATAGGTCCATCATATCTCAAATTTCGCTGACATTGATGAGAAATATGATAGTGTATCCACCCACAGCCACAAGGTTAACTCAGGCTAGCCTTCATAGAAGGATAGCGGTAGGTTGCATTACGCACAGGTCTTAGGAGTATCCACATATCCAATTAACATAGCAGCACATTTTCACAATTACCAGAGAGATATTGAAGCTATCTTTCCATGACACAATGAGATGCGGACATTCTGTATAGATCAGATCCCATGTCACAAGCCAATTCGGCATCTATTAGATCCAACATGAACTTTCTTTTTCTCTCTTAAAACACGCGGTTCTGACTGAAATGGCCGGTTAACAATCAACATACAGCACTACTCCCTTGCATGGAAGAGCTTCCCCTGCATGCATAACACCTCTTTTAGAAAACAGTTAATATATTTTCTTTACAAATAGTTACTCACACCTCTTTAGTACTTCGCAGGCTAAGCTGGTTGAACAATGTCTGGACATCCCGCATGCCACCTGTATTTGCAGCAGAGAGCACATGCTGATAGTCTTCAACAGTGGCCATTGCTTCACAATAAAGGGCCTAGCATAGCAAATAAAAGAGTAAACTTCAATAACAGCAACCAATAAGCTTTTAAAAAAAAGAAGCTCACAATTGCGCTGTACCATTGCCTCTAAATATTGTAAGCGCTCTCTGCTCATCTCTTCCCTTGCCTAAAAACGAGGACAATCACCTCATTTAGTTCGAACCAAATGTACTGTAAAAACCTGCTAGCTTTGAGAAAACCAATTCCAAATGCAAATTAATGCATAGGTCATGAACAAGAATTCAAGTAGCAACTTGCAACTCAAAAATCGATGATATGGCTCAAAGAAAGGCCATCTCTCTTGGAAGTTCCTGCTTCCAATGGTTTCAATACAAAACAGAAAGTTTAGCGCAATTAAAAAGAAAAAAAAAAAGCAAAACTCAATTTTACTGATATATATGAAGATATAAAGTATGACACATACTGAAGAAAACTTGCTCTGCTAGAATAATGCTGCAGATAGAGATATGGAATCATAATAGAATTCCAAATAATAGCAAATTACTCGCAAGTTGTGAGAGACGAATGTGAACCATGGATATATCATATAGTACCTATACAAACAAGAAAGTTGAGCGACTGCGCAAATGAAATGAAATTAAATTTTTTACCCCCTTAATCACCAAGGTACAAGAGGACGCGTTGTCCACACATGCATTCTGAAAGTACAGCTTAGATAAGTGATCTAAACAACTCTAGATGGAGGACACAAAGAAAGGTAGAGGATGAAACAAAAAATAAGGTTTAGTCTCATATGCATATATAGCTCATCCAATGGACGATCTGGATCCTTACTGTGATCATTACTATTGTGTTGTCCATCCACTTGCTTGCCTCACCAAGTACTTCCCCCCTCACCTCTCCCCTCGCCCGCAAGCCCCCTCCCCCCCCCCAAACAAACACAGACACACACACACACACACACACTTTTTTGTGTAAATCAATTTTATTCATCTATCTGTGGGAAACCTCAAAGCGAGGAAAACCCACCAAAAAGATCAGGTACAAGGGAAGGAACACAAAAGTGTTCGGCTGTACAAAATGGCTAAAAGCATTCATAAGAAAGCTGATGCATCTTTGCAGTGATGTCAGCAACTTTCAAGGCGAATTGTAAAGACTACCAAAGAGAGAGCTTGAAGAACGGGAAGGGATCTGTATGAATGCCATGGAACATATAGCCATAGGCTCCAGTAAGCCCAAAACCAGACCCACATGAAGAAGACCGCAAAGCACTGTAGCGCCGGTGAGAAAATACCAAATGCCCAAAACCGTTTATGAAAGACCGTCGTGGGAAAACGGAGCCTCATGCATGCCGACATGCGGCAAAGGAGATCTCAAGTAATACAACAATCCCACAACAGGTGACAAACATCCTCTTCCGCAGTCGAGCAACGGACACAAAACGAAGAGCAGATATGGCGTGTCCTAAGAAAAGTACCCACCGGGAGCACGCCAAGCAAACGATGCCAAAGGAACGATCACTCCTTCAAAGGCAAATGGCTTTTCCATAAGGCAGATAGAAGCTTCCTCCACCACATATCAGATTTATGCATGTGCCACAATGATCAGCAAGCCAAGGTTGAGGCAGGAGGAGCATAAACTCGACCGGCAGAAATATCCCGAAAGGGCATTTCCCAAAGATTCCAGTCAGACATGCGATGACCATCGGGCAAAGGTGAAATGGGTAAAAAGTCAACCAATATTTGTTGCAGTCCTCTCCAGAATTGGCGGTAATGCATGCCCAATCCAAATCGGTGAGCGGCGAAGGGAAACTCCAAAGTGAAACCGGCTACATCCACCACATCCTCAGCCACCCGAATGCCACAACAAGAGAGGAAGTACGCTTGGCAAGGGGAGCGATCAACCAAAGTAAGAGAGAAAGCTTGGCTCCAATGAAGACTCTCCAGGCGAAGCGAATTTCCTTCCCTCCGAGCATTCCGCGAAAGGTGAATCGTGACCTCTTTCCAAGCAAAGAGCAAGGTGGAAGCAAGCGGACATCTAGGAATGTGCCCGTCCATCTTACCAAATACAACCTCCCAAATAGATGATGGCCAGTGACCAAATGAGGACGTAACAACATGCTGAGTTAAGTGTGCAAACATAAGAGTCCAAGGCTGAGATTGTTGCACAAGCGTAGGCAATAGCATAGCCTTCCTAGCAAGAACATGTCTACGCAGGTCCAAGATATTTAGACCACCGAAGTGTTTGGGTTTACAAAGCTTAGCCATCGACATCAAACGCAGACCTTTTTTGTGTGCATGAGTTCGCCACAAATGAGACAAAATGGCCGACATGAGAGAATCAAGACATTGGCGAGGCCAGTGCAACAATGGAAAAAAGAACTGAACATATGCCACCAAGATACTCTGAACGATTCGCAAGCGAACATGCAGTGGCCAAGTAGATAGCTTCCAGTAATGCAATTTGACATTCAAGCGATGCATAACCCAATCCACTTTTTGCGTGTGAGTGACATTCCATCCGATCGGATATCCCAAATGCCTGACAATCACAATTGGAGAAACAATTTCACCCGGCCACAATAGAGCATGCCAATCACAAGAATGAAGTGTCAAAAGCTTCAATTTATGAAAGTTTACTTTAAGACCAGCCGCAATCCCAAACAATTTCAAAGCTTCCATAATCACTTGAACATCACTCTGCTGGTTGTGAGGCATAAACACCGAGTCATCCGCATAAGCCTGCCCAATAAAGATACAACCCGAGGGTAACTGCAAACCATGAAGACGCTCCGCAGAGGTCAAGTGATCAAGATACATCAGCAAGGGGTGAGTGGCAATAGCATACCGCAAAGCGCTAAGGGGGCAACCTTGCCTAACCGAACAACCAAGTGGCCACGATTCCGTCAATTCACCTTCTAGGATCCCCGAAGATGTACTACAAGCATACAAGAAATAAACCACATTTACCAATTTAGGACCAAACCCTAGACACCTCATCGTGGCAACAATGAAGTCCCATTGCAAAGTGTCAAAGGCCTTTTCAATATCAACTTGCATGACCAACACATCCTGCTGCATGTACTTAGCATACTCCATGCCAATCATAACATAGCCAAATTGTCCATGATTTGACGACGAGGAATGAAACCATACCGAGCCTGATGAAGTCCTGTAAACAGATGGTCCTTAATGCGGTACACCAACATTTTAGCCAATATCTTATAAACCACGGGCATCAAGGTTATGGGTCGCCAATGAGAGAATTGCTCGCAAAGCGCTTGCTTGGGCAACAATCTAAGTAAACCCTCTTTCCGTGATAGTGGCAGGTCCTATGTTAGGTGTAGCGGAATGAATGTTTGTGCTTTGCTCAAGATGAGTGCTCCAAACTGTGCTCAAGGTTCCTTTTGTTCTTATGGAAGAGAGAGCCTTCCGTTCTTAATGAGAGAATGCTATGATCACAAACAAAGTGAATGGACACTGTGCGTGCAAGTGTATGAGACTAAGAGATAGAGAGAGAAGAGAGATACGACACCAGAGACGTAAAACCCTCCTCCGAAGGCCCCACTCTCGTCGGCGAGAGTGATCTACTTATGATTGCACAATCTGGTACAATGGTGATGCATGAGACTAATGCAAGTCTAAGCTATGTCGGCGATGACGACGGTGATGACGACCTAAGGGCTGAAATCTGCAATCTTTCTACTGCTGTCCAAAAACGCTATGGGCTGAAATCTGCGAATGTTCTATCTGCTGAATTCTCACTCTGTCGGTGACGATGTCGATGGCGACGATGCGACGACGACGCGCTGAAAACACAGATGCTGAAATCTGCATTTTCCGGGCTGAAACTGTAAACCTTGCGGAAACTGACCGTGCGGCGAGGAACTGCTGCGGGAAGGTGAGATCTGCGAGGTTCGGGACTTTATCTGCAGGTGCTAACTGCTGAAAACTGAAAACGCTGATGTTCCTTGATGTTCCGTCGCGGTAAAGCTGCAAAATGCCGGGGCTGATTTGCAACCAAAAACGCTAGGGCTGAAATTCTATTGCTGTCGCCAGTTGCTCTGCAAAATGCAAAACGCTAGGCTACTCTGAGATGCTGCTGTCGCCGGAATCTGCAAAAGCAAATCGCTGGCTGATCAGGTGATGAAAACGCTAGGCCTTGGCTTCTGCGCCAAAAACGCTAGGTCTCTTGGGGGGGGTTCTGCTGACAAGTTGCCTGTTGAGCGTATGCTCCTGCTTCCTCTTCTGCCAAATAGTGCTAGCTCTAGTATGCTTATATACAAACTTAGCAAAATTGCCCTACCTACTTTTGTTGGGAAGTCACTTAAATTAATAAGTGAAAAATGCCAAAAATAGATAAAATAGGCTAAATGCACTGGAAAATTCCCCCGACTGATTCTGATGGATTCTGATGGGAATGCTTATGATCATGATGTGTGCAACCAGAGGATATGCATCTACACTAAGTGACTGGGCATGCACGGTCTACGGATAGACTCACAAAAGTGCCAGATCACTTCTAATCTAGATTGACTGGACTGACTGAACCCTGATCATGCTGTAGCTTGTCCACAGACACATAGGGCTGGATGTGTCACGTGACATCCTGTTTCTCCCATGCCACATTTAACATGAAAAGCAAGGGCTGTTTAAGAGCAACCTAAAAAGAGAGGAAGAATTCCACAGGAAGTCCATCCCAACCAGGGGATCGCCAATAGCCCAATGCAAGCAACGCACCATGCAATTCAAAATCAGTGAAAGGATCCTCAAGGCGTTGTGCATCCTGCAAAGACAGGATCGGATGAACATAAGAAAGCAACAATTGACGCGCTTGACAAACAGCCGTAGATGGTTGAGATGGAACAACAAACACCTGTCGATAATGTGAAACCATAACATCAATACATTCCTGCTTCGAAGAAGTCCAAGCACCCGAGGGAAGCATAACCCGCTTAATTGATTGTGAGACCCTTGTATGATGCAGATGCTTAAAAAATTGCTTCAAAGCACAATTTTTATCCATAAAAGCCTATTGACATGCATGCATTTGCCATTTAGCAATTTTTCGCTTGTCATTTTGTTGAATACATACATTAGCTTCACATAACCCCGCCATTTCAGAGTCAGAAAGGGGCCGCAAATCAGCCAATTCTTGCAGTCGTTGACAAACCTGTTTCGCATCCACGACATCCCCCCGAGTGCGCTGCATATAATGCATGCCATAGTCACAAATAATACTTTGTACCCTCATGATAAAGCGATACAGGTAGCATCTAGATTAACATGCAATAGACGTTTCCTAGAAAGAGGCCGATCGCAAAGAGACTGCCCAAAGTACAAAGACAACAAAAGAGGATAATGGTCCGATAATTGCTTGGCGCAATCTATCCTCATATCACATATAAATTCTTCGTATTGTTGCCCATTAAGCAAGTACCAACGATCCAGCCATGCTCGACAAGAAGAATGAGCAGCATGTTGAAAGGTAAATCCAGAAGCATTTGGATGCAAACAACACCATATATCAATCATTTAAGCAGAAGCAAAGAGATGATCCCATTCTTGCTTTTCTGCAAGCAACATATGCGAATTGCATGCGGTATTGTCATTCCTTTCGGGGGTATTATTGGAATCTCCACAAAAGAATGCATTGGAGGTCAAAGGGCAAGATGAAATATCTCGCCATAAAGCAGCTCTTTGCTCAGAGGTCGTATATGCATAAGTACCTCCAAATTCATATACTTGACCATTCAACAAACATTGTACCACCATCCACCGGCCATACGGATCGTTATGTAGCTGAACAGGTTGGAGCTCATGGCGAACCATCATCAGTAAACCCAAGAAATCTTTCAAGCCAATGTACACCGGCAAAATAAGAACATTGACCAGCAAACTCGTGTTGATTATGCTCTTGCAAAACAATTGTCTACCCTACATGTATGTACATAGTGCCAGGTCAGTCGCCATTTATCAGGGTTACATAACCCATGCACATTGTATGAGATGCATTTCATGTGACTTTGCATTAGGAATCATATGTACAAGAGGCAACCAACATAGGAATCAAGTAGAGGTTCCCATAGACACGTCTGCATCCACTACATCCATACGAGGACCAAGTCTCCGAGTCAATACAAGAAACGTGTCCACAGGATTCACCTGTTGGGTAGAAGTCTCACCAAGGAGTACATCTTTGTAAGAGTGCATCGCCTTTTCCCATGCGTCAATCAACGTGCGATTGTCATTACAAGGAAGTTGCTTAAACGATGCATTCTTATTTGCATTAACAAGCGGAACGTAATTACGGGAAGAGGGTGGTGTGTGTATCTTCACTGAATTTTTAGGTACCACCCAAGGGTTAGCATCAGCAAGCCCAACATTTTTGCCTTTCACAGCAACCCCATTCCCCAGATCTGTGGATTGCAGTGTCTTGCCTTTCCCTTTGTCTACATTCGAAACCACCTTAGCAATAGACGCTCCATTTGGCTTAGCTTCACAGGCATGTTTACCTATAGACGACGGAACAGCTGAAAGAGGAGGTTGCAAGACTGGCTCCGGACATTCAGATTGCATATGACCAAATTTGCCACATCGAAAGCAAGAAATTGCAAATTTACCCCATCTAAGTTTAAAAGGACGTTTGCCCACCCACAGGTCTCCTGAGTCAACCATAATTCCTTTAGAGGTTTGTTTGTCAATGTCCCAGAGAATGCAAAACCTATTGGTATTTGTAACAAACTACTGACGTGTCAAAGCCTAAAGAATGGAGCCAACTTACAAACGTGGCCGAGAGGCCTAAACCCTAAGAAGAACAAGTAACAGAAGAAGTGTCACAAAGTGATGACGTGGTTGTCCGAGAGCAAAAACCCTAACCCTAATTTCTGCCAAAAACCTTAATTTTGGAAACCTTAACCCTAAAACCTGCAAACCCTAATTTTGCTGCCAGAAACCCTAAAATTGCAGAAACCCTAACCCTAACCCTAAGGGCAGCAGGGAGATTTCCGCGTTTTGCACTGGCTGATGACGTGGCAGGATGTACGGATTTTCGTAAATTACGCTGGCAGTTTTTGGCATTGCTTTTTGGACCAGAAGCTTTTAAGTTTTAAAGGCTTTTTACTGTAACTGCTTTCCAGGCCAAGGGCCTTTAAATATAAGGCTAGGGCTCATTCTCTGGCATGCTTCATGGCGAAGGTGCAGAGTCTAGAGTACCGGCTTGTACTGTGTTGATGCAATATAAAGAAATACCAAAAGGGGCGCCAAGGTTTGGGGCCAATACTCTCTGGGGTGGAATTCTGCCACTCCGTGTCGCGTGTCGTCTCTCTCTCTTTCTGTTCAATTGTTATTGAAGTGCTAAAAGTCTGTTCAGTCTGTTCTTTTCTATTGGCACATGGTGCCCGTCTTGTGACAGTCTTCGCATCCAATTTTGGGGGACAAATGACCTTGCCAAGCTGCGCGGCCAACAATGGCAGGAAATATCTCCACGTGCGAGGGAAATCAATAATTTCCACCCACACCGGGCATTTATGGCGAATAAGAATCTGGTAATCTTTAGTGAGTGCCCACGGTAGAACATGCGTCATCTGCGTATTAAAGAAGAGGGGAGACATCTCAAGCAAGAGATTTCTAGCTTCCGTATTTGCGAGCAAAACTTCATAAAATCCACGCGCATCCACGTGAACGCCACGGATAGCTTGTCGTTTAAGGAGAAAATCAACCCATTGCACGGCATCTTGTGCAATAGGCATTTTCCCCGGAAAAACAAGATAACTGTATTCATAGCATACTGCGCAACTGGGTCCATGAAGTCCTGCACCAGAATGCGCACCTCAAGAGCAGGCGCCTGACCATTCCAGGCTTGTAGAGCCTCCTCAAAGTTCTCATCCAAGCAAACTTTGATTTCCGAAGCGGCCTCCGAAACGGGTTCCATTGCTTTCCGACGCTTAAACACGCACAGAGTGTCGAACATAAATCAACAAAGTCCAAAAACAAATGTCTAGAAAAACTCTGCAAGAAACCGAGGAAGGCACCCAAATTTCTGTACAAAATTCACACAATATTGCATCCAAAACCACAACAAAATAACATTAACTCGCATTGCCCTTTCCGAGTTTTTGAGCTTGACATAATACAAACCGAAATCAAACTGACAGCAATCCTACCAACTGAATACACACTGACAAACCCTGGCACACATGTACAGAGCGTTGAGGCTGACTGCACAGAGGCAAAATCGTGATACTGAGGGCTGTCTGCTGCAAGGAAATCATGCAGAGCTCGTGCAGGTCGAAACGAGCAGGTCGCACAGGCAAGTGAAGACACGCAGGTAGGTGAGGTCGCGCAGTCTTGTTCAGGTCCAAAATGCATAGAGCACGCAAGCACAGAACCAAAATAGGCGCGTAGGTAAACTGTCTCACACATGCTCGCGCGCACGCACACCCTACACATGCGCACACACACCCCTACACAATTTCTCTGCAGTGCATTCCCGCTCTCATGCAATCTCTCTCAATCCTGAATACTCACGCTCTCACAATCAAGCTCATGCTTACAATTTGTCATAGGGTTTTCTGCAGCAATTGTTTGGGATGGACGAGTCAACCTCTTCACGCTTCCTCGGCTTCCTCTAGGTGCGCGGCCAACTATGCCTCTTGCCATGCTTGATACCAATTAATGGCATCACTGGTAAGATACATGGCTACCGTCAAAACTTTGATATTCCCTGTTTTCTTAGTTGTCGCAAAGTAAGCATTGAATCGATGCAACCAAGAATGAATAACATTAGCATCCATCTTACCATCATACTTACTGAACGTCAACTTCTTAGTGACTGGATTGTTGGAGTCTGCATCCCTACTTGTGCTACCTGATGAACTGCCCACATCTTTGACCGGCTCGGATTTCGAGGTGAGAACCTATAGGACCAACTCTTGCATGCGTTGGTCTCTCTGCGCCTCGCGCTCTAATTCCAAGGCCACTCGCCTTTCTTCGGCCGCTATGCGTTGAGCTTCGCGTGCTTGCTCAAGCTCAAGCTCCATAGCTGTCTTTCTTTCTTCGGCCGCCAAAGCGCGCTTGCTCACGCTCACGATCCAAGGCGGCGCGTTGCGCCTCTTGTTGTAGCATCATGTCCATCATCGACTTGATCAAAGCCTCCATGGGATTTGGTACAACCCGTGGCGTAGATGGAGATGGGGGAGGATCGGAAAAAGATCCTCCCGGTGGGGAAACTTCCTCATCACCAACTCCACTCTCATCACCTTCACGCAAAGTATTCATTCCGCTTCGGGTGATGACCATATACTGAGATCTTGGGTACTTAAGTTCTCGAGGAACTTGGGTTCTTGAGGTTCTTGGGTTCTTGAGTTCTTTAGCTTGCAATCGGTGTTTGAGAAGGCTTTCTCTTACCCGAGTTCGAATATTCCCTGCGGGCGCACCCCTTGGCGGCCTTGTGCTCACACCAAAGTTGCTTTTTCCCACCTCACGTCGATTGGCCGGCCGCTAAGTGCACGATCCACTCTCAATGAGTGAAAAGAGGAACAAGGGGAGGCTGGACAAGCCCTTCTTTCCCGGGTTACCTGTCACTCTTCAAAAACACAATTAGGAATCGACATGCCCAAGTGAACTTGGGTTACGTGCGACCGCAACAAGCAAAAAAATTCTTATGGTTCTTTCCTTGAGTGATACAGAACACTGTCAAAGCTCTCATACCAATGTAAGGTGCAGCGGAAGTGAATGTTGATATTGCTCAAGATGAGTGTTCCGAACTGTGCTCAAGGGTTCCTTTTACTTACAGAAGGGAGAGCCTCCCGTCCTTTAGAGAGAGAGTGCAATGAACACAAACAAGTGAATGCTACTGTGAATGAAAGTGCTGAGACTGAGAGAGAGAGAGAGAGAGAGAGAGAGAGAGAGAGAGAGAGAGAGAGAGAGAAGAATACGTCACCAGGTGGTTCTCAAACCCTCCTCCAAGGGCCCCCTCTCTATGGCGAGAGAGGTCTATGCTATAGATTGCACAAATCTGGTACAATGGTCTAGATGCAATGGACTTGCCGACGATGTCGACGACAATGATGACGACGAGGAGGACAAGCTGAAAACTGAAAACGCTAGGGCTGAAAAGCTGAAATCTGCAAACGCTGACTTTCTGCGGAACACTGACACTGTGTCGGAGAGGATGGCAATGACGACGACTCGACGACGATGTGCTGAAAACGCAGATGCTGAGATCTGAAAACAGCGGGTTGAAACTATAAATGCTGGCTGACTCGATCGTACGGTGAGGATCTGCTGCGTGTAGGTGAGATCTGCGAAGCTAGGGCTAGATCTGCAAAAGCTAAGTGCTGAAAACTGAAAACGCTGATGGACTTGGCTGATCTGGCGTCGGAAACTGCAAAACGCTAGGCTTGATCTGGGAATTGGAAACGCCATGCTGATCTATTGCCAGAGAAAACGCTAGGGAGGTTTTGCTACTGTGGAGAAAAACGATGGGCTGATCTGCAACTGAAATCGCTATAGGATCTGCCAGAATCTAAAAACGTTGGTTGTCTTGTTGGCTGAAAACGCAAGGTCTTCTGTCGTCTTGCTGAGGAGAGAACACTGCAAGCCTGAGCTCCTGCTGTCTCTTCTGCCTCTACTGAGTGACCACTGGGTTTCTTTTATGTTTCCTTAGCATTTTGCCCTACTTACTTTTCCAACAAAAGTCACTTATTAATAAATAAGTGAAAAATGTGTATTTTGGGAAACATGGTTCTATGCTCTGTAAAATGCTCATGATGGGTACTAAATGCCATGCTAGTGATTATGTTGTGTGCAATCAGAGGATATGCAACTAATCTAAGTGCCTGGACATCGACGGCCTGTGCACACAAAGGTGCCAGAACACTTCCTAGGCTAACCTGAACCCTAGACCTGAGATAGCTTGTCCACATGCAAATAGGGTTAGATGTGCACGTGACAGTCCACCATAAGCCTTCTCTGTTGCCAGAGGAGAGAGCTAGCCTCACAACTGAGGGACCACCTCCAAGCAACCTCAGTCTTTTGCAGGATTGTCAACACACGCTCCTAGCAGAGGGGAAGTTCAGAATTTGGTGCAGGCCTACCTTCTAGCAGAGATGGGTAAGATCATTGGCATGCAAATTCTTGGCCGGGAATGCTATCAGAATGAGTTTGAGGGGCCAGATACCGTGGTCAAAGTACTTTAAAGGATCTTAGTGGTCTTGGGTACCGCATGGGCCTATTTTCTAGGGTGGCTCCATACATACGACCCTATAATTGACACAGGTACTGAGGAGGCAGACTTCCCTGTTATGGTTTGCTTCTGTAGTATGCACTAAGCATACCTCCCCTTCCTCAGATGGCAGATCTTAATAATTCCTATATTGAGTCCCTGAGGACTTTTGCTTCTACAGCCGCTAAGGCAGTCCGAATTCCTACTGAATCGACAATTGACATACATCCTCTCCCACTGGGAACCCATAGTATCAAAACCAACAAACGAAAAATTGATAGACCGAATTTCTACCAAATCGACAATTGATATACATACTCTACCAAAGGGAACCCATAGTATCAAAACCAACAAACCAAAAATTCCACTCTCGGTTGCCAAAAAAGTGCCCACAACACCAGATACAGCTCCCTAATAGATGGTGCTCCTAAATTGTTAGAAAATAAATGCAACTCCCCACCAAATTGCATTGTAGCTCCTATCTCAAGTTTCAACCGACCACAATATTACATAAAATGAGATTTCCCCAACCCCTGCACATTTCATAAGACAATCCTCATGTGGAACCGGAAAAGACCGAGGCTACCTCAGTAGCAAAATGGACAATCTTTGCAAGGGGCGTACACAGGGAAAATCCGCATTCAAGTGCTTGCGATTGTTCGATAATCAATTTTGACAAGCTTACTATAGAACCATAGCCCAATATCCTCTGGAAATTCGCCATGCCTCTATCTTTGACCACAACTCCTCATAAACCAATACATTATAAGGAGCGCATAGCCTGCTTACAATCATGCACCTAGCTAAATGTTGCAAACCAGAACCATTTGGAGTTGCCAAACAAGAACGTGCTAAAAGCCAAAGGGTCTTTTCTTGTTCGTCAATACTAGGTCACTGTCACAAAAATACGGAAGCGTAAACTGACGTTTAATTGCACTTCAAATACTCAAGAGAATTAGAGGGAGCGAGAAAACTTGACACTTCATTGGGGACCAGAAGATGGGCTGGTCCCCCCCCATAAAGAGAATATCTTTATTACTAAGGGAGAATCTTTACAAGCACAGGAACGGGGCATACGCCCGTCCTCTATTCTTTCTTCTGTTCTGTTCTGACTACTGACTGAGAAAGTATTTCCACTTTCTTACTGCTTAGGGGATTTCCCCTCTTCTGCGAGACTGGTTGGAAGCTCTCGAAAAGAGAGTCTATCTTCCGAAACAGCTCATCGAAAGCTCTCACAGAGGAGAGTCCATCTTCCGTTATGTGTTGCCTTCATGCTCATTCCTTCATGCATAGAACACAAAAGAGAAACAAGCAAAATGCACACGCACATGCTTGCTGTAATTTTCTGCACATAACCTGAAATTCTTACCTGTACGCACCCCTACGCCGAAACAGAGGTCTTCTTCGCGATGGAATCGCGCCAAACTTGATGTAGACTTAGGATAAGGAGAGAGAAGAGGATTTCTATGGCTGATCTGCTGAAAACAGCCCTAATCGAGGTGATTAGGGGCTGAAAACAGAGAATTACAGCAGCCGCACTCTGCTAAGAGAGCGTCTACGGCAGCTTCTCGCGATGAAACTTCACCAGAAGGTGTCTATGACTGTGAGATCCCTTGTTCTTGACAATGGGAGCACAAGGCTACCACATATGTCGCAAGGGGCTGCTCTCAAGCTTCAATGGAGGGCTCCACCGCGTAGAGCACGCTCACATTAGGGAGGGTAGGTACACTGCCAGCCCCGAAAATGGAGGAGGGGGGGCTCCTAAATAGCCATCAGGGAGAGGGGGCGCTAGGAAGAGAGAGAGGGTGAGAGTGAGAGTGAGAGAGAGTTAGTTTGCATTGGTAAGTGTGCCACTTGGCACACTTACTTTAAAAACTTAAAAACCATTCAACTTTTGACTTTAAAAACTTCTAGCTCATTAATTAAAAATGTGCAACTAACTAACAACTGCTACCAATGATTCTTTTATGAGAACACCAAAGGTCTGTCGGCGCAATGCCGCACCAGCACTGCACCGCCTTTACCTGTTCACACTTGTCCGGTCGCCCGCCCGGGCACGGACCGTTAAATTTAATTTAACGAAACTTACCCTAAGGCTTTATTAGCTTTATTGGCCTTAGGGTCACTGTTCTAAGGACCCCATCTCATTCATGTGCTTGTACTGACGTGCGTATTTTTCTGAGCCTAAAATCTGAGGCTACTGCTTACCCCTTTCTGAAGACCCGATTTCCCAATCACTAGGGCTTCAGGGTAATTTCTGCTAAGGTCCCTCTGAGGTGTTCTAGCCCGCATTTAGGCTCACCTGAGGCCTTGGAACTGCTAGGTCTATTCTGGTGTGCACACAACTAATTAGATAATTCTTTTCTCATAAATAAATTAATTATTTACAAAGTCTGACTTAGTTACATCCCTCTTGGTTCTAAACAGTTGACCTCAACTGTAGAGCGTCAACATAATTGTGCAAGATGTCAGGGTAGTCCTTGAGATCGGACTCAGTCATCCACTTTGCATCTAAAGGAGTGTAATTCTTGAACTTGACTAAATACTTTCGATGTAGACTCCCCGACTTGAGTTGTCTCTCCGAGTGGTGTATTATCTGTTCATGTTGAAGGATTTCCTCAGTCTCTTCGACTTCTGGAGGATCTTCTTGTATTGGCGCCACTGGAGAAGGTCCAACATATGGCCGGAGGAGACTGACATGAAAAGCATTGTGGATGCGCCAGTGAGAAGGCAAATCCAATCTGAAAGTCACATCATTGACTTCATCTGTAATTTTGAAAGGGCCGTAAAATCTATGGGAAAGTTTGACAACTTTCCCTTTGCCGACCCGCTTTTTCAATCTAGCTTTCTCAAACCGAAGCAGGACATATTGTCCTTTTTCAAGATTGAGATTCCTTCTGTGCTTGTCTGCTTTTCTCTTCTGTTGCTCTTGAGTTCGAAGAATCGCTTGCTTTACTTGTTGATGGGCAATATCAATATTGTGCACAAATTCATCTGCGGCGAAGATGTTTTCTTTGGTCACCATAATAGGAAGTAAGAGTGGCTTTCCATAAATAATTTCAAAGGGAGATTTACCAGTTGAGAAATGTATGGTATTATTATACGCAAACTCAACTATCGGTAAGTATTGTTCCCATTCGGATTGTCGTTCCGAAACATAGCACTTGAGGAGATCTAAAACAGTGGCATTAGCGATTTCGCTTTGACCATCTGTTTGAGGATGATAAGCTGATGAAAAATCAAGCTTAGTTCCCAAGTTTTCAAACAATGCCTGCCAAAATAGACTAGTCATGCGGGGATCTCTGTCACTCACAATAGTCTTTGGCAATCCATGATGTTTAAAAATCTGAGCTAGAAATATTCTAGCCATGTGATCAGCTTTGATCGTCTTCTTTACTGGAAGGAAATGTGCTTGCTTACTGAACCTGTCTACTATAGTCCAGATTGCATCATTTCCATTCTTGGATCTAGGAAGATCCGTAATAAAATCCATGGCAATACTTTCCCATGGCGTGTTAGGCACAGGGAGCGGCTGAAGCTTGCCATAAACTTTATGTCTGTCATATTTCACTTTTTGGCATACTAAACGCTCACGTACATGTTTTTCAATTCCGCACGGAGTGTTGGCCAAAAGAAATACCTTTCGAGGGCACTAGTGGTGGAAGCAATTCCCCGATGCTCGGCATAAGGAGAATTATGTGCTTCATCCATCACCTTTTGTCGTAAAGGCTGAGCTATGCATATTGCTTGTTGACGATAGAGTGTATTATCCCTGATAGAATAAGGTGGCTTTGAGTGACCAGCTTGAAGATCTGCCCAAATTGTGGCGAAGTCTGGATCTTGAGGATACATCTCGCTGAGAGATTCTAGTTCCTCATGATAAATTGTTGTTAGTGCATTGATCTTTGGACGCCTGGAGAGAGCATCTGCAACTGCATTCTTTGTTCCAGAAGTGTGTAAAATCTGAAAATGAAACATTGAAAGAAAGTTGGCCCATCTCATCTGCTTTTCTGATAACTTTCTCTGTGTGAGAAAGTAGCGAAGACTTTGATGATCTGTCTTGATAATAAAATCAGCTCCTAATAGATAGTGTTTCCAAATGGAAAGAGCATGAATTACTGCCATTAGCTCTTTTTCGTATATGGAGGCATGCAACTCTGCATCTTTAAGGCGCCGACTTTCATAGGCTATCGCGTGACTCTCTTGGTTCAAAACTGCTCCTACACAATCTCCAGATGCATCGCAGTATACCTCGAAAGGTTTGCGAAGATCAAGGACGGTGAGAACAGGTCCGTGACTGAGTAGATACTTAAGCTTTTCGAAAGCTTGTTTTTGTCCAGACCCCCAATGGAATGGAATCCGCTTCTTTGTCAGGTCATGGAGGGGACCTGCTATCGCGGCAAAAACTCAAATGAAACGCCGATAATAAGAACAGAGGCCAAGGAAACTTCGTACATCATGTACTGTAGTTGGCGTAGGCCATTCTACAACTGCTTGAATCTTTTCAGGGTCCATTCTCACCTGGTTGTGAGATACTATATGGCCCAAATAGTGGATTTCTTTTAAAAAGAACTCACTCTTCTTAGCATTCACAAATAATTTGTGTTTGCGTAATTCTTCAAACACTAAGGCGAGATGCTTATAGTGTTCGTCTTCCGTCACTGAGAAGATTAAGACGTCATCAAAGAAAACGCCTGTAAAACTTCTATATGAGTGGAAGATTCTATCCATCATTCTGTTGAATGTAGCTGGTGCATTAGTGAGTCCAAAAGGCATCACTAAGAATTCATACAACCCGAAGGTTGTTCTAAATGAAGTCTTATGCACATCCTGAGGAGCTATGCGGATTTGATGATAACCGCTCTTCAAGTCTATACGACTAAAGACACTTGCTCCTTGTAACTTGTCAAGAATGTCGTCAATCCAAGGGATTGGAAATCGATTCTTGATTGTGATCTTGTTTAGAGATCTATAGTCTATGCACATGCGGAATGTGCCATCCTTTTTCTGTACTAGCAAGACAGGTGAACAATATGGAGAAGTACTAGGCCTTATTAAGCCCTTCTCCAAAAGTTCGTTAACCTGCTTGAGAATTTCCTCTTGCTGCATTAGACTAACTCGATAAGGGGGCTGATTTGGAGGAGAACTTCCTGGGATCAAATCAATGGTATGATCCTCAGGTCGCGAAGGTGGGAGTTCATTTGGAAATTCATCTGCAAAACAATCTTTATATCTTTCTATTAACTTAAGTCTTTTTTGCTCTAAAGAGGAAGAAAGTTGTGAAACAGACACATCTCTCTCTCTTGCAAAAATCAAGTACGCTGAAACACACTTTTTCATTTCTTTCTTAATGGCAATGTGGTTGGCGATAGGAATACGCCAATCACCTGCATCTGCAAGTACAAGATACTCCTTTCCTTTATGAGCAAAAGATAAGGTTTTCTGAACATAGTCCGGAATGGGATGCATCTTGTAGTGCCAAGGCATTCCCAAGATAACATCGCATCCTTCAAGTGAAGCTAGTAAGAAAGACTCTTGATCCTTGTAGTCGTCGACCTTTAGATTCAACTTCCCTATGATTGGAGTAGAGTTTGAGTTCTGCCCTTTGAAAGCTGATTGCGCTTGAATAGAGACTCCAAAACGATTGGGCTGCAAGTTCAGGTCGTCAGCTAGCTGGGTAGAGATGAAGTTGTCTGTACTACCAGGGTCAAACAAAATAAGAGCCCGCTGGTTGTTGATACTACCCCATGCTTTGAGAAGAGCTCTTTCTTTTCCATCCTTGGTTGTATTTCCCTGTACATCTGGGACTGCATTGGAAGAGGGTGGTTATGGAGGTTTGGTAGAACAGTCACCCTTCATATGACCAACTTGTCCGCACTTGAAGCATCTTCCTTCACTAATGTATGTTCGCAACTCAGCAGGAGAGAGATATCTCCCTTTCTTGGGCTGATTTGGCTTTGCTTCTGCTTCGGAGGCGGTTCTTTTCTTCTTTTGAGAAGAAGTAGAAGAGGTAGGCTGCTCATGGAGAGCCTTCTGCTTAGCATGGTAAGTGCTTTGCTCCATCTTCCTGGGAGTACCCTTGTCATGTATTCCATCAGCTATGCGGGCTAATTCCATAAGTATCTACAAATTACCTCGAGGGTAAAGCTTCATAGCCTTTTGCAAGGCTTCATGCAAACCTGCTTCAAACTTGCGCATCTTCTCCGAATCGTCAATCTTCTTGAATGGAGTGACTTTCAAGAGAACGTCCCAAAACCTATCCACATAGCGTGGAACGGTTTCGTTCTCTGACTGTGAAAGTCGATCCCATTCTTTCTTTACCTCTTCCTCATAGTCTGGAGGAAGGAACTGTGCGTAGAACTCCTTCTTGAAAGCGGTCCAATCTTGGGGTTTGCGATCTTCCAGGATAAGGGTTAACCACCAATTGCTGGCGGTGCCTTTCAGGTACAAACTAACATGGCGAAGCTTGGATCTTTCTTTAAAATTCCCTTCAACAAATGCAACTTCAAATTGGCGGATGAAAGCCAAAGCTTTGTCATTATCACGCCGTCCATTGTAGGTGTCGAATTTCACATCTTTATCTCCGGACTTGAATGTTTTCTGCCTGTGGTGCTTCTTCTTATGGTGCTCCTTCTTTCGATGCTTAGACTCCTTGGGGACAGGAGTCCTTTCCCTTAAATGTACTTCTTGCTGCGACGGATCGTCGAGAAACATGTCTTCCGGAGAAACTATGTCTTCCAGATCCTTCATGAAAGAGAACTGAGGCGAATCAGGGGGATCCTGCTCTTGAACTTTTGGATTAAACCGCACATGACGTTCTGGAGATTTCTTTTGCCTCTCGTGCATGCGGGAAGTTCCAATCAAAGGATCTTTTCTTGGTTGTGGCGCCTTTGGGTTCTGCGGAATTTCTCCCGACCCCATCGGCATTTTCTCCTTCTCTTTTTCAAGAGTATGGAGAATCTTTTGGACTTCTGGATGGGAGAGAGCTTTCTGCAACTCTTCCACCTGCTGTTGAAGGAGAGAGAACTCTATCTCGCGTCCTTCCATTTCTGCAGTCTGCCAAGAGTCGTCAATCCCTTCAGGAAGAGAGAGAGGACCTTGCTCTGATACCACTGTCACAAAAATACGGAAGCGTAAACTAACGTTTAATTGCACTTCAAATACTCAAGAGAATTAGAGGGAGCGAGAAAACTTGACACTTCATTGGGGACCAGAAGATGGGCTAGTCCCCCCCCATAAAGAGAATATCTTTATTACTAAGGGAGAATCTTTACAAGCACAGGAACGGGGCATACGTCCGTCCTCTATTCTTTCTTCTGTTCTGTTCTGACTACTGACTGAGAAAGTGTTTCCACTTTCTTACTGCTTAGGGGATTTCCCCTCTTCTGCGAGACTGGTTGGAAGCTCTCGAAAAGAGAGTCTATCTTCCGAAACAGCTCATCGGAAGCTCTCACAGAGGAGAGTCCATCTTCCGTTATGTGTTGCCTTCATGCTCATTCCTTCATGCATAGAACACAAAAGAGAAACAAGCAAAATGCACACGCACATGCTTGCTGTAATTTTCTGCACATAACCTGAAATTCTTACCTGTACGCACCCCTACACCGAAACAGAGGTCTTCTTCGCGATGGAATCGCGCCAAACTTGATGTAGACTTAGGATAAGGAGAGAGAAGAGGATTTCTATGGCTGATCTGCTGAAAACAGCCCTAATCGAGGTGATTAGGGGCTGAAAACAGAGAATTACAGCAGCCGCACTCTGCTAAGAGAGCGTCTACGGCAGCTTCTCGCGATGAAACTTCACCAAAAGGTGTCTATGACTGTGAGATCCCTTGTTCTTGACAATGGGAGCACAAGGCTACCACATATGTCGCAAGGGGCTGCTCTCAAGCTTCAATGGAGGGCTTAATTAAAAATGTGCAACTAACTAACAACTGCTACCAATGATTCTTTTATGAGAACACCAAAGGTCTGTCGGCGCAATGCCGCACCGGCACTGCACCGCCTTTACCTGTTCACACTTGTCCGGCCGCCCGCCCGGGCACGGACCGTTAAATTTAATTTAACGAAACTTACCCTAAGGCTTTATTAGCTTTATTGGCCTTAGGGTCACTGTTCTAAGGACCCCATCTCATTCATGTGCTTGTACTGACGCGCGTATTTTTCTGAGCCTAAAATCTGAGGCTACTGCTTACCCCTTTCTGAAGACCCGATTTCCCAATCACTAGGGCTTCAGGGTAATTTCTGCTAAGGTCCCTCTGAGGTGTTCTAGCCCGCATTTAGGCTCACCTGAGGCCTTGGAACTGCTAGGTCTATTCTGGTGTGCACACAACTAATTAGATAATTCTTTTCTCGTAAATAAATTAATTATTTACAAAGTCTGACTTAGTTACAGTCACTCAAATGATGAGAAAACTCCCAAGACCTGGGTCTTGAGACAACCGATAACATTATATGTTGACCACTCATGTTGACCTGGGTCTTGAGGCAACCGATAACATTGTATGCTGACCACTCAACTCATGTTGACTCCTATTGCACAAAGGAAAAGAGAAGCCAATTGCTTCTCAATAGCCTCATTGCCCTTAGCTAGCACTCTATGACGTTGTATCTGCCTTTGTATCGATGAGGTGTCTTGTGAATTGGTAGTCAAAGAGCTCTGTCACAAACTTGACGTGGTGTCACAAACTTGACGTGGCATACTCAAAGGGTTAGGATTTGATAAACCTAACCCTTCCAAGTTATCAAGGTATGGCCGAGGGGCCTTAAACCTAAAAATAAAGCAAATTGTGAATCCAACTAATGTGGTACTGTACAGACAGCGCGGAAGATGCGAAGCTGCTCACGTGGCACCTTTATGGATATTCGCGGGACAACCCTTTGAAGAAAGAGCTTTTGGGGGTAGAGCTTTTCCCTAACAATTGCTTTTGGGCCAAAGGCCAAATGTAAAACAGTTATAAGCAAAGCCAAGGCCTCTCTTCTGACAAATTAGCTTGGGATCACTACAGAGAGAGGACCCTTGGACATTGTACCTTGTGAAGCATCATTAAGAAAGAAATACCGAAAGGGGCGCCAATCTTTGGGGCCAATCAGTGTCACAAGAAATGTTTCGTCTATTTTGTCGTTCTGTTGTTTTGACATATTTCATTGCGTTTCATTTTGAAGGTATGAAGAAGAAACAGAAGGTATGAATAAACAAATAGGTTTCGAGGAATTGTAGAGTACATAATACCTAGAGATGAGCTTTTCAATATTGGTTACATAAATGTTAATCAAATTAGCATGAAACATCGTGTTATATAATTTGCTAATCTTCGAGCCTTATAAGTCAATAGCAAGCCATAGGTAGCATACGATGTATGCACATTAAAAGAATTTGTATAATGCCACGAGGCCTTGTCAACATTCAGTGTGTGTGTGTGTGTGTGTGTGTGTGTTAGAAATTCGAAAAACAAGAGACTTCTCTTGAGACTTAAGGCCTTTGTGTTCTAGCTCTCACATGCGGAAATAGTAGAAAATGCAATGTCACTTATTTTAACAGAAAACAAGTCAGAGTAAGCAATCCTAAAACTATATACAGAAGTATTTATCCTTGGAATGTTAAATGGTCGTCTCATTATCTTGTTTCATCTTTATTTAGATTCGTTACCAAAGGGACGAAACAGGTTTTCATGTTACTCGATGTGATTGCTAAATAAATTACAATGAACATGTTTCATGATTATCATCTGGGATCTCAACGGGGATAATGATGTGAATGTGACGTTAATGTTCAGTGATTGCGGTCTTTGTGCAAGTGCTGGATATATGCAACTTCAGAGTCAGTGTCTACTGGCTAGTTTTTGTCTTTTGCCTATTTTGTAGGCGTAATCGAGGGTGATTACTATTCTTTCAAGAGGGGGTATGTTACAAGTTTGTGACGTGGGATTCTCAAAGGGTTAGGGTTTAATAACCCTAACCCTCTAACTTATCAGAGTATGGCCGAGGGGTCTTAACCCTAAAAATAAAGTGAATCGCAAATCCAGCTGACATGGCCAACTGTATAGACAATGTGGAAAACGTGGAGTTGCTGACGTGGCACCTGTACGAATATTCCGCATTTTACAAGGCAGCCCTCTAGACGTTAGCTTTTGGAGGTAGAGCTTTTCATTGGTAGTTGCTTTTGGGCCAAGTGCCACATGTAAAACGTTTATAATCTTAGCCAAGGCCACTCTTTCAGCAGATTAGCTTGGGAGCACTACAAAGAGAGGCCCCTCGAACATTGTACCTTATAAAGCATCAATAAGAAAGAAATACCAAAAGGGGCGTCAGTATTTGGGGCCAGTGCCTCTGGAAGCGTTACTCCACCGCTTCTCTCCTCTTCTCTCTCTATTCAAGTTTGGTTCAATTCTTTGCAGTTTTCTAACATGTGTTTATGTAGATTTCTCGCTTGCAAGGGTTTCGGTTTAATAAACCTAACCCTCCAAATTTATCAGAGTATGGCCGAGGGGCCTTAACCTAAAAATAAAGCAAATCGCAAATCCGCTTGACGTGGCCAGCCGTACGGACAGCGTGGAAAACGCGAAGCTACTAACATGGCGCCTGTATGGATATTCCGAGTTTTATTGGACAGCCCTTTGGGCATTAGCTTTTGAAGGCAGAGCTTTTGGATTAGGGGCCGCATGTATAACATGTATAAGCAAAGCCAAGGCCTCTCTTCCAGGAGATTACCTTCAGAGCACTACAGAGAGAGGGCCCTTGAACATTGTACATTGTGAAGCATCAATAAAAAAGAAATATCGAAAGGGACGCAAGTCTTTGGGGCTGGTGCACAGGATGGAGTACCAGAGTCAACTGCAAGTTGACACTTGTGCCAAAAGGATGATCAAGTACTCCAAGGATCCAAAGTATGCAAAGTATCTGAAGAACCACCCGCTTGGCAAGATTCACTCACAATGGCGAGATGTCGTCCATTCACCTCTCAAATCAAAGGAAGGAAAGAAGGAAAGATTTGTGGAAGTGTAAAGTCTAGATCTTCAATTCCGCTACACCTGACATTGGTATCAGAGCTTCAAAGATTTTGCACTAATCCGCTAATCTCCAAAATGTTTTTTTATCTCTCTTGTGTTTTTGGTTGTGTTTTGTAGTGTTTTGGTGACACTTCTCCCACTCTTGGAAGAGCAAGCCTATCATAGCGCATGGGACCGTGCGCCTTGAGTGTCGGAAAATAGCAACCAATTGTATACTCGGTGTTGCATGCGGGGTGCGCCGACGAGGGGGTAGATAGTTGTCCCGAAGATAAGTCTGCGACCTTCTTTGAACCAAGAGCAAAAATCCTTGTATGGTCAAGACTCGTAGCGGTATGGAGACCTTCCCCAATTCAGAAAACGAGCAAGTTCTTCCTTTGGATCCTCCAAAAGCGCCGTCAGTACCCCTATTGGGCCAATAATAAAAAAAGAAAAGCAACGTCAACTACCCTTCCTTTTTGGCTCATCAATATAGCGGGAATGTCCAAAAGACAAGGTGTCACGTGCACATGGCTCTGTGTGCCATGTGGACATGCTTCATCAACTCCCACAGCCAGTTTTCCACCTAGCCTTAGATAGAAGTGTTTAGAATCCTAAGAGGATTAGTACCGGTAATTTTGTGAACCTGTTCACAAGACCTGCATGTCCGGACGAGTCCATTAGTTTTGATCTCCTTATTTATCATAAAGCACATTCACAATGTGATAGATTTTCAAATCAAGCAGAAAATTATTTCCTTCATTCTTGAGCTATTAGAAGACAAATAGAAAGCTCCATTGTTTGCCACTTTACAGTAATTCAAACTTCATGGTCCTTGTGCTCATGATTGCATACAATGATGTAATGCTCTTCATAACCCACCCATTTGCAAGAAAAATTAAGCACTTCTTCTTCAGGTCAAGCCCATTAAGCATACTGCCAATTTACGTTTAATTCATGCGGTCTCAAAGTATCGAAAAAGAACTCACCGTCTTGAAAGCATGCTAGCCAGTTGTAAAACACTGTGGGATACGAAAATGAAAGCATGACGCATATGTGTATAGCAATATACCTTGGTGAGTTCAATGAATACAGATCGCGAAATGAGAGATCCATCTGGAGCAAGACAGTGACGCTCCAGCTGTTCAAGCACATTGCTAAGACCAGGACCAAGCGTCTGCCCAATAGGGGGATAAAGGATGGGTTTCACCATGGATGTGAAACTGGGATAGATGGAGAAAGAGCTGGCTCAGGTGGCAAAATGGGACATCAGCCGGGCCTCAGCTTTGTCAGGCGCCGGCGTCGTCCAGGAGCCTTCTACCAACTCAGCGCTCCATCTTCGTCCGAACCCGGCCCCAGCTATTTATCTTGCGTAGAAAACGAACGAAGTATCAGTTCAAAAAAATATTTGGAGGGATGCACTCATACCATAATAAAACATGGAATGCATTGTGATTATATTGGCTTCAAAATAAATAAAATCCATCGATTACAATTGGGGTTGCATCCTTGGCACTATCTTGTTAGCATGTATATGGTAGTGATGTGTGTCGACACATTTAAGATTGTCGGGGCACTTTTTTCCCTCACCAAGAGGTTTTTTTCCATCGTGCCTTGTATATACATCCATCACTTTAGAACTATCTTAATTTGTATCCGCACACTTAGTAATATATTCTATTTTGTTTGACTTAGATCACAGGTTGGAGATAAGTAAACTTGAACCGCTGGCATCTGCTATAAGGTAAGCTGCCGTTTCTTAGTCCTATCTAAAAGATTTTACCATACAGGCAATAGACAATGACTCCTCTCTAAACACGGCCTACGACTTTCATCGTACCGCATTCTCCAACTACCCTTGAATCAAGCAAGCAAGCAAGCAAGAGGGGCCTTTGAAAGAAAAGGAATAGGCTAGGGACGGAGTCGAACCGTCATTCTAGGATTTGCAGTCCAATACATTGCGGACTGGGTTAGGTCAACCTATGGTGTTCCGGTTGTTGTGCCAGTAACAGCGCCGGGTAGCTAAGTTGGTAGGGAAGAACCGCTGAAAGCATCTAAGCGGGAAATCCTTCTCTAGACAAGTTTGGACTATTCGACAACTAACTCTTCAAACCCAAATTTTTAAAGGAATTGAAGTTTCTTTGAGTTCTAATAAATGAAACGAGCTTTCTTTTTTTTTTCATTAGTTATCGCAACACTTCGGGAGCTAACGAGACTACTCTGGCAAAATTACATTCCCTCAATTCCCTTGCTACTGGACCAAAGCTACGCCTCCTTTTTTCCCCAGTTCTCGTTATTCGTTTCGCAACGATTCGAAGGCTGGCGTAAGGCTAACAAATCGGGTGTAGAGCAACTAGGCATTTCGCGTAAGTCATGAACAAAGGAGCTGTCGTCCTTTGCATTTTTCCGTCTCTAAGCTCTGTGTGCATTCCTGCAACCCTAACTCCAACAATTGGTATCATAGCATTTTGCTTCCTCCCGAGCATAGTCGTCCAGCACTCCCTACTCACTTTCTCTTATTTGAGTGAGCACTGACGAGCGTCAATAGGTCGATAAATACTTTGGCCTCCATCTCCACTCCTATACCTATTGCACAAGCAATTTCATCCTTTTGTGCAAAAATTCTTCCACTGCAAATTTTTGCATAATAGGTTTTTGACAGTCTATATGGTTTGTGCCATATAACACGCAGAGTTTCCCTTCGGCTTCTACTCAGTTTGAGCATTTTTTACATGAGTTTCAGTTTTTCACTATGATCAAGAGCAATGATGTTTTCGAAAGGTTGTATGATGATGACAAAGTGGATGGAGACAACTATCCATTGTGGGCTTACATGATGTAGCATGTACTTGTTTCCAAGGGTGTATGGAACATTGTTAGAAATTATGATGTATGCACAAATTTTGTGAAGGATTTGTCGGTTCTATTAGTTTTGCTCCCACTACTAATGTCATTTTATTTACAGCTAAACAAACTCGTTGAAATAGTAGAGATGTGCAATTGCATGTATTGATTGTGTTGTCTGAAAGGCTTAGAGCCAGGGAACTAAATGCTCTAGCTAGCCATCCCTTTCTATTCTTATAGAAAGGCCCCAATGTCAGTTTCCACTAGACCATGCCCGGGACCTTGTTCTCACATTACTCCCTCCTTGGAGAAGCCCTTTCGTCCTCGGAAAAAACAAGTAGGGTATTTCTTCTTAAGAACGCTAGTGTTTTCCCAAATGACACCTTCTTCAGGTCTATTTTTCCACTTAATTAATGTTTGGCGATGCATGATGATGAGTATATAAATCATGATAGTCAAGAATGTACTCGGGTTTATGCGGTTGGGTGGGAGACTCGCAGCATATCCTCTACGACCTGGTTAACACATTCAATCTAACCATCTGTCTCTAGATGATCTACAATATTGAGATTGAATTGTGTTACTTATTCTTAACAGTAATCGCGTTAAGACCACAATAATCTACACACATGTGCATACTATCGTCTTTTTTTTTCACCAATAGAATGGGAGAAGCCCATGGTGAGGAACTAAGTTGAATAAATCCTCGACTGAAGTAGTCAGCAAGCTAACATTACGCCTTAATAACCTCAGCCTATGACTTAATCTGTAAGGCATGGCTTACTATCTACAACCACATCTATGTCGTGTTGCACATGTCGATGATAACCCAGGCAGTAAATCTTCTGAAAAAACATATTTGTATTTAAGATTTCCTTCAATTTATTAGCAACATTTTCTTATTGTGATGATGTCATGCCAAGGGCATACCCGGGGGGGGGGGGTGGTCACGGACCCGGGCCAGGTGGTCGGCTACTAGTGTGGAATAGGGGATTCGAGGGCCAAGGGCTATATAAGGGGGGTTGAGCGATGAATCGGACCAAGGCAGTTCCCTTGGCATTTCACTAGTATCAAAGCAAGTTCTATTTTGGGAAGGGGCATGGAGCCACCCACTATTGCATGCTCATGCAAAGGAGGGTGTGCAGGGCCACCTGCTAAGCGAAGAGGGAGAAGCTGGAGCGCCCGTGTGCAGAGCCGCTTGCGGCGAGGGAGGGAAGGATTTTCAACCGGCATGAAAGTGCGCGCAAGCGGGCTCAGAAGGAGCACGAGGGGGAGCTGAGCAGAAGTCGTCACGCAGGCGGGCGCAGCAGAGCAACGCAACGAGTGCTCTCTCTCTCTCTCTCTCTTTCTCTCACTCGGCAACTCTACCCTAACCACCATCGCCAAGCTTTGTGTGTTAACAACCTCCCATTCACACTCGGCCGTCCAGGCCCTTGGGGAAATTTTTTTGAAAAAAAACTCTCCCCCTAGGGCAAGTGCCCACGGCTAAAGCCCTCCGCTCTCCTTGACGGTGAACATGGTGACAACCTCAGCCAAAGTGCATTGGCAAGGGGCTTGAAAATTCATCCACAAGTCACCGAATTTCTGCAGAAACTTTCGACGTGTCAAAAATTTTTCAATTTTCAAGTAGAGATGGTCGTAGTTCTTGATTCATTTTAACTAATTGCAAAGTGTTCGAATCTCGACCTCTTAATAACAGTTCAGGATTCGACAATCGAGTAGAGCCAGGGGATTCACTCTATATACAAAATAGAATGCCACCTGCGAGCGGACAACTTTGATAAAACCCCTATATACGACTCATATTAGGGAATATGACTCCCATTTCTACGCTTATACGAAAGTCAATACAAAAAACTATCATACCCCTATCTTACATATAAATTTTAGGTCTCACATTATCTAACTAAGTAAAACTAGTCAAAGAGTGTGTAGCATAGTGACTGGCAATGTACTAAGGATCCACTTTTGTTGATAACTAGATGTACCCTCAATGTGTCTTAGTTTGACTTTCAAACTATGTGCCCGTCGAGCCTGCACTCTAGCTACTCGTCCAATTTTGACCAATCTAAATTACTAAAAAAACATGGTTATAAAGTTGTGTTAGGTTCTCCGTGTAAATTTGCATCTGTACAAACTCTTTATAGCTTTCATCCCTCAACAAATGAACTATAATAACAGAAAAAGCAATTGTTACAAAGTATTATTGGTTCTTGCATGTATCTTGGTAGCTATTGACTCACAAGTTTGAGGGAAGACTCTTTTGGGAAGCCATGATTTTGAAACACAATAACTTTCTCTCATTTTTTCCTTTTCTCACTCCACCCCCCACACCCCCCCCCCCTAAATATGATACCCCCTCCCTTATTTTTAAGCTTAGGAGATAAATTATTGAGGGCCTACTACCCCTAACTTATACGCTTATGTAACTTGTAGAAAACCCCCCCTCCCCTGCACTTACGTGGTGCGATAAGTTTTTCATGGTGAATCCCCCGGGCGAGCAAACAAGTTCCGCAACAAACGTGAAGAGACGAACTTACCTAAAAATCACGTAATTAGCATGGCTAATTAGCGGTGATTTTCGGTAACGATAATAAATACAACGGGTTTGCATCAAATCTTTTGATATCCAGGTATTCTTCTTTTTCTTCCTAGCCCTCCACAATCGCCATGGATTCGGATATCAACATGACTTTTGATTTTGAGCACCATACACCCGATCTTCCCAATGATGGCTCACGACCAGATACTCTCACACAGGGTACCCGCAAAGCTACGGGAGGAGATGACGCTTACGAATTGCTTGATATTCAAGAATTTTGAGCACTTCAAGCACGTACGTTGGTGATGGAAAAGAATTTTGCATCACTAAATGAAAATGTTAGTAAATTATCCACTTTAGTGGTACAATTTATGCAACAACAGGCCAAGGGTCATATTGACACACACATGCATGAGCATGTAGCCGATTAGGGGCAAGGTCCTCTTGTCAGGGACAAGGTCCCTCTCCGGATTCTTTGCACTCTCTCACTCCAAAGGAGGTGGACAAGTTGTTGAAAAATACAAAGCCACCAACTTTTAAGGGAGAGGAATGAGAGCACAATAAAGATGCAATGAACATATTTCTCAACAAATGGGACGGAATTCACAACTTACGGTGTACTTTGGATGCAGTCAAGGCACTGTAGACAAGTCTGACTCTGGAAGGCAAGGCCTATAAATGGTGGATGTCTTTCAAGGAGAAGACCATCATACCACAAACTTGGGCAGTCTTTGAGGCTATATTTAGGAAAGAGTTTCTGCCACGAATGAAGAAGATAAAAATTGGACGGCTTGGGACACGTGTTCCATGTGCCAACATCCATCATTGCTAGAATATATCTCGCACTATCGGGATGTTATCCTCAAGTTGGAAGGGTTAGATACCTTTCAACAAGTACGTGGGTTTATCCGTGGTCTGACGCCAGAGCTTAAGAAGCACGTCAAGACTCAGGACCCCAAAACACTTGAGCAAGGCATAGTGCAAGCTCACATTCATAATGATCAAGATAATAAGAAATCACATAGTACTCATGTGCTTGCTAATACACCTGGTAATACACGCACACAATAAAAGGAAATTTAAAGTAGCCAACTTAGAAGCAACTAAGAAACCCAAGGGGTTTCAAGGGTCTCTCTTACTGAGGAATTTGAGAAGGCTAAAAAAGAAAAGTTATGTTTTCAATGCTTGGGAAGTGGCCATGGAAAAAAGGATTGTTCCAAGGGGAAATATGTTGCTCATGGCAAGGAGAAAGCAGTGCACACGGTGCAGTTGTTGGCTCTTGAGTCTTCCTCACAATTCTCCAAGGTGGAGGTAACACACATTGAGGTGGTGCATGAATGTTGTATCACAGCTTCCATGTGGCAACAGACCTTTGGTCCACATGAGCTAGTGCAAATGCATGGATTTATTCAAGGACACAAGGTGCGTATCTTGGTAGATGATGGTGCTATTCACAATTTCATTAACTACTGGTTAGTGAAAAGGCTCAAACTATCCCAAACTCAGTAGCATCACCTAATCACAACCCAAGACCAACAAAATTATCAATCCTGCGATCGGCAACCCGGCTGGAGCATGGAGACATGAGCATCATTGGATGTATTGAATAAGAGGACTCAAGAGAATGCTCTTCCAATGCAATAGAGATTAGCCATGAATCACTAACTCTAATCATACCATAGTCATCAATCAAGCATCATCGCCCACCAAAGTGCAACTTTCCATAGACTTGAATCTCAAAGCACTCTCTTGACAAGCACACACTAATTGCATTGTTGTTGGCCTCTCCAATCACGACATGCCAATCAAGGTACTTAATCAAAAGCTACACACACAAGGGTGAATGGTGCTTGAGTCTCATTAAACCCATCCACACATGAGCAAACAATAGGGCACATACTCTAATCACAATATTAAGAACCTCCTTAATCAACCAAATTAGAGATGTTAAATATCACAAATTGAGTACTCATAGAATGATAGGAGTAGTCAATTAGCAAGAAGTCATCACCACACACTCAAAATCTAGAATAATAAGAAGGTGAAACTACTTTCCTACTGTTACAAAGTAGCGATGAAGAACGGCTATGATACAAAAGTATGGATACTTAAGCGAGAGTTGTACCGTTGGAAATTCAAGGATATTCAACATCCTTGGATTTCCGGGTTATGAACATGGAGAGGTCGGATGTGGTACTTGGTTGAGAATGGTTGCATAACCTAGGACCATCACTGAAGCGTAGCTAGGAGCACAATAGTCTGACATTTGAATCCCATGGCGCAAATGTGTTGTTGTTAAAAGAGAAGGATGTGCCTTCCTCACCACTGATATGTACAACAGAGCTTATGAAGCTCACTTCTGATAATGAAATAGAAGAAGTTTTCTTATGTTACTCATTGTGTCATTTTCTTTCAAACGTTAAATTTGTTGAGCATTCCTCAACGCCGCATGCTTCTCTCTCTTCTCTTCCAACAATGGCTACTACTCTCTCTTCTCAACAAGCAAAAGTTGCTAGTCAGTTGAAAGATTTATTAATGGACTTTCAAGATGTTTTTCCTAATGATTTACCACGAGGATTGCCGCCAACAGAATCCGTGCAACATGGCATAGACGTTGTCAGGCATTATTTGGATGAGCATAAAGTCACTAAGTCATGCCAAAAAGCTTGCCCACTAGCCTCATGTATATATGTGTATATAGCCCTGCAAGTCTTGGAAGTGACCATGTAAAAATTCATGTACAAAGGTGTGATTTTGCCAAGCTTGAATGATGATGTTTTGGGTTGTTTGAGTCCCCAAAACATGGTTTCTAATAAGTATTTTCAGTCGTGCTTTATAGCTTGTGAATCGGACATGTACATCATGAGTTATGAGCACCCAAAGTGGGCGGTCCCAACTTAGAAAGTGAATGCAGGTGCATGCGATAAAGGCAACTGAGCCAACTTGATTATTGGAATTGGAAATGTTGAGATTTAAGATTTTTAGAAATAGCCAAGATTATGGGCTCCAAGCCATGTGTTATAGTGTGTCATTCGGTGACCAGAGCAGCAAGTTATGCTTGGGGGGAGTTTGTCCGAGAAGCTCACTTGCTTGGGAGGAAATTTGGAAATTTATTGGGCACAAGGGGTTTTGGGAAGATTCAGGAGGAAGTGCCATGTGGCAGGGGGATTATACCACATGGGAAGGAAAAAGTGGGAAGTGGGGAGTATATAGGCTAAAGGGGGAGCCCATTATGGGTGTATCACCTTGTGAGGAGCTCTCAAGGCTTGCTATGGAGGGGCTCGTGGGCTCATGGGGAGGGAGGTAGCACATTTTTAGATTCCCACCAGTTGTACAGGTGCCTAGTCACTCATTTTGGTCCACTGGACACTTGCCCCCACCCTCTCCCTTGGTCAAAAGGTAACTGGTTGCCCATTTCATGCCCAATTTGAGCCCAAAAAAGGACCAATAAAAAGGAGTCTTGCAAGGAAGCCTTGTTGGTTGAGAAGAGAGAGAAGATTTTTGGGAAATAAAATATAAGGGAGCCCTCATTTTAATAGATGAACACCTGCACAACTTCCAGAGAGCTCATTTTTGAGCAAAAAAGAGTACACCCCCTGTTTCGAGTGGCCATAACTCTTTCATCCTTCATCTGCTTTTTGCCTATGGATACTCTACGGACATCTCCACAAGACAAGCTTTGTTATGGTGTACTCTATTTATCCTAATTTTGAGTGTGTTCCATGCTGAAGGGTTTTTCATAAATTTCTATAGGTGTTTATCACTTGTGTTTTTGGCGGTGTGACAGTTCTTTCTTCCGACGGTGTGATTTGTGCAAGTCTATAGAGGCACTCATTTTTCTTACCGTTTGTACGCTAACAATGTGGTTACAAGCAATAAACCAATTATTAGTAAACCACCCTACAGAATGAGTCATTCTGAGGCTGCTGAAGTGGAACATCAGTTTGCTGACTATCTCAGCAGAGGGTTTATTCAACCGAGTTCTTCACCATGGGCTTTGCCTATCCTATTGGTGAAGAAAAAGGATGGTAGTATGTGCATGTGCGTAGACTATCGTGGTTTAAATGCATTCATTGTTAAGAACAAGTGCCCATTACCACGAGTGGATGAGCTGTTCGACAAGCTCACTCATGCTTGTATTTTTACAAAGATAGACTTGCGATCGGGATATCACCAAGTACGTATTCGACTTGCTGATATACCCAAAAATGCATTCCAAATAAGGTTTGGACATTACGAGTTTTTGGTTATGCCTTTTGGGTTAACCAATGTGTACGCAACTTTCATGACACTCATGGATAGTGTCTTGAGACCATACTTGGGCAAGTTTGTTATCATTTTTCTCGATGACATTCTCGTGTACAATGCTTCTAAGGACGAGCACTTGCAATATCTAAGACAAGGGTTTGAATTGCTACGAGCAAACAAGTTATATGTGAAAGATTCGAAGTGTGATTTTCTCAAGGAGGAAATTCACTATCTCACTATCTAGGGCATGTTATCTCAACTAATGGGCTGCACATGGATCAATTCAAAGTGGTTGCCATTGGGTGAAATTTGGACTCACAAAGGGGCCCTTTAAGCAATTTGACTCTGCCTCTCTCTACCAAAACGGGTGCATGGATAAATTTTTGCAGAAAAACCCCAAAGTTGGCGGAGGTTTGACAATTAGAATGTCCTCTTCAAGCTCTATCTACTGATATATAGCATGCCATGACATCATAGGTGAATCAAAAAAAGAATCTTCTAAAATATGAGGAATCTCATGTGTGCTATATATCAGTAGATAGAACTTGAAGAGGACATTCTAATTGTCAAACCTCCGCCAACTTTGGAGTTTGTTTGCAAAAATTTATCCATGCACCCGTTTTGGTAGAGAGAGGTAAAGTCAAACTCCTTAAAGGGCCCCTTTGTGAGTCCAAATTTCACCTAATGCATTCGGAGGTGGCCTTCTCCCAAAAATCTGGAAGAGTTATAGATTTTCTTAGGATTTGCAGGTTTTTATCAAAAGGTTCATTAAAAAATATGCTCATATTGTTGTACCAATGACGGATCATCTGAAAGCCAAGGGGAAAAACTTTCAGTGGGATGCCGCTCAACAACAAAGTTTTGATACGCTCAAGGACGCATTAGCTACATCTCCTATTCTAGCTATTGTGGATCCTTTGAAGCCATTTTTTTTGGAAATGGATGTCACTAATTGGAGCAGTCCCTCTACAAGAGGGGAGGCCAATTGCATTTGAAAGCAAGAAGCTTGATTCAGCACAAAAGAATTATTTTGCTTATGAACGCAAACTCTACGCAATAGTGTCTGCCTTAAAGAAATGGCGTCATTATTTGTATGGAGTTTAGTTTGAGATTGTGTTTGACCATGAAAGTATAAAATGGTTATATATAGGGTGGTGGATCCGGCATCTCAGTCTCTTAGGTCTTATACTGGCATCAGAGCTCAGGGGAGGGAAGGTAGCAAGGAGGGGTGTGGTTTTTTGTTCTTCCACTACATGTGCATGCAATCCATGCAAGAGCCGGGGAGGAGACGACGGTGTGCACGGTCGCTTGAGTGGGGAGGTGGGTCAAAGTTGACCATGGCGAAACGCAACAGAGTCAGGCTCGTCAGGGTCACAGAGGATCACTAAACAATTTTTGTCACAGTCCCGTGGCCCGGGAAGCAACACAGGAGGCCCTCTCTTCTCCCTTCTCCCTTGTGGTGCCGCTCTGCAAAAAACTATCATCATTCTCTTTTTTATTTTAAGAGTTTCAAGGGAGGGTGCACGCAGTGGCCCCTTCCCCCCCTCTTCTCCTTGAGCTACGTCAAGTGTTGAAGTCAGGAGTGGCAAGCTATAGCATGTGTTGAGGTACGACATTTTTGCAAATTTTAAAAGTACAAATTTTTGCAAATTTTAAAATTTTCAAAAAAACTTCCGAGAAGTACGAACAAAACATGTATCTTTCATTATTATTGGTCTGGCATCGTTTTCAATTGGCAAAATTGATGCCTACTACGAGTTCCATCGTTCAATTGGTAGTCATGGATACCAAGTCAAATCATAACAGAGTCCCCAAGCAGTTGTGGGTGCCAAAATCATTTCCATGGAGGTGCACAGTGTAAGGGCTACGAGCCATCAAACGGACTCCAAGCCGCCACACAAACACATCCATTATATGGCAATTGAGTGGAATTTTCGACAAGGGAATCAAAACTCCAATATGGAAGGCATTTTGATGTGTATTTCAATGACAACAGGATCTTCAAGTATGTCCTCTTATTTTATGTGGCTTTTGTTCCATATATAACCTAATATTACAAGCTTCCATGATTGCTTTTGCTGCAACAACACACTTGCATCACAATCATGGCATGCAGATACATGCAAGGCATGTAGTATGTATGACAATGATTCTCGGCATGACTGACTAATTGTTTCCATTTATGAAGCCGCCAACAATTTACCTCTCTAGTAGGAGTTTTGGATTTGCTAGAGCATGGCTCTTAGGGCAGTTTCCCATTATTGGCAACAAATGCATGTCAAAACTATTAGGCCACTCAGGTACGCATTTTTTGTGCAATTACTATCGGTATTTTTATGCTTCCAATAAGGCATCCTATCCAACATGGTCGGGGAACGGGATGTGTTGTATGCCCCTTGCATATGCTTCAGTGCAGACCATGGTTGTGTCATAGCTTATTCTATAAGCATACAACAGTGTGCTTGTACAACGCTCTCGTAGAGAGAGGTACCATAATTCACATATGGACCCACCTACCGTATATGTGGTCATGATTGTACCAGAGTGACTTAGGTGTGGCACTTTGCCTGTGAATAAACATAAATAATTTTTTTTAAAGATGTCAATAACTTACCTCGTCCTTGACAGAGTAGCTAGTGTGATATCAGAAGCGTATACGATGATGGAGTGTCATACATCCATTGTACTAGTACGCATGCATACATATCAAAAAATAGAATAATAAGCCCGTGCTTCAATGACAGTCTCAACCATGTGAGTCCCTGGTATATGTGTCTTGGCGATTACACCGGCATGGATACATCACAGTGCGTCGTTATGTAAATTGTGAGCTTATATCCACGTGCTGCCAGCTATCAGTTCCATTATCTTTGATCCAAAATGAATGGATAATATTGTGGCACATAATAGAAGCCTTGCTTCACATGAAGTTTGCCAAAGCACTTTGCTTTGCACAACCAAGAAATCTTGTCCAAAATGAAAAGTTAACATACCGAGTTTTGTAATCACCACCCTTGGCATTTGAAGTCATAGCCTCCTGTGGTAGGAGTGTGTGCAATGTACTTGGTGTACTTGGTTTTCTTGCACTGTGACAAGTCATATGCACATTGAAGTGACAATGCGCTCAAGGCATATAGATATGGAGCCGTGCTCCTAAAAGCCTTGCTTTTCCAGAGTGATTAATGGCTTGTCCATTCCTCGAGACTATGCTAGGTTTTACTCAGCCCAACATCTCTCTCTCTCTCTCTCTCTCTCTCTCTCTCCAACTTCTCTGTGAAAAAGGTAAAACTAGGCATGATTTTATTGAAATCTTTCTATGTCAATACGGTAACATGTAGAACTAAGAGCCAGCAAGAAGGGCTAAGAGCCATCTATTGCCATCTATTTTGAATGGCTAAGAGCCATCTGTTTGTAATCCATCAATGATTGTTTTCAAGATACAATCCTATTCAATTGAGTACCCATCAACTCTAATGGATCAACAAGAGTCTTGCCATTAGCAATTTTTTGGGCGTTATTTTAGCACTACACACTTTAAGTGTGAAGATCAAGCTAAATTTTTGAACTTCTTAAACTCGTAAGGGCTTATCTCTACCAAGGTGTATAGATGAGAGCCAGCATTTTTGACAGCACGGTTGTTCACAAAAACCCAAGATTATTGATTTTTGGGTTTGAAAACAATCTAATTATGAATCTCATATATTATCTATAGCACTAAGAGTGTCTATATGAGTACAGTTTTGGGGTAAGACTTAGCTCATGATTACTAAATCAGTTATTAAGTGTTGATGGTCAATTCTTGGAACCTTTACACTTGCACTTTCAAGGAAAGAAGTCCACAAGTTGTCAAGGGGTAGTGGACAATTTTAACTTCTAGAGTAACGTAATGCCAAGGGCAAACCCAAGGGGGGTCACAGACACAAGCCAAGGGCCGGCTGTTAGTTGAGCAATTTTCCTGCAAAGTTTAACCAAGGGGTTTGACAATGCCAATTTTAACAAGGGGTTTGGATTGCAAAGGCAACACCCAAGGTTACATGTGCAATACTACTTACATTTCACTAATTTTCAATTAGTGTTCCTAGGCCTTTGTAGGCGGGAAATTTAGGTAGGTGCCTTTCACTACGGATAAGTGAACACTAAGTTCAACCTCCATGTACGCATCTAATTTGGTTTTGTTTCTTTTTTAATATGTTTTTTATTTTACTTTTCCAAGTAGGATGCATAAACTTCTATGTTTCCATCCATTTTTTACTCTTAAGAGAGATGACAAGGTCATGTAAGAGCCAAGAAATTTGGGTTGTAGTGTCCAAAATAAGTTTCCACATTACATAGTTATAGACCGACTTGTAGGGTTTGATTTGGCACATGTTGTCACATGGGATACAACATGGTCTACGAACTCAAGGAGTTTTGTTTAGTCAGTGTGGAATAAGGATAATGAGGGTCCCTCTCACTCATGTTGCGGAGTGTTTGCAGTTACCTCCACACACAAGTACATCTCATACTTGAAGGATTTTCTTTTCTCGGACATCCTTACATGAGACATATTCCACATGTGGAGAATACGAGTCTCTAGGATTGACATTGGCGCCCACTATTTCAATTACGTGTCGCGACAAAGTCCCTAGGTGCTGGTAGAATCCATTTTCTAGACCATTTTTAGCACAATGTATCACGAACAATTTCAGTGGCAAAAAAATATCGGATACTTAGAACCACTTGTTAAGTTACAAGTGTTGTTAAAAAGCTTTAACGAATGGTTATTTATGCTTATAGCAAGGCTATGTGTTGTTAATGAAAAAGTTTCATTGTTTGTACCTAGAAGTGATTTATGTTTCACCTTCTGTTATGGTTCAAACGTTTCAGTAAGGCTTGCAAATAATTGCAATAGAAAGTATTTTGTTTCTTTTTCAGAACTATTTACACTCCCCTTTTATGTGTGCTAGGAGCATTACATTCGTCATAGGTCTTGGCAAGTATGATCATGGATATGCAGGTTCGGATCCGTGTTTACTAAATGCATGCACACTGGTGTTATGGGTCCTAGTGTTTAGCAAAGGCTGATTTGGAGTGGCATGCATATTCACCACATTAGTTGCTTATGAAGAATTTTGCACTCTATATGCAGTATCTCTATGAGATTACTTTTGGATCTACCAAACACCAATAGAGGTCATGGCTCGGTTTGATGCTTGTGGATCTTTCAAGTTAACCAAGATGGTTATTCATAGCATTGTTGATTATGTAAGGAATGGTGGTCCCTATTTACCAGGGAATAGGTAGATTACGAAGTGTAATCTTGTGCTAAAGGATATGTGATGTGCGTATGTTAGCACCAAGCAATCCAATTAGTAAGCATTTATTGCTCTAGTTGGAGGTTCATGTATAATTCAGGTTCTCAACTTTGAACATTGGTTATGGTGGGGTTGTTTATTGATACAAGAAGATAACAAGGCAAGGACTTAAACTTGGCTGATGAGTTATGTTAGCAAATTACTTTCATGGAAAGTGAAAAGAGGTACTCTTTCAGGTACATCTTAGTTGTGATAACTCGTTTAGCATACTCGAGTGAGTTCTAAATGGAGTCTACATGCTATGTTGTGTAAAGAATGAGGATGCAAGAGAGCTACACAAGACAAGAACAAAGCACACAGAGATGGAAAGCTTCTTCTTCTTCTTTACAGAAAAGAGAGTACAAAATGACTAAGTGCTAAAGCTGAAAAGTAGCACATATGTACATGCGGTCACTAAGTGTGAACTCGCTAGAAGCGTACTAGGCTGGCACTATAAGTGTAGTCCAGCTGTAGAATCACTGGCAGAGATCCTCCGTGTCGGTCACCTAACGCGCCAGTGAGTAAATGCCGTAAGCGGCCAAGACCCGTAGTGGATGCCAGCTCAAGGTGTAGAGCTCGACATCTCAACATGTTGTATATGAGCTGGTTATACCAAGATGATTGCAACGGGACAAGAATGTGGAAAATCATAATGTTATTCATGATTTCAATGAACCTCCCACTAAAACATGTTCAAGTCAAATGAACAGCTGGATCCATGAAGGTTGCCACTATGGAACACATTATTGTATCATCACTCTTGTTTTCGAGGATGAAAACGCTTCTCCAAGGGGGGAGTAATTCGCAAGGCTCAACCTAGGGGTCAGGGACTTGAGCCAGGGGCTCAGACTGGACCAGTGTGGACTGGGGATCCAAATTATGGCTAGGGCTAGGAGCTAGCCTATATATAGGGTGGTAGGGCGGTGGATCTAGCATCTCAATCTCCAACAGGTTAAGGATTTTATCCAAGACCATATGGATATGCTGAAACTCACTCGTCAAAATGTTCGACAAGCGCAAGATTGATATAAGAAGTACGCTGATGAGAAACATTGGTAAGTTACCTTCAAGGAAGGGGACGAGGTATTTTTGTGTGTGCCAGAGCATTCAAAAAGTTTGAAGACTGGGCCAACATCTAAATTATCTTTGAGATATTGTGGGCCTTTCAAGATACTCAAGCAAGTTGGTGATCGTGCTTACAAACTCTTGTTACCAGCACACTCTCGTGTTCATCCGGTATTTCATGTAAGCTGTTTACGTAAACACTTGCATGGGGACGAGAGAGTGGTTTCGATAGGGTTTTGGTTTGCTTTCTATATTTAAGAGGAACTAAAGTCCAATTAAAGGCATTCATGGTGTACCATGAAGCTATTACGAGGATTTACATAACAAAACTGCACTTTCTGCATTAGAGGGGTGTAGGAGCATCATTGCTAAGCTCTAGGGTGCATTCGGGGCTGAAAACAGTTAGGTCAAATCTGCCCTGTAGAGAATAAGTGCTATTTTGGCAAGTTGTCAGAAGGGGGATTGAGGGCTTAGACATGTGTTTTTAGGTGTTGTCTACCCATCCTATAAGTTTCGTCTTGTTTGGAATTCATTTGCTTGGTGAACCATTGAGATTTGTATGCGGTGTCATAGATAGCTATTGCTGCTTGACATGCAATAGAGTGTAGATTTGAGTAAGGTATTGATTGAGTGCATATTCCAAGGGATTGACAACCTCTCATAACCTCCATGCACTAGTCGAGTCGACTTCGTCCCATAGTATGGCATTTATATTCGTGGTTCTCACTGTCACTACAATAAGATAGCGTTGACATACTTTTCAAGCAAAAAACAAAGAAAAACCACTGTTGGTGGACACTTTCCACTATCATTTGCTAATGTGATTAGGAATAGGGTAAGTAGGAATTGAGGAAGGTTTTTGATCTATCTCAACCTTTGATTTAAGATCACTGAAGCTGCTTGCAGAAAATTTCAAAGTTTTCAGGTACGAGACTCATAAGGTGAGTTCAAAGCTTCAAAAATAGCATTTTTGGTCATTATTGATCTTGGAAAGGCTATTGCAACCCACCGGTAAGTCAAAAGTCAACTTTCAAGAAAATTTTCAAAGTTTGGTAAAAAAAAAGGGCTTATTATCTCCCTAGTGATAGATGCATGTTAAAGTGAGTTTTATTGGCCAAAAGTACTTGCATTAGCCTATATAATACTTGAATGCCATCAAACTCTCAAAAAACTGCAAATTCTGTCTTGTAGATAATAAGCGCTTTTTTTTTTCTCAGGCCTACAACTTAACTTTTTTCACATAGACATATTGTTTGGGTGATATGCTAACACTTTTTTGAAGGCACAAGAGATTCTAATTCCATTTGGGGGTAAAATTGAGCCAACACAACCTTCTCTCTGAATAGATAGACAGCTGAGGCTAAGAACACTTGATACTAAACAGAACTTAAAAAAACCTCTTAGCAGGTCTTCAAACACTTTGTTACAACTGTGGGAAGTGAAAAAGTAAAAAAGTTGCAAAAATAGATCCTAGATAATAAGCATGCTTAAGATTTAAGGGCTCAAAAATGCAAATTTTTGCCCATTTCTCAACTCCACAAGTGTTAGCGTAGTGCAAGGAGGCTCTGATTCAAGTTTGATAGCCAGATAGGCTCAAATATCACTAGAACCCAACTTTAGACACAAAATTTGGCCTAGGAACTCCAAAATTGAACCAAACTTCATGAAACTTGATTTGTGGCTTGATTAGGGTGTGGACATCCAGCATAGGCCAAAAAAGTTGAAAGATTCCTTCAATTTGATCTTGGAGATAATAAGTGCACTTAATATCTCCTACCCCAAAACTCATTTTTTGCAAGTTTTTTCAAAGGGGATTGGGTCTAGGGTCGCAATAGAGGACTTGGAAGAAGTTTCAAGTAATTTGGACATTAGTTGACTTACATGACCACCTGATTTGCAATCAAAAAATCCAGATACAAAAACTATTGGGGAATTAGACCAAACTGCCCAAACATTGAACTAATCTTAGGCTTATTAGATACATGCTTGACTAGTGTGGACCGACAAAAGTGGGAAATGATCATTTTTCAACCTAGTAGGTAATAAGCGCACTTATTATCTCCTAATAGCCAGAGAGTCGCACTTTGACATTTTTTGGTTCATAGGACTGATAGACACCTTATGCAATTAGCCTAGCAAGTTTAAGGTCATTTGGATACTGTTTGCTACAAGAAATTGAGTTTTCAGGATTCGAAGGTTGCAAATTGACCTTATGGCTATTTTGGCAGGATTGAAGCAAAATTTGCACCAAGAGTCCTTGTATATTCTTACCGATCAATACTAACTTATCTACCCTTGATTGCATAGGAGTGATCCGGATCTAGCTTGGAAAATGCCAAATTGGATTTTACGACAATGAAAACGTGTTGATATTGGTACAAAAGTTTAGGTATCCATTTCCATTGAGTAGTTCAAGTCTTTATGAACCTAAGGTCAACTCGTTTTGTCCAAATCACGGTTACAATAGAGAAACTGAGAGTAGAGTAACTATAGAGGAGAGCGTAAACCAAGGGAAGCCTTTAGAGACTATAGTGGAAGAAGTGTCTAACACTCATTCCGACTCAAGTTCCAAGATGTCTTCCTTCTTGAATCAATCAGGTATTGGGACCTCTCTTAGGTTCAAGCATATTTTTACCTTCTACAAGACTAACAAGCATGGTGCCTAGCTTTACCTGGATCCTAACAAGAGTATGTGGTAAAGATCAATGACCACACAATTTACTTTGAAAAGAAGGTTAGAGCCAACAAGAAGGATACCTTCTATATGGATCGAAATAGAGTGCAATATCTCAAAATTCAGAACCCTGACACTGTGGACCAATGGGGATTGGAAGATGATACGTTGATTCTAGACATGACTAATTAGGAGGGGCCACGTATGTTAGAATTAGAAGGATATGACCAAATAGATACCAAACCTGTGAAGTGAATACCTACTAATAGCCCATGACTTGGAGTTTACTATTGAGAGGACAATAATGATACATATTTAATATGGACAACTCATGCTAAAATGGGGCAGTTGACACACATGTAAATCATGTACATCTCCAAGATAAGAGAAGGTCCTAACAGACCTTCCTGTCCATCTCTTTAGGGATTGTTAACTATAACTTTTTTATGATGACTTTGAAGGAGGTTGAATTGACAAAGAACCAGGGATACTCGATCCGAGAAATCATCATGGGTATGAGACCTAAAATAGAACATAATTTGGGACCACACGAGAGAGCATTTGATAGTATGGTCAACCAACATGAAGCATGGCTCGAGGCAGCCACCTCAATGATGAGAATTGGGGAAGGGATGCAAAAACCAGCATTAATCAAAGAATAATCGGTGACACTAGGACAAGAAGAGGTCCGCATGAGTCACACCTACCAAGCAACTAGCTTGAAGGCTTAATGGGAGAAACACCGGCCAAGAGAGTAGGTGAAAAACACAAACGTAGGGTTAGACCAGCTAACTTTCAAAAGTGGGTTAAGAAATAAAGTGGATCAAGGGATCCACATGACCATTTAAGCTTTAGGAAGGTCCTACGAGCTGAGTGCATAGCCAAATTCCATACTCACTTGAGGGGTTTGGAATGACTTTGGAAGGTAAAGCCTTAACTTGGTCCCATACCATACCTCCTAGATCTATCACTGATCTATTGACATTGTCTGTGAGATTTGTTACCGCTTGTTCAAAAATGGGGATCAAACACAACACAATAGCATAGATCTACAACTTTAAAATATGGACAAACTGTGAGAGATTGCATAAGTCAAATGAGGCAATACATCAATGAGTTGGAAATTCCAACTGAGGAAAGACTTGTCTCATTATTCCTAGAAGGTTTACTCAAGAAGGAGTTGCATGCTATTCTATATAGCAAGCAACATACAAGTTGAGAAGCATACAGCCTAGATGCAACAGACTTATGGTATAACGATGAAATCTTCAATGAAGAGAGCATTGTTAAGGCCACTTAGAGTAGCATACCACACCAATTGTACCAACATAGATAGGTCCAATTGTGGCAACACCTGTTAATGCTATCGAAGACATGCTTAAGTGCATGAGTGATGTGACAAGAAATATGCAAAGGATGCCGATACGAGGGCCACGGCCAGGTCCACCACAAGGACGACCTATGGGACAACCTAGACCATTGAAATGGCATGCCATTGAGGGAAAATGGACAAACCATGAAACAAACAAGTGCTATTACAAGCCTAAATATGAGAAAAATGTCCAGTGTGCGCCGATGAGACAACATGAACATCCAATGTATAGGTATCCACCTAACATGGGACCAAGACAAAAATCATGTATGGCTATGGAGAGACCACAACCGATGTTAGGTCAACAACCACCTCTACTAGTAAATGATGATGTGCCAATTGAGTTACGACTTATAATGAAGCAAGTCTATCAACTATGGGAGTAGAGGACGAGTGGTACACTCAGTCAACTCCTACCATGGTAGAACAAGTTTATCAAGCACATCCAAAGGTAGCACCAACCTACTTTATTGCAGATCAGGGAGCCCGACCAACCATGGTGAAACCAATGCCTAAGCTAGGAACAAGAAATTGCCGTAAGTGTGGTTCAGATGACCATTGGAAAAATGATTGTCTAGGGCCAAATAAGAAGGCTAGGCCAGTTGAGGCGTATTGCATACAATGCGGTAAAAAAGGTGGGCATTTTCTTGATGATTGTCCTAGGAATTTGATTAACAAAGAAAAATAGCCATAAGCATAGTGCAAGTCATGCCAAGTAGCTCCTTAGACAAGAACCTATGGTTCTCATTCGCGTAGTTACCAGCGCACATGCCAAGAAAAACGAGCAAAACAGTGCCAATGAGTTAGAAACGAACCAAAAACCTTCAAGAGACTTCAAGAAAGAGAGTCACAGACGATATGATCTTAGAAGACAAAAACAACGAAGAGTAGTTGAAGAGAAAGTTCAAAAAATGGTTGAAGAAATAACTCAGTCAATGTCATCAAAATTTAAAGAGTCAAAACCAAGATCAAGAGGATCTGTGTTGGTAGACAAAATATACGAACCAATCAATGCACCCTTGGAAGCCTTCCAAGTAGGACTAAAAGCGGATCAAACATTTGAGACAAAATGAAAAACTAGCCACCACCTGGCATGGAAGCCACAAAGCTTGAAGCTTATAAGAACTTGGTGAAAATCATGTAGTCAATGTTGGAAAACAAAAACCAAAATTGAAAATCATAGGAAAACCAACTCTCAAGGAAACAAAACCAGGACCTGTGAAATATAAAGACGCTAAAGAACATAGGGAATTTTTAGGAAGAACTGCCAAATCTGATTTGATAGATCCAAATAGTAAGGAAGGGCTAGATGGAATTTCTTTGGTAGTAGAGGAAGATTGCCCAAACCTTCTGTGGGAACAAGTTAGGGAAGCCTAACTATGAAGTTGGCTCTAATTGAGGAAGCATGGCTATATCAATCACCCATGGAGCTGGACAAACAATCTTTGTACAAAGATTGGGGATCAGAGAAATCAAGTCTATCAAAGGCTCAAACAAGCCAAACATTACCCTCATACTTTAGAGAAAATGAAGAAAAGCCTATGGTCTATAAAACCATGAAATTGATAGACCAAAGCAGACTTTGGATGTGGATAACTTGCAGTCAATTATGTCTGCTCACATTCAATGTACCATCATGTTGGGTGAGTTGTTGAAGATAAGACCACATCTATGGAGAGATCTACGAGGTGCCTTGGAAAAATTGGGCATCACGGAAGTAACCAAAGTAAACCTTGAAGAGTTGTGTAAGGAAGAATCGTGGACAAAATTGTAATATCCGTGTCTATGAACAAAGTAGGAGAATACTGTGAAGGAAATGAGGAAAAATGACCCTTCCAGTATAATACAATGATGTAACAACCATGGCTATTCTAAACAGTGGGGCAAGCAAAGTATTTCCACCGCAACAAAAGCAGTCTAGGAAGCCTGGGGAAAGCTAGCAATTAGACAAACACGAATGAAACTACAATTGGCGGATGGGCACATTGAGAAACCCATGGAATTAATGGAAAATGTGATAGTCAATTCTTGTGGAATTGACTACCAATATTTTTTTGCCATTATAGATTTCAAGAAAAAATGAACTATGAAATCATTTTAAGACAATCTTTCATGGGACAAATATAGTTGATCCAAGATTGGGGAAATGACTATCTCTACTTGTTGAAACAAGATGGATCAATTATAGGAGTAAACCTAAAAGACCATTCATATAAAGAGTTTTTGAGAACAGCAATCGAGGAGCTGGATTTAGGGATGGTGCATGAAGCGCTAGCCTCGGGGGGTTCACCATTTAGCACCCCCCTATATAATGCGCTTTCGTGGGTATTATAAAATCCCCTCTTTTAACATGTATGAATGAATAAAATGGCCCCTTATTTTAGGATTTTTTTCCAAAATTGAATATAAAACCCCCTTATTTTAATGTATCTCTGCTAAATTGCTTAAAAGGTTTGCATTTTAAAACCCCTCCTTTTGAACTCTCGCTATACATTAACATGATTACATAGTGCACACCTCGAGGCACATTACATAGTGCACCCCTCGAGGCGCTAGCGCTCAGGCATGGTGCATAGCATAGGGAAGTGAAGGCATGGTGCATAGTATAGGGATGCAATTTCACATTGTGAACATGGCACTTCATGGCAATAAGAGACTCTGTTGTGTACATATTACCAGAGGTCGGAAGCATGTAGCTTGCTCATCACATACTTAAAAAAATTAGCGCACACAAATGAGCAAGCATGGAACTCTGTCATTTTAGGTTATCTTAAATGTGGATTGCCAAGGCACGCTATACATTTGTACCACATCATGCAGGAAGAAAATTTTGTGCATCCCAATAAATATACCTTTGTGGACCTTCTTAAAGCATGCTTGAACTCAAACAACTTTAGAGGGTGTATTTGTATTCATGCATAAATTTGTAGACTCGGGTTACTTGACAGAGACCTTTTAGTCGGTAATACTTGGTAACAGTGTGTGTTGGCTATGGATTACTTCTCAGAGCACAAAACGTTTTTGACAAGCTTCCAAGCCATGATGTTGTAACATGGAATGTGCTTATGGCTGCCTATTCTAAACTTGAGCTCGATGTGGAGGTTCTTTCTTGCCTAGACAACATGCTTTTGGAGGGGATTTATCCAGATTCTATAACATTTTCTCGATGTTTAAAGGCTTGTGGTAGGTTAGAACATGAGAGAGAGGCTTGAGGAAGGATTTATTCAGACATCCATCGCAGTGACTGGGCAAGCAAATTAGATGAAGTGAAGACGATTTTATATGTAGGCAAAACAAAACCTCGAGAACAAAACAAACCGTTTGATATTTTCATCTTGCTCATCATGTTGCCCAAGGGCTAGCACTCACGCATCATGAAGAGCAGGCATGCTGCATAGCATAGATATTCTAAGAGAGCAGGGTGATGGTGCATGAAGCACTAACGCTCATGCATGGTGCATAGCATAGGGAAGTGAAGACATAGCATGGTGCATATCATAGCATAGGGAAGTGGAGGCATGGTGCATAGCATAGGGATGAAATTTCGCCTTGTGGACATGGCACTTCATAGCAATAAGATCCTGTCGGCAAGCAAATTAGGTAAAGTGATGAATTACATGTAGGAAAAACAAAACAAACCGTTGGATATTTTCTCCCTCCTGTCATAATGCTGAGCGCTAGTGCTTGGGCAAAATAATGAGCAAGAGGGTGAGAGATAATGCTTGAGAAGATATCAATGGAGAAGGTTACCCTGGGGAGGGAAAGACCTATAAATAAGGGTACCTCAATGATGATAAAGAGTTTCAAGAAAGCGGTTACACCAAGCAAATGCTTGTAAGGTAATCATGCCCTAGAAATTGTCCCGCCCTCCATCTTTCATCATCCTATCTAACTTTTATCTCTCTCTCTCTCTCTCTCTCTCTCTCTCACACACACACACACACACACACACACACATCCCCTCTAGCTCCCTTGAGCTCACCATGTACATCTGAGCTGTTACATTCGAGCAGATACTTGTAAGGTAACCATCCCCTTGAAACCGTCACGTCCTCCCTCTTTCATCCTCCTATCTAACTTTCATCACTCTCTCTCTCTCTCTCTCTCTCTCTCTCTCTCTCTCTCTCTCTCTCTCACTCTCTCTCACACACACACACACACACACACACTCTACCTTCCTTAAGCTCACCAGACATGGTGAGCTTTTGAGAGAGAGAGAGAGAGAGAGAGAGAGAGAGAGAGAGAGAGAGAGAGAGAGAGAGAGAGAGAGAGAGAGAGAGAGAGAGAGAGAGATGAAAGTTAGATAGGAGGTTGAAAGAGGGAGAGTGGGATAGGTAATTATAGATGCACAAAGGGATCTTAACTGAGATTTGTAAGTATAACCTGATTGCCTTAACCACCGATGCTTCTCTCTCTCTCTCTCTCTCTCTCTCTCTCTCTCTCTCTCTCTCTCTCTCTCTCTCTCTCTCTCACTTTATTTATATCTCCCTCTAGGTCAACAAGAGAGGAATTTAGAAACTTATATAGATAAAAAGATAGATGATTGAGATAGAAAGGGGAAAGCGCCTATATATAGGGTTCATCATAGATATATTGGGAGTAGCAAGAGAATGTGTCGCACTATCTTGCTCAAGATCAGCATGTGGGGCAGTAAGAGGAGGTGAATTTATAAAGAGACAATAGATAAGATTCAGATGATGTGGGGCATTAAGAGCTATTAAGAGGTATGGCCTAGGTGATTCTTGTCATCCGTGCAGGTATCAAGTAGATGTGAATAAGGTAAGACATGTATACAATATTTATCAATAAATTTCAAACTATTCCCCTCTATCTTGTCACAAACCTCTCTCTCCTTGTCTTGATTGTTCTCTATTGACATAACAATAAAAATAGCACATTGTTATAATGTTTATAAGTAGAATGATGGTAATTTGGTTTTGATTTGTTCTGTAGAGTTTACTATCTTTACATTAACGTCTAAAGCGAAAGATGGCTAAGAAAATTGATGTTGGTGCATACGTTGAATTTATTTATAATGGAGAAGCTATTGGCGTTGGGAAAATAGATAAGACTTCAAATTTGGCCAACGTTCATGGAAGCAGATTGCCGGCTAGATGCTTATTTGTTGCTGTGGTGGAGATCTATGAAGGGAAGGACGCTCCCCTACTTTATGTTCCGTCTGGAAATGAGGAGATGACTACTTTGAAGAAGGTAGGGAACTGTTTTGTTGCATGGCCTAGAATTGATTTGGTAATTTTTGGTTTCATTTTCACTAATGGCTAGATTGTGGTTTCCTCTGAGTGAATAGTGTTTTGTGTACATCTACAATGGGTTAACTTTTTTAATGATTTTTGCTCTGCTTTTTTCTACATAGCTGGTCACAAAGATTGCAAGGACTGAACCAACCCAAATGTCACCATCCGCTTCTGTTGGACACTACACTAGTAGCCAACTAGTTAGTGCAATCCCATCTCCACCTGTTTCGTCCGTGGAAAAATCTAAAAAGGCTGCTAAGGGCAAGAAAAAAGTGCAAGAAGGGACATCTTTTAGGTTTGTGAGAGATGCTATCAGCTCGGATGAGGATATCAATGACCGAGAGATGGAGGCTTACATGACAGTAGGGGAAAATGTTGGGGGGGAGTTTCCCATTAACGAGGATGTCACTGTACGACAGGATATATTGTCCAAGCATCTTAAACTCTTTAAAGTAATTGTAATCCTTTGTATTGAACTCAAGCGGAGACTTATGCAAATTGAGCTTTTGGACATAATCTGGTCATTGTAGATAGAGCATGAGACTCCGTTGCCATGGTTTCCTCTATGCCGGTTTCTTAAACTAGAGAAAGCAAGACATGTAAGCTGGGATTCCAAGCGTCTGTAGCCACTAGCATATACCAATTTGTTGGAGGGATATTATGAGCCCAACGGATGCTTCATATGCTCTATCGATGCACACGGCTATCCTAGCGTTGATGTTGACGACGCTATCAAATGCAAACATGGGATCCTTTGTGGCAAATGGTGAATGAAGAGTTTGAAGCCGAAATCAAAGATACATTTTGGGGTGATCTTTGTGGAAAAATGTTATATACGTGGGATGGGAACCATAGGTTGGCCGCTTGGATGGAAGTTCTTAAACATAGTGAGTTTTGTTATCTATGTAGTTAGTTTGAATGCATGTTTTGGGGTGAATTACTACATGATATTTCCTATGATTGCAGGTGTGTCCTACGAGAAAGATATTGATTTGCATCCAAGGGTTTGTGTCGAGCTTGTGGCGGTAGACACTTCAAATGAGGTTGACATGCTGAGCATAGTGATGCATATAAACAAGTAATAACCTTTAGGAAGTTTTGATTCAAGTGCTATCTTCAAAAACAAATGTTATTGTCATTCTATCATTCTCAATCCAATGTAGATTGAATGAGATGGGATACGTTGCAACATCCTACAAGGATATGTTATGGATGGTGCGGGCAATGGGGCTTGCTTCGAAGGAGGCAATAATGGAGAAACGGCCATGCATGGTCTGTAGTTGGATGCAAGCAGACATTGAGATGAGGGTAGGGAGAAAAGCATGGTATAGTGTGCCTGTGGGCTCTAATGTCTCAACTATCGCATCCTGTGAGTGCCATTGTGGTTTTTCATAGTAGATTGCATTAGATATTGCATCTTGCAATATGTAATTAAATAGAATGCAATACATGCAGGGAAAGTACGCTCTTGCATTGAGAAAGATCATCACTGAGAAAAAGATAGAATGCTTCCTTCGGAGTTTCAAAGAAATTATAAAAAGGCTTTCTTTGAAACAGATGCATCGTCCAAAAAAAAAACAAAACATGCCTTGGCCATTGTTGATCCAGCTTTAGGAGATGATTGGTGGAAGGTATATTGTTTTGCCCTCTCATGTGCTGAAAAATGTGGAATTGATCCTTGTTGGCTTCACAAGACATTGCGTACAATTGAGTGGACCAGTTGACCAAAGTGGCTAATGGAGGAAAGATTGTACGGGTTGGCATGTGTGGATCTTCTACCTATGAAGAAAACATTCATTCTTTGTGTAATGGCTTCTAATGACCAGGAAGACATTAAGAGTTTGGACATACCACAGACAGGTGAGCACATTTGGCCATTGCCTTAATAGTCAACCTCTCTAGCTTGGCATAGAATCCAATTGTCGTGACATATGTTTTCACAAACCAAGAGAGTCAGCTCTATTTAGGGAGTGGCTGCGGGTTGAGGTTTTTTGGGCGTCGATTGCAAGAGAAGCAAGGAAGGTGCACAACAACATCGATAGTATACATTTGACATCCATGCTTGGTTTGGACCTTGATTTGTTCATCGACGATGCAAAGCATGATCATAGAGGAAAGAGCTTCTATGAGCTAGCTACAATGGAAAAGGGGACTCAATCAAAGGTGGAAAAATCATTGGTGGACGCAAGAAAAAGATGCCTTTGCAGGTTAGATTACTACATATTACTGCTTGATAAAACATATTTTTGGGAGCCTATGATTCGTTAACTGTATTAGCTGGTTGCGAAAGCGTAAGTTCAACATCAGAGGTGTTGCAAGATTGCAAAAAATGCTTGATATCAATAAATTAGAGCAAGTGTTCAACCCTTTGCAACTGGCTCTCAACTTCAAGGGAAGAGTTTACCAAGACCTACCTTGGTTCTTGGAATATGATGAGGGATGTTTCCTTGTAAGCAAGGAAAAAACACACAATGAGGCAGTGAGAGAAAGAGAAGAAAGAGCATGGGCAGGTACAAAAATGTTCGTAGCAGCAGAGTCTAGTGTGCAATTTCCTGGTGGAGAGGGATTTGATACGACTTCACAGGTATCATCATTCCAGTGTTTTAAAACTCTTCACTTGTGAGCACTGTCAAAGTGGTTGCATTTCAATTTCACTGATCAATTTAGCTTTGTTATGCAGATTGAACAGTCATGTCGCTCTTTAGGCTCACAACGAGAGGCTAGTATGAAAGAGAAACGTGAGTTCTATTGATTTACATGAGAATCATAGTCTTGATTGTTTAGCTTGTTTAATATGGTGGTGTTGTTCAGGTAAAAGAAGTGAGATGTCTGCAAAGGAGGTGGTGGACTTTGCCATGAGTCTGGAAACAGAAATATTGCATGTCTCAGACTTTCCACTAGTTACAGTACCATCTACTGGTAATTTCTAATCTTGGGTGAATGGTTAAACGTTTAAGTATGATTCAAGAGCATACTTGCTTAGTATATGTTTTGGTTTTGCAGTTGGCAGTGACAGAGAAGGACTTGAAAAATGCATCGTTGAGCAATGTCAGGCCTCACGTGGTGGAGAAGTGTTTGATGCCAATGCGCGATGGGTCGAACTTTGAATCATCGGTGAGCGCATCTATTCTTTTCTTGCCATCAAACATGCTTATGTATGGGCTGTCTGAAACAGAGGTCCCTGATTGGAACAAGATGAAAGCATGCCATTTTGGATAACTATGCCTTGCATTGGCAACTGCCAATGACAGAGGTGTGTTCGTGGTTGTTTGTGCGTCAGATAGTTAGGGAATGGTGCATGATATGGCATCAAGTGTTGGTTGGCAAGAAGACCACTTGAATGTGGTTGTGTGTAAGACACTTGTGTGCAAGACAAAGAGTAGAACCGTGCACACATTGTTGGTGTCAACTATATGAGAAAAGAGCAGACTTGGACTTCAAAGGCCATTGACATTCCATCAGACCATGCTTGGTACGATTCGTTGTAAGTGGATGATTGGACACAAGAGGAGGATTGGACACCAATGGGAGGTATGCTCCGTTTATCATTGGCTCCAAGTATAGTTTTCCTTTGTCTTGTAAGTAAATCCTTTGACAAGTATTTGTTGTGTAGGGGGCATGGAATGTGGGCATTGGTTCCTTTGGCAATTGCTTGCACAATACACCAATGAGAATGACATTGTTGTTCAATATGGGGGTGATTGCGGCTCATTGGCCTTAATGGGTAGCCAGATGGGATGTATGATGACAATATTTGAGAGCAATGAGGATGTCTCCAAAAGACTAAACAATTTTTCAGAGATGAAAGCCCATCGACTGTCAGAGATTCAGGGGCAAGACAAGAGACTAGCAGATGAGGTCGAGTGTTCCCTAAAGGCAGCGTCTCTTGTGAAGCCGCATCCAAACATTGTGGAACTGGATCCACCAGCCCATCCCATATAGTAGACTAGTAGCAAGATACCTCAAATTATGTAGAAGATGCTATTTGTGGTCTTCCATTGTATACGCATCCCGGTGGATTCACTTTGTATACAAAATGGGACGCCACCTGCGAGCGGGCAACTTTGATAAAACCCCTGTATACAACTCATACTAGGGAATATGACCCGCCTTTCTACACTTATAAATGAAAAATTCAATGTGTGACCTGATAAAAATCTTCCCCAAAATTCATCCGAGTTCTAGTGCACACCCGTGACCAATAGTTACAAGTGATCAACCCGAGTCAGTCCCCCCCACCCCCATAAATATGATACCCCCCTCCCTTATTTTTAAGCTTGGGAGATATATTCTTGGGGGCATGTCCCTAACTTATACGCTTATGCAACTTGTAAAAAAATCCTCCTCCCCTACACTTACATGGTGCGGTAAATTTTCAATGGTGATACGCATGCTTTGAACATTATGTGAATAAATAGATGTGTTTTGTTTGCTCGCAAATACTTGTAAAGATGAATTTTGTTTGTTGTCAATCATAAACTAGATAATTTACTTTTTGTACAAACTCGTTCTATTTTGTTTCTTGAGTGCTACGTTTTGGCTAGTTTGTAAGCTCAGCTAGTCACTATGGTTGTCTTGAGTAGGTGTTGTGTAGAGCAGAAAGAGAGCTTTTTTGTCTATTTGACTCAATCCACTAAAACAAGCATAGAGAAATCTTTTTTGAAACAAAAAACCAATTGTTCTATTTTTAAAGAAAAGCTTCCTCAAAGGCTCCCTCATAAAGCTTCCTACAATCCCCTACTCAAACTGATCATACATGAGAAGTATAGCCCATTATTGTAGATCCATTACAAGTGATGACACCTAAGTGTGCATGACACTTCAACAAACAATCCACAAGCCAGGTGTGGGTGAAGAAATCAATCATGGCCAACAAACCTAAGTAGATATGGATACCCAATCCTATAGCTTAAAAAGTAGCAACCAAATTGAAAAGGTGGAGTAATCTTGCAAAAGCTTGACAACTTCAAAGCAGTTATACTTGGAAGTGGCAACCCAAACAATAGTCAATCCACGGACATCCCACCCAAATATCAATGTATTCTAAAGAAACCTCAAATCCAACCCCTAGTGAGAACAACTTGGCAATGGAGATGGAAACTATCGACTCAATTTCAAAATCAATTGTTTCCAAAACCACAACCACAACCACGAAGTACAAGTGGGTACCTAAATAGCCACATACAATCGCAATCATGACATAAAGACTTCAAAAACCCACAATCAAAGATAGAGCACGACACCTTCAATCACTTTTGTTCAGACAACGTAGTATGGATAGAGCCTTGATAGCAGAGGCCACTAAACAACTAGTTTAGTCCCCATATCTTGCACATCATAGTGTTACTGCATGCATTTCTTCCATTGGCATATTATGGCCACATATTACACGGCCTTCTATAGACACAATGTTATCGCCCATGCACATTGCACAACCTTTGGTTCGGGATGACTTAGTATGGGAAGGGGAAAGTAGCAATTGCAATGGCTACTGCAATGTGTACAGTGTATAAAGTGTGTTTTGTTGCTTAATTTTTTACTTTTTATTTTCTTTTTAAGTGGGGTTTACCTCTTATCAGGCATATTGATGAGCCATACTGATAGAAATTTGACAATAATCATGCCTCATGTGAGAGTGTGTAAATGTGAGTGTGAGGAATAACTTTGGCTAAATTTTGGACAAATAATAATAGATTTTAGTAATTTTATTTAATGTTTACCTAGTAAGGATAAAAAATTAATGAAATTACCCAAGAGATCCAACATCAATTTTTCTAAAGCAAACATCAGATTAGCAAAGAAAGAGCTTCAAGCATGGCAAGTTTCAAAAGGTTTGGTGCAAATCAAATTTTGGGGCCAACTTATGATTGATCAAAGTTGCAAAATCGAGGGCAAACAATGACATGATATCCAATTTGTGAGCACACTTGGGGTTCACGATAAGTTGGATACATATATCCAAGTAGGGAAAGATAGGCTTCATTTTTTATTTTGCGAGAGTGAGAGAGAGAGAGAGCTAGAGATTCCTTGTGATCTAGAGTGCGCTCCGGTTTTTGCTTGCTACGAGCCATCAAGGCTGCCATTCTTCACTAGATTTGATAGATATGGTATACATACCTCCCTTGACATGTCTATGTGATTAGCACACCACAAAAAACACCGAACAAATCACACAAATCAAAATTAGTCTGGGATTTTACCAAATAGTTCAAGGCTAGCAGAGGGAGCAAAAATGCTTCAAACTCAAAAAGAATTGGGCAAAACACTTAACAAGTCACATGCTTCAAGGCTGCATCATCAAAGTTCAATTTGGTGGTGGAACATGGATCGTGATCCATGTTCCCCACTAGCACCCAAACTCAAAAACAATCCTAAAGGAGATTGCCCGAACCCGCTCTAGCATACTGTTGCAAAAATAGTAAGAAAAAGTGTTCAAGCCTGGATTGGGATTCATGATCCCCAATAACTCAAACTTGCACCAAAAGTTGTCAACGATTAGAGTATAGCTTGACCCTAAAACTTGGTGAATTTGGACATTATTTGACTTGAAAACCCCAAATTCTAAGAAAATCAAACTCCAAATGGTCATTTTGACACAGACCAAGGCAAAGTGGTGCAAAACCCCAAAAGTTGATACCCAATCACTATAGAAATATGCCAAGATGCAATCCTACAAATTTTGTATAATTTGGCTTCCAAACATGGATCTTGATCCATGTTCGAGAGATGCCAATGCTATCAGTTTTGGCCAACAAATGACTTAGAGTGTCAAAGACATCAGGAGAGTGAAGAAACTCTATAAGTTTGGATACAATTCAAGAATTTTCACCTTCAAAGTCTCTAAGTGCCAGGAGTTAGGTTTTCTGGGAGAAAACCTTAAAGTGAGGACATGCTAAGTACTTGCATGCTCAAAAAGACAAAGTGTAACTAGAAAATGCTTACAAGGAGCACAAAATTTGCTTCAAAGTAGTAGACCAAGGAAAACTAACACCTACTAACAACATGATTACCACAAAGAGGTCTCCAAGAAACAATTTTGGTCAAAGTTGGGAAAATATGGCCATAAACTAGGAAACTGGGTTAACTTAGTAAATTTAGGTCTAAATTTGAAAAGATTTCATCAGTGTTCTAGGTAGCTATTAGGACATACTCCCAAATTCTTGGCCCATTCTGTGACCAACACATGGATCGCGATCCATGTAGCTATCCCAAATTTTTGAACCAGATCCTAGCCATCTTGACCCGCAGGCCATTTGTAGTATAACCCCAAAGTTCTAAGTCACGTGAATACAAAAATCCTTGTCAAAATCCCTAATTTATCCAAGTCTCTTGAAAGAAATGCAAGCATTTACTTGATGTGCCAACCAAAGATCCAAATCCCAAAAGTTTGCTACCACAGAATATCCAATCTTTTTCAAGTGACTGACCAAATCCTCCTCTTTGTCCTTCTTATCCTTCATCTTCTTGTCACTATGCTTCTTCTTCTTCTTTCCTTTATTGCTTCCAGCTTCACTATCTGATGACCCTTCCAAATCACTTTCTTTGTCAGTTTCAGACTCAGCTTTGACTCTTCTTCAAAATCAAAGCTATCTCTAATTTTACTTCTGGTCTTGGTCATGCCAAGCCTTTTCTCAACTCTAGTTACAACTACAACCAAATTATTGAAGCCACTTGCAATATCAATGCGAGATGCAACATTATTTAATCCACTTCTTAAACATGTCAAGAAATATCTTGCTACCATTTCATCTGTGGGTCTTTCATTGCCTTGTAATATGTCCATCAAAATTTTGAATTTCTGAGCATAATCTTCCACCAACATATTTTCCGGTTTGCTGTCCATGATTTTCTTCAAAACATATGTTGGATTATTTTCCTTTTTGAATCTTTGTAAAAATGCTACTCTAAGTGCATCATATGCTGCAAAATGTGCAATACCATATTGGCTAAACCAACTCATGGTTTTGCCTTCCAATGTTGCTGCAAGTTGTTGCAGCTTTATGTCATCATTATACACAACCTGAGATCCCACTTGGTCTCAAATTGAGCCATATGACAATTAATATCTTCACTTAAATTTGGATGCTTTGAACTTAGGGTTAGTAGGTGGTTGAGCCATTCGGATAGGCTGAGGTACTCTGCAGTGGGTCAAAGAGGAGTCTTTTTCTACTTTTTGCAGACCTTGTTGTCAAGAGTAAATATCCCACCAATTGCCTCACCTGCCTTCCTCCTGGTGCTCCTGAACTCTCCGCATTCCTGATTCCTTGGTTGAAATGCAGGGAAAATGCTTTCCCTGATCCATCTGTGGCTTGCTCATAGTTGAAGGGATCAATGTCTCCCGCTTGGGGTTGAGCCCTAGTATAATAAACTTGGAATACTCTTCGTGGTCTCACTAAAATGCATCATCTCCCACTAAATCACAGCAACTGACTCACACAATGTTGACACAGAAGTACATCAGGCACAAGAGACAACAAAAACAGCGGGATCGCCAAATCTGTTGTGGTCCTTCAACACATAAAGAACTCACTTTAAATAACCCATACATCATGAAATACACATAGAACACCTCACTTATAACAAGAGATTACACACAAAATTTAGAGTGAATAGAACACAACATACAGTGACACAATCATAAGAGAAAACCTAATAAAGATTTGATTTCATGAAAAAATATACATTGTCGATAACTCGATTACATGACTTACAATAATGCCCCCGTAAGACGCAATCAAAATCCCTTGAAGTAACTAAGACCATACATTTGTAACTACTCAAAATAAGTTCTTGGCAAAACATCAAACTCACGCTTCAGCAGATCCGACTCAGCATATCCAATTCAGTAACTCCGACACAATAATTTTGACTTATCAAATAATGCCCAGTTAACAATAGGAGCACTATTTTGGTCATATCTCTCAAATTGCTATGAATCAACTCAAAATATTAAAACCGAGAGATTAAACACATCAATTAGAACATTTTCTCTCTTGGGTGTCACATGAAAATTTTGCACAAGCAAGGCATTATGGTCAAAAAGAAGCTTGTTGTCCACTACACACTCAAAATTTTGGACCCCATGCTCCTTGGAGAACCATTATATAGACTCATCGGATGAGCGAACCCACCTAGCCAATCAAAATTTTGATTAAACTTAATGATAAATGTATTTAAGTGTAATGGAAATAGCCTATTATCTTTGAGAGTAGCGGAAATTAGAGAAATACTTTCATGAAATTACTTTGTGAGCATAGCGGGTGAACTTATTTGATGGTAGCAACATAAACATAGCATTAGTTAACTTGGCATGAACAATACTTTTGCAAGAGAAAGAGTTTAGAGAACATGACAACAATTGAGGACCGGATTTATGTGGAGCCGGTCCCCCCTCCAATAGGCATTTGTATTATAGTTTCTCCCATCAAGAGAGACTTGTCACAATACAATCTTTGTGTTCCTTGTGACCTAGGTTATGCAATGAATATGGAAAGCTTCATGCATCATGAGCATAACATAAACTTTATGGAAAGCATTAACTATCCCAAGCCTCAGTCCCAAGACCTCAAACAATTTCGAAGGTGGAGAGAGCTAGCAGGGAATGAGGGTAGGGGGAAGAGGAAGAAGAAACATTTCATAGGAGAAAGAATTAGTTCCTCACTTATCATCACTCTTCTTACTAGCATACATAATAGCACAATAACGAAGATGGAGAAGATGACAAGCTTAAGCATTGAAGCATGGCTCTTGGTTGGATGTGCATTCCATAGCCAAGAGTGTTGGTGTAGGCTCTCAACCTCTCTACTTGCTTGGAGAAGGAGAGAGAGCTCTTGCACTTTGCACAATACACAATGAGAGAGAGAGAGAGAGAGAGAGAGAGAGAGAGAGAGAGAGAGAGAGTGGGAGAGTATACCCCTCAAGCAACCCCCTAGCTTGCTTTGGTTGACCCCCCCTTGTACCTCATGATTGAAGCTCATTGGACTCCTCTTGACCCTAGCCAATCACAAGCAAGGGCATATCAAGCAACAAGGGTAGCCTTGGGACAAGTGTCCCCCTTTCACCTTTGAGAGGGAGGACTTGATAAATGCAAAAAATACAATAAAAAATCTACTAATTTATCATTGAACCCCTTGGGTGGCCAACCAATAGGATTTAGGCACACCGTGAGGGCAACATGAGGAGGAACTTGCCAAGTTTTCCTTTTGCTTTCTTTGTACCAAGCTTGCCTTGTCTAAGGGTGTGTGTGTTCTCTCTCATCCCCCCTCTTGTAGGGCTCGCCCCCTCCTTGTAGGGATCATTGTTGGATTTTTGAACACCTTACCCCCAAGCACCTTAGTCAGAAAGCATGACAAGCACCTCAAGCCTGGGTAGTGTTCCCACAAGCACCTCAGGCTCCCTAGTCGACAAGCACGACAAGCACCTCAAGCACCTTAGTCAGTAAGCATGTCAAGCACCTCAAGCACCTTAGTTAGCAAGCATGACAAGCACCTCAAGCACCTTAGTCATAGCACGACAAGCACCTTAAGCTTGGATCGGGTTCCCATCTCAAGCTTAGCCGTAGCTTACCTAAGGTCAAAGGACTTTTTAATACTAACCTTTGGAGGTCTTCAATGAATCTAACCCTAAGGTCTTTAAGCTCCATTGGTTAACCTTGCTCTTTGACATACCATCTCTCATTTGGGCCCCTTTACCATTGGCCCCGTGTTGAGATAGATCTATGAGCACATGTCTATATCCTAACCCTTTTTCCCGTTTATTCTCTCACATTAAATGATTGGTTTAATATGAGAAAACCATTTGGGTTGGTTAGTTATTAGATTTTATGATATAAGTCTCTAAGATCACTTCGAGAGTGCGAGTTATTAATTCCTTGTACGTGATTATCTACGCATGTAGGGGTGCTACCCAAGGGGTAATACCATATGACATCGTGAGTTGGATGATGTGTATATATATATTATATGGTTGGTTTTGATGAGTTTATTTCAAGTGTTTGATGTCCACAAACTTATATGGGGATATATGGTTAGTCAACTCGAACATTGCGGATGCATATGAATAAGGTGGCTTTCTTTTTGTGTTACCGTTTGTTGCTTGAGTCCCATATGGGCAAAGTGATGTGATAAGATGTTAGTATGTATTATGGGGTTGAGCTTCATGCATTGGTTTGAGGTCAAATACTTTCATTTTCATGTTATGCATGCACCCAAAAATGGCAAAAAGTTGTTTTTTTGCATATATGTGATGTTATGGTTTATGGTTGATCAAAGTGACAGGACTGTTTTGCATCATGATTATGTTGATGGAATGATGTCATGTGATTTATGGAACCTCACAAATAGATGTGGAACACTCATGTGCATATGTATGTTGCTTTCCACCCTTCAAGGTCAAAACTAGCTCTATGTGATAGGGGACATTAGAAAAAATATGAACTTTGCATGGTCCTTGTAAGGATCCCTAATTTAAAGAGATTAAGGCTAGTTTTGTGTAGACTTTGGGAGACAAGTGAATATAATAGGCTACTTTTGAGTAGGATTCTTTAGCCTTTTTTTAGGGCCATCTAGGTTGTTGTCCTCCTAGAGGTCCCTTTCTCTCTCTAGCTCTTGAAAAGTGAAGGGGAAAAGTTGTTGTGGCATTAACTACTTCCTTCCATCCCTTTTCCATGCCACATCATAAAAAACGTGGATAACCCTAAGCTAAAAAAATGTTTTTTTTCCAAAAAGTTCAATTTCACTTGTTTTTTTCTCAAAAATTCATCTAAACTTATATACATATCAAAAAAGTTTTTTTTGACCTTTTTTGGACTTACACTCACTAAAAGGCCAATTTTTGAATCTTTATTTTCCCTTAAAAAAAATAACTCTCTCCCTCTCCCCTGCATCTCTCCTACCTCTCTTCTACCTCTCCCGCCTATCTCCCTCTTTTCTCTTCCATTGCCTTCACCCTTTGTATCCTTAGGTTTAACAGCCATATTGCTCAACATTATCACAAAACATGCATCCTGCACACCATAAGTGTGTATATTTGCATGCCCATAGAGTTTGTATCAAAAGTCACACACGTGGGTGACCAAAGATCATCACAACAATGTCGTGCTACAGGTTGACACCTATGTTGATTGTTGGGTGGATGTAAGTGATAGTCTATACACTCTAATTCATCTTATTTTGTCTTTGTTTCTCTTAAAATTTTCAAATCAATTTTTGAACCATTTTTCACCAAAATCTCCTATGTGTATGTATGTGAATACACATCACATACACATGCACTCACTCATATCCTTCTCTTCCATTGCAAAGCTTGTATAACCTTATGATCTTTGACATAATAGATCTTAAACACCACTTTCTCTCTAAAACAACCTTCTTTGTTACATCTTGCAGGTAGGTGCTTCAAATCCATGCTTATTAGAGGTGGGTAATCTCATCATAATTTATATTCTATGATTTTTTATTTCAAATCAGATGGAAATACTTGCAAATTTGTACATCATATACTTAACAAGTGTCTTTATTATACACCTTGCAAATGTGGAATTCATACATGTTGTTATTTGAAGAACAGGTCTCTAAGCATCATGGTACAAGGTGACCTCTTACTATGATAGTTAAGTGGTGGTGTTTGCAACAATGGCTCAAGGAACTGGCATAACATGAATCTTTTATGGTGGCACAAAGCTCTCTTCAAGCAATGTGGCTCCCACTACACCAAGAACCATCATGCTAACATGGGAGAGGTCCCTAGTAGGACAATACAACAACTTTCCATCAGCAACACACCCTTTCCTAACGTGAGGGCACCCCCACAAAAGATATTTTTATGTGATAGGTCACCCCATGAGCATACCATGTCAGGAATAAACCTCGATGCGATTCCTACCATGTACTTGTGACATTATATCTCTCCTTGAACTCTTTGATTTCTATCGTTGAGGGGGACCTATTTTCAATTTTTTGGCAATAACTTTTGTTTGAAGGAAGTTTTGGTTGTTTTAAAGTTTGTACAGGGTCTATGAGTTCATTCTGATCGTTTTCCTTTGGTTTCAAATTTTGACCCACGAGGGCACTCCTTGGAAGCCACTTTTGAAGGTGTTAGGGTGAGATTTTGGGAAAGTTTTGTATGTAGAAAATATAGCCCTTAACACAAGGAAAAAAATTGGTTCTTTGAGTATTTTCAGATTCCATGGTTTTAATGCTCGTTGGAGCCTGTAGATTAAGAAAAAAGTAAGAAATATATGTTTTACATCATTTTTTAAAGAAATTTCCAACTTACATGTTGATTTTTGGAGAATCCGAGCAAAATATGATTTTTTTGCATCACACGACAATCGAGAGCAAGAGGAGATGAAATTCATGTGAGGCAAGCCCAGGGAAGAGCTACCAACTCAGTCTCGACTCGTGTTGATATTCATCCAAGGAGTGAGTAATGCGGACCTTCAGAAGGATCTGCATATGAGGAAGAACACAACTCTAAATGAGTTGACAAAGGAAGCTCTAGTAGACAACTGCATTGTCTATAAGGAATATGACTACAAAGACTTAGATGATGATTCATCATCATAGCATAGTGGAACGAAGTCCACAAAGTTGGCACAAAAGAGCGAAGCAACTGTAAATCAAGAGAGACTTATTGAGGGAGTGCTCAAAAGGATAAGCCCATTTGCAAATCCACAGGCTAAGCAACCTAAGTGGTGTGCCATTTAACAAAAACGAACAAATCATGCTACAAAAGAGTGTTACTACAACAAAGGATATGTGAGAGAGCAACAATATGAACCACCAGTCCAAGTAGAACCTCCTGAGGTACCACATATGCCCAGGTATATAGTAGGGAATTTACCAAGACCAGTAGGGGTTGAACAACCACAACCAATTTTGGGGCAACAATCACCTCTACCAGGAGAGAGACTAGTGGTCATTAGGTATGCACCCACTATAGAGGAATCAGAGGAACAAGCCTTAGTGCATGTGCTTGTGTATTATAAAGAGCCAAGTGGATATGTGGCTAGTCCATCATATTATCTACCTCAAAAGCTCCGGGACCTTGGAGCATGGTTGGGAATGTTGGACCACCAACAACAGCTCATGCTGCAGGTGAAGGCAAATACAACTTAAATGAGATAACATTATTGTTCATAGCCAATGGAGGTGTAGCAAGACAAAGGCCTGCCTATCAATAGAGAGTGGGTCCAGGAGTGCCACCCCAACCTTTAGGACCATGCTACAAGTGTGGTGCTAACCACCTTATGAAAGATTGTCCTCATACAAAATCATTAGAGTGAATGTATATTGTCCAAATTGTGGCATTACTCATTTGATCAGTGACTACCCAAAAAGCACAAATAAAACAGTGAAAACAACTTTAAACATATTGGGCACAATGTCGTTTAGTAGTGGTTCTAAAAATGAAATGGGGGTACCTATACAAGTTATCACAAAGGACACAACCAGTAATTAGGAATCACGAATAGATGCGCCTAGTGTTGAGCAAAAAACTCAACAAAACACATGGATGACTAAGAAAGCGTGCATGAAATCCAAGAAAGAACGTGAACAGACAGCCCTAGCTGAGGAGCTAAAAGAAATCAGGGATAGGTTAGAGAGATTTGAGAATCAAACTAATCCTAAGTTAGAAATTCCAGAGATCGGAGAACCTAATGAGAAAAAGAGACCAAAAAGTGCAACTTCAGGGGGATCCGTACTAGTTGAAAGGGTGAACGTACCTCTAGAGGCACTTATTAAAGCCTACGAGTCAGGGCTTCAAAAGAACAAAAATGGATGATGTATCCTTACGAGGAGTTGGAAAAGCAAAGGTTGGAGATGTGTCAGAAGATGATCCAAATTACCCAAGCCTTGCTAGAGCCATTGACAAGCAAACCAAAGAGTTGGACATAAATTCCAGCCCCAACACCGTTAACCCCACCAAGACACAAAATTGAAGGAATGATTGGGATTCCCTCAGCTAAATTAGAGGAGCCAAGGGTAGTGATGAATACCATAGATGATGTATTTGAGGGCTTCCATTCTACAATACCGGAGGCCTATAGAGAGGATGACAACTTAGACTAGCTTTGGAGACAAATAGAAAAGCAAATGAGTTGAGCCAGAGAGTTAACCAAACCAGTAAGGGGAGGGATGTCTTCCTTTCACCTATTGAGGAGTTCAAGGCAAGATCTCAAGAAGATCTCAATATTCAATCATATTGGGGGAATAGAGGATCCGTAAGATCTTTAGAAAGTCAACCTCAATCCTTGAGAACCCTACCCTCTTACATAGGAGAGCATGAAGCAAAGTCTGATGTGAAGGCGATGCCATCACAAAGACTTTCATCAAGAAAGGCTATGGATTCTAAAGGATTAATAGACATATTGTCTACACCTGTGATTTGCACCATTATGCTAGCTGAACTTCTCAAAATAGGACCTAACATGTGGGCGACAGTTGGGAAATGTATACAAAAGTTTGGAGTGATCCAACATCAAAGATACAAGAAAGTATTAGAGAGCTAGAAAAGCCTCAAATAAACATGCAACTAGTGCCACCAAACAAGGTAGGAGAGTATTGTGAAGGCAAGGATGGCAACACTATGCTTCTAGTTGAGTTCCAAGGAGTTATAACCATGCCAATTCTCGACTATAGAGCTAGTGTAGCCATTGCAACCAAAGAGATATGGAAAAAATGGGGAAAACCTACCTTGAGAGTTACTAGGATGAAACTGCAACTAGCAAATGGGTATACAGAGAAACCCCTAGGGCTTCTAGAGAAGGTTATAATTACTTCTTGCGGCATTGAGTATGAGCATACCTTTGCTATAGTGGATTTTGGTAAGAAGAACAAGTACGAGATAATCCTTGGACGGCCATTCATGTGACAATTGAAGATGATCCAAGATTTGGGGTATAATCATATATACCTTAGACACATGGAAACCACAACACGCATAAACCTTAAAGACCATAGTTACAAGGATGTTAATCAAACCCCAATTAAGGAGTTTGATTCAGCTACATTAGAAGGATCCTTCCAGCTTGGTTAGGCAAGCCAAAGGAGCTATGGATGTGTGGGACCTCTCAATGCGGGAGCTTACAACCAACAAGAAGAGTGTATTTTAGAAAGGGTGCTAGAAGATAAGGAATACATTCCTGAACCCTTCCCAGAGGAACTCTCAAACCTTTAGAATGGACCTATATCCTAGAAACCCTAGATGTGTGTGCTATTTTGGATGGGCCTACAACAAAGTTCTGTGACAAGGATGGTTATGACATGGTTCCATACTATATGGTCAATATGGTAAATAGGGATGATGAGAAATTCTGAAACAACATACTATATGAATATGGGCGCTAGTAGTTCTTCAATAGTAACTCAAGCGTCTTCACATTCACAGTTTATGCAACTAAAGGAGCTCAAATATTATTAGCTGTGAATGCCGAAGAAGAGGAGTTATTTTAGAGCTCCCCAGAGAATTTTGAGGGAGATGATGATGCATATAATGAATGCTCTAAAAACCCAAATGAATAGGAGGAAACGAGAACGGATGTCAGGTTCCATGATTTTCCAAATTAAGAACCTAAATGTCAACAACACTATAAGGAAAAGAGGACTGTGTGCAAGGCTAGAGAGAATCTAATGCCTAGAATAAGGGGCAAAGCACAATTTCTATGTTCATTGTTGTTAAAAGTTGAAGATTGTGTTAAAGACAAAGTGTTAGGAAGATTCTCTAGAGCTCGAGATCCAAAGACACGGGACAACATTAGAAACCCGAGAAAACAAACTCAAAAGTCCAAAACTGAAACAAAACTTAAGAAAACAAAAAAAAAGGATTGGACGAGTTTGAAGAAACTAAATGGATGAAGGTGGAAAGAGAGAAGAAATACAAAGAGCTTAAGAGAACTCTCAAGGAAGTAGCGACAACGGAAGTAGAAAGTGGGGAAGGAGAAGACGAGAAAATGAAAATAAAATGAGTGTGCCATCCCACTACAGAAAGTTCACTATCCAAGATCGGAAGGTAGTGATGACACAACCTCTACGAGAGCGTAAGGACAAGGAGTCCTATGACGGGCCCGAGGATGCAAGGAAGATAGACTTGGTGGCATCTGAGTCTCAAAGAGGAGGAAAAGCTCATAAGTCTTCTCAAGGAATATAAGGACATGTTTTCTTGGTCATATAGAGACCTAAAAGGAATAGATCCGATGATATGCCAACACACGATCCCATTGAAACTCTATTCAAAGCCTATCCGATAGAGACCATACACGTACAAGGATATGTTTGCTAAGCGCATCAAGGAGGAAATTGATAAATTGAAAAAGGCTAAGTTTTTTTACCATATACATGTGGTAGTGATGTGTGTGAACACACTTAGGACCATCGGGGCATTTTTTCCCTCACTAGGAGATTTTTCCCCTTGTGCAATGTATATACGCCCATCACTCTAGGGCTATCTCATCTTTCCATTGTACACTAAGTAATACACTCTGTGTTGTGTGCCTTGACCTTCTTTCGTCTTCTCCAAGCTGTGTGTGTTTTCCTCCAACCCTAATTTCAAAAAATTTTATCAGAGTAGGTTGCGTCCTCTTGGGCTTAGTTGCCAACAGCTCCAACACATGCCTGCTCATTTTCTCCAATTTCTGTGACCTTTGTTGAGTGTTTGAAATTTTTTGATTCGGGCTCATTTTGGCCTTCGTTTCCACTACATGCACTACTCTGATTCCTCGGTTTTCACTACAGGCAATACTATGCAGGCTGACAACAACATAGATGTGTAGAAGTAACAAAGCAAGGAGATCTCTCATGAAGAAAACATGCCCAAGGAGAAGGAAAGTCCCTCAAGCAAATAAAAAATGTGTGACCTATGAGATCGAGTTACATTTGAAAGTATGCTTTTGGAATTGCAATGGATACCCATGGAATGCAAGGGTTGGTATAGATGAACTAACAAGAAAAGACGATATTGTACTTCTTATTGAAACTTGGGAGCATGATACACAAAGGCTTTACATGCTAGAGGATTACAATGTATATTCATTGATGTGGTCAAAGAATCTCAAGCGACAAAGAGGGTAAGGAGGGGTAGCATGTATGATTAAGAAAGGACTGGAAGATTAAGAGAGAGTTGGAAAGATTGTGCTGATGGCTGTAAATGGCAGTTCTTTCACACTTGTTGATGCATTGTATGTAATTGGGATCAAGAAGAACCTTTTGTCTGTATCTGCACTTGCTAAACTTGCTCTTGTAGTCAAATTTGTGGATGACAGATGTACAGTACATGATCTCAGTTTTTGTGATAAAATTGTTGCATCAAGAATTTTATGTTGTGGGTTGTATAAGCTCACATTATATGAAAAGTGTGGGTAGAATTTTGCAAATGCAGCTGTGGATTCTAAGGCTATTTCAGATGCAAAACTTTGGCATGCACGTTCTGAGCATCTGAATTTTGCCAGTATGCCGAGTTTGCATAAATCTGATATGGTTGCTTCTTTGCCACCTCTTGAATCACCTATCAAACATGTTTGTGAAGGTTGTATTTTGGGTAAGATGCAACATTTAAAGTTTCCAAAGGATGGTTCAGTTAGGGCCACATGTAGGTTGCAGCTTGTGCATAGTGATGTTTGTGGGCCCATGCAAACTCCGTCCGTGGGAAATTACCTTTAATTTGTGACTTTTATTGATGATTACTCTAGGCATACATGGGTATACCCGCTTAAAGTGAAGTCCAAACTACTATGGTTGAAAATGTCTCAAGATATACTATGGACACTCGTTGCTCTGATCGAGGGGAGGAGTATATGTCTCATGAGTTTAATGCATTTCTGTCTAGTCGTGGCATAAGACACCACTGTACAGTTCCTTATATGCCTCAACAAAATGGTGTTGCTGAGAGGAAAAATAGGTCACTTATGGAAATGGTACGATGTATGGTCAAGAGTCAAGCTTTGCCGTGTTTGTTTTGGCTTGAGGCCATCATATGTGCCACTTATGTACTAAAGAGGTGTCATATATGAAAGCTTTGCAGTCTATGACTCCATATGAAGCATGGCATGATCCAAAGCCTTCTATTGAGCACATGCATGTTTTTGACTGTTTGGCATATGCTTTGGTGCCACAAACGCAACGCAAAAAATTGGATGATAAAGTTGTCAAATGTATTTTTCTTGGTTATAGTGCTGAAAGCAAAGGTTACAAGTTGTATCATCCACAAACAAAGCATATCTTGGTCTCATGGGATGTTGTATTTGTAGAAGACTCTGTTCAGCCCTTGTTGTCATGCACTAGAGATAGTAATTTAAGCTCACAGGACATTTATGACACTTTGTTGCCTCTTTTCAGTGGTGGAAGTTTGAATGTACACTCTAATGAGAAAAATGTACAACCTATGAGGGTTTTTAAAAATGTTACAGATCAGCCTATTACTGATGTAGATGTACATGATGTACTTGATGAGGAAAAGTCTGAGAATGAGCACGCTAGAGTTATGCCTAAATGGCTGGTGCATACTTTGCATGACAGTAAATTGGATGCACCTTTGTCTAGTCATACTCGTTAAGGTTCTTGCCATCCATCTTATATGCAATTGTTATGCTTTGGCTGTGTCTAGCTTACATGATATTGAGGAACCTCTTCTCTTGATGAAGCACATAATTCAAAAAATTAGATGGCTGCCATGCAATCAGAATATGATGCACTTATAGAAAATGACACATGGACTTCATGTGATTTTCCTCCTGGACATAATGCCATTGGTAGGAAGTGGGTTTACAAGTTGAAAACACATGCCTAATGGTGAGATTGATTGCTATAAGGCTTGACTTGTTGCAAAAGGTTATGCACAATAGAAATGCATAGATTATGAAGATACATTTGTCTTAAATGGTGACATATTTGAGGAAGTTTATGTAACGCAGCCTCGTGGTTTTGTCAAAAAAGGACAAGAGAATAAAGTGTGCAAATGTAAAAAAGCTTTGTATGGGTTGAAGCAATCTCCTTGTGCTTGGTATGAGAAGGTTGACACTCATTTGGTCAAACGAGGCTTTCATAACAGTCCAACAGAAGGCACATTGTATGTAAAGCATGAGGGTGATGTACTTCTCATTGTGGTTCTCTATGTAGATGCTTTGCTAATCACTCGACCAAATGAGAGGCATATTGGTGAATCAAGGCTGATTTTAGTGCTACTTTCAAGATGAAAGATTTAGGGATATTGCATCATTACTTGGGTATACAATTTAAGTAGCGTGATGGTGATACTGCCTTGTGTTAGAAAAGTTACATAGAGACATTGCTATGTAAGTTTAGACTTGAGGATTGCAAACCTATTGCCATTCCCATGGAAACATGTTTGAAATTGAGTCTTCATGATGCTGGTGATCCCCCCACTATCACTTTTTACCAAATTGCTATTGTCTGCCTCATTTATGTATGCAGCACAAGGTCGGATATTTAGTTTGCACTCTTAGAGGTCAGTAGATTCGTGCATAGCCCAGGGTCTAAGAATTGGCAAGATGTCAAGAGGATTTTTTGCTACTTGAGTGGCACTTTACATCTTTGCTTGTTTTATCCCAAGGGGGGATCATTGCCCCCAAATTTACATGCTTTTTCAACCTTAGATTGGGCTGATTGTCTTGACACACGAGTGTCCACAAAATCTCATATAGCATAGATTCACCAACTTTTGGAGCTGTAGTAGAAGGTTTTACCATCTTTTCAAGCGACAAGGAGTTTGGGATAGAAGTATTGACTACCATCTTGTCTCTTCTTCTTTGCCGCTTTGCAAGTAGTGAGAGAGCATCTTCAACATCATTCTATTTAGTCTTTAGTCCTTGCTCAACATCTTTATCCTCAAGTAGAAGCTCCAAGTTTTCTTGAACCTTTTTTCTGGAGAATCTTTGTCTTCTCTAATTCCAATGTGGCTTTTTTTGTCCTTGTTAGTTGAGAAATAGCGTCGCTCAAATTCCTTAAGAAAATTTGTTGGAGAGAGTCCCTCCTTTGGCTTCGTTCTCCATTCAAAAAATGTTCTTTTTGTCACTCACATTGAATCTTTCATGAAATACTCCTTTTTAAGGCCAATTTTTAGGCTTCCCAACTTTCCACATGCCCTTCTCTAAGTTTATAACTTTCTAGTAGCTATCAAAAAGGAATATGAGAAAAACATGTTCATTACAAATCGCACTAGCTATAGGATCTAGTTAGAGTGTGAGATGATAATGGGATATTAGAAAGAAAGAACCAATGTTTTTTTCCAAGTTAAAGAGGCCCAACTATTGACGCTTTTTTCCACAATACTTTCTAATGGTAAAGTAAGAATATGTTACCCTTGAGATAAATACTAGGATGCGATAAAAGTCTTATTATTATACTTAGATATGCATATGTGCATGATGGGAAAATACTTATGTACGTGCCACAATATGACATCCACCCCCTCTAAACCTGCACAATGATCCTCTGGTATGTAAAACATTTGATTTTTTGCAGTTTCAATTCCCTTGTAAATCTTCCATGATTCCATCTTCATTGATAGCTTCCAACGCTTCATCTTCACTTTGATCTTTACATGTGTTTTGATCTTCATAAACATCTTCTGGATCACTGTCTTCTCTTCTCTTAAACACTTTGATCCTTTTCTCTGCAATGGGAACCTTTACTTATGTATCATCTAGTTTGGACAAGATGTAAGTAGAATTTTCATGCACACACTTTACCACATACAATTTAACCCATCTTGTTGAAAACTTATGCATGATTGTGTATTGGTTATCAACGCTACTATCATACACTAAGACCCATTCACCTTTGTCAATTGCTTTGCTCCTAAGCTGATGCTGCTTATCAAAGTAGTCCTTGTTTTTCAACCTTGACTTTTTCAGTCGCTCTTTTACAGCCTCGATGTCTCTAGGTCTTCTCTCTAGTTGCTGTATACACAATACAAGGAGATCTTCCCTGCTAAACCCCTCTTTCCAAGGTAGTACATTCCATGTGGGAATTGTATCTTCAATCGGCATCACTGGATTTTGACCATAAATTAGCTCCACAAGCATATACTCAGCTACTACTGAGCTGTGTGTTGTACAATCAATCCATCAAGATTTTTTTCTATATTGATTGATTTTGTTGTGGCAGTGTCCTTTGGTTGAGCTTTATCTGCATTTTCTTTGCTTTGACCACCTTCTTCAATCGATGTTGACTCCATTAGATGTAATATTATACTTTTTGTTTGCAACTAATGAGCATTATCTACCTGCATATGAGTGACCTTGATCTTAGAAGATTCACTGTATTTTATGGCGAATCTAATGCCATAATTACACTAGCGTAGGCCATCATCCTTGAAAACGGCACCAAATGTTGGGGGTACCATCGTAGCATAGCTCCAATGACCAACAAAATTACCAATCTGGAGAAATGAGCTACCTGGCTAGGGCATGGAAACACTCACATGATTAGTGAGCTAATCATGGCAACACGAATGGTGACTCTATGAGGTAAGCTTCTCGGCCTATGGAGGAGCTAAGCCACAATGATTGGCAATCTCCACATCCACTTCCCTTCATCTCAAATCAACCCAATCACACACACTAATGATTGCCAGATGCACACAACACTAATCCTATCATGCAACACACTAATCACAAGCACACACACATAGATCTATTGAGAACCACACTCCAATAAAACCTACATGCACACACAAGCAAAAGAGGGCAATCACACCAGATTAGAGAGGGATTAACCACTAATTAGTTACAATCTAGCTAATCAAAGCATTATTAGCAATCACAAGAAGTATGAGAGAGGCACATTGAAAGAGAATTAAGCATTGATTAGTGTTAATCAAGTCACATGAGCAAGGCGAAGCTCAAGGACTCCATAGCCACACATCTCATGAGCTCTCACCAAAGAGTGGTCCTAAAATCCTAATATCTTTTACACACTGCCTTATATACCTAGGGTAAAAGATGCAATTTTCGAGCACCCAAGGTCTTTAGGGCTTCACCAATTTCTGAATCTGCAACCTAGGCATACTAACTGACCTATTCTTTACAGCTTGGAACTCCCATTGAGCCGGTAACACATTAGAAATATTACAATGGATTGAAATAAATCGAGAATTTACAATACATGACCATTTTGGAAAATGTGTAACTCCAATCTTTACTGCTTCTTCATGTTGATCTTCGATATGCATCCGTAAGGCTCGGGCCTTTAGCAGCTTCTGTTGATTGACTTTGTCTCAGTTAACACTAGACTTTATAGGATTTGCTTAGATCTTGAAAAGTGCACATTTATGGGAAGACAAGGAAAAATTCTTGGACATATAGTGTCTAAAAACGGCATAGCGATTGATATGGCTGAGACCAACAATAGTGAAAGGGGTTCAAGCTTTCATGGGACATTGTGGTTAATTTATATGTATGCTATAATCGTAAAACCCATGTATGGTTTGATTACACTCTTTGTATGGACTAATGAGTGTGAAGAATTCTTCATGAAGCTTAAACAAGCTCTCACTTCAACCCCAATATTGAAAGCACCAGATTGGAATAAGATATTCCATATACATGTTGATGCTTCCAATTTCACCATTGGGTGTATATTAGCTCAACCATGAGACATGAAAATTGAATTTCCCATTTCCTATGCTAGTAGACAGCTGAATGTGGTAGAGAAAAACTATACAACCACCAAAATTGAAGGATTAGGGATTATCTATACCGTTAAAAAATATAGACATTACCTATTAGCCAACAAATTTGTGTTCTTTGTCGACCACCAAGCTTTATTGTATTTGGTCAACAAGCCATGCAACATAGGGAGAATAGTGAGATGGTTCATCATTCTTTTGGAATTTGATTTTACTGTAGTTGTAAAAAAGGCACCACACACCAAAGAGCAGATCATTTATCAAGGATTATTTCAAGAGAACCACCAAAAGGGGTAGATAATGATCATTCTTTTGGAATTTGATTTTACTGTAGTTGTAAAAAAGGCACCACACACCAAAGAGCAGATCATTTATCAAGGATTATTTCAAGAGAACCACCAAAGGGGGTAGACAATGATCTACCAGATGCATATCTGTTCTCTATGGAAATGATACCCCGTTGGTCACAAAATGTAGTTTCATTGATGACTATAGCTAAAGTGATTCTCAAATACCACTTCCTATTACACGAGGATTAATTGGGCAATTGGCTATGTATCAATTACTAGCTGGAAGGCTATACAAAATAAATCGAGATGGAATATTGATTTTGTGTATTAATCCTGAGGAGAAAACCCAATACCTGAATCAAGCACACATTACCATAGTAGGACTTCACTTTGCGGAAGACCAAACTATGCAACGGATCCTAAGACTTGGAGTATTTTGGACAAACATGAGGAGTGATGTTCACTCATTTGTGAAAAACTGTCTTCAATGCCAGAAAAAAAAAAACCCATGCCTCATGTGACATTATTTCAAATCTCACTAGTTCCTGAGTGGAGTAACTATATAGTTACTTACTTATCAAGCAGAACATTTTTGGAGAATATGAGTAGACGTCGCCAAAGGGCTATTGAAATTGAAGCAAGAGACTATGTTCTTATTCAAAACCAATTGTATGGGAGAGGAAATGACCAACATTTACGTCTCTTGTATGAGAATGTATTCACAAGATATGGACTTCAAATAGAAATTGTTAGTGATAGGGGAACTCATTTCATGAATAAGGTAATTGAGTATCTTCTAAATGAATTTATGGTCATTCATAACAAATATGCTCCATACCATCCACAAGCGAATGGACAAGCTGAGCACACGAATAAAATTCTTAGCTCGGTATTGACTAAAGTGGTTAGTTCAGGAAGAAATGATTGGGAAATGAATTTACATGCTGTTCTATGGGTTTATAGAGTTTCATTCAAGACAGCTTTAAACGCTACACCCTTTAATCTTTTTTATGATCTTGATACCATACTACCAATGGAATTTGTATTGCCGACACTAAGGGTAGCTAAAGATCTTGAGTGGACCGGACATGAATTTTCAAAGAGGCTTGAAGGTTTAGAAAAGCTCGATGAACAAAGGCTAATAGAAGTAGCTCACATCTATGCACACAAACAGAAGCAAAAACAATTTTTTAATTCACTTCTAGTCACAAAAATCTTCAAAAAAGGACCTAGTTCTAGTTTATTCCCTTAGGCAACACATTCCCAAATTCAAGAAAAAGGAAAAGGGACCATTTATTATTGAAGATGTATTTCCAAGTTGAGCAATTAAGTTGTCCACTATAGATGGTGAACCAATGTTTAACTGGATTAGTGGATGCCGCTTAAAGAAGTACCATTTGCCACTAAGCAATGATTTGCTAGAAAAAATGCACGCAACAAAGCAGAGAAATATTAAATGATAATAGGTTATTGATGAATATCAAGAGGAAGCTCGACTTCGAGTACTCAAAAGGAAAGCTGCTTTCAGGAATCAACAAACACCGATTCCCATCAACACTCTAGAACCAGATGAAAGACTATGGGAATCACAGAATGATGTAGTATCAACGGATGATGAATGGTTGGATGGAATTGACCTACGCATCACAGTACAACTGAACAACCATAGCACAATTCATTAGTAGATACCGACGCTTGAATGAATTTTGTTAGCTATTCCACTTACAACAAAGCTACGAATGAGCCTTTAACATCAGGAATATCTTCTATCAAAGGATGCAACAAAAACCCAACATCGGCATTGAGAATGGTTAACTTGAATGTGATAGTAAATGGATTTTCATGCCCTCATCAATTTATATGCATACCAGATGAACATATGAATAAAACAATGATTCTTGGAATCTCATGGATGCGGACATACAAGGCAGTATCAAATTGGGACACCAATCAACTCAAGCTATCACTTAAGCAGGAAAACTCTTAGTCCCAATTGCACCTAGCAAAGAGGAATGGAAAAGAGGTCGCCCACAAAAGAAACCAGGGAATAATCAATCTACATCAAACTCTAGCCAAGCAAATGTTACAAGCAGCATGCAAGGAGTCAGGCATATTTGGGTACCAAAAGCACAAATCAAGGACAATCCGTCTCAAATTTGGGTGCCCAAAAACTCATCTACACTACTAAAGAAAGTTGCACATCTAAGAACTTAGAGAAAAACATCTTTCATAAGAGAAACTAGCACTAGGTGTGTTTGGAAACCAAAGGAGCCTTTATCTTCTCCACAAACTGTAAAGCCGATGAATCAATGGAAAGATAAATCTCAAAAAACTCCACAACAACAGTTCCTCACCCGAAAACCAAAATACCAACGGAGAGTTAAATCTCAGCAACCGTCATCAAGGTTATCGACACCTCAAGAAATCAGTGTGCCAAAGCATCCAAATGGTACAATGATGTAAAGAGCACATAAATTACAAAATCTGCTATTTAGAAAACATTAACAAGAAACCTCGACCACGAAAACCCTTGAGTTAACTACTCAAGAACAAACTCTTGCACCGCATACTGATTTGAAATGCATTGACCTTCAAAGCATGATAGAGACAACCATGGCTATGCATAGACAGGATTAATCAATCCATGCACAGCCATCCCGGAGTACTCCATCTAGGAGGGGTGGAAAGAAACTTCATTAATTAAGGACAACGTTTGAAGAGGGAGGAAAAAATTGGATGTTAACATGTGGTTTTTGCAAAATTACCTAACAATGTCCTTAAAAATCATCAACATGAAATTTCAGTTGATAACATCTCCCCATGAGTGTAAATATTGTATATACTATCAGAAATTACATTAAAAAATAGACCTTTTTGTTTATTTTCATCCATTTTTCTTGATATTAGGACGTAAAAATGGAGAAATCCACCCAAAAGTAATATAATAGTGTTTTTTATAATGGATTATCTTAATTTTTGATCTTTCAATTTGCTTTTTTAGTGCAATTTATTATTTTCTTTGATTTTTTAATAAACATGTCAATAAACATGTCAAAAATTACTAATAAATAGCAAAAATGAGCTCACATGGAGGAACTGAAAATACGCTGATGATTAGGAAGACAAGACAAACATGCACAAACATTTTCAATCAAAACGACAAACGAAAGCGAGAGACCTAAATTAGGCTACCAAAGCCTGTTTTTGCAAATTCTTGCAGAATGAGCTAACGAAGTCCGATTGAGGAAATTTTTGAGTCTAACGTAGATTTCACGGCCTATTAGGACTACATAAGAATATGGGGAAAATTAGTTTGGGAAGTCCGAGTATAGATATCTTAGGTAGCCCAAAATCACCTCATTTCCACTAGTCGCTCTTGGAGAAGAGAGCTCTCTACCTTCTTCACGCGCGATTTTCGGAGTCCATAGTCACCTATTTTCAGCGCCGTTTCACACGAGACATGAGGGGTAAGTTCTAAACTCATCAAAGAACATTTCTGTGTAGTCGGGTAGCAGGTCTAGGCCCAGAAAAAAACCCTAGAATCCAAGTTGGGTACGGATTCCTAGAACATAAAAACGACCATAGCGGCTTATCAGCTCAACTGAATTGGACAAGACTTGAACTCTAGCATGCCCCTAGACAGTAGAACACTTCCATATCATTAGATGACCATTAGGTAGGGTCCAAGGGGGTCCCCAAGTAAATAATCTAGATCTTTGCCACATGCCAGAATTGAATTCAGACTCCACGGGCAGATTATAGACAAAATCTATATACAATGTACCTGGATGGTTTCAAGAAAACAGTCAAGGAAAGCTCTGTAGCAGTAGGAAACAATCAAAAACTACAAAGCATTAATTTTGACATATGGAGTCAACAAACTGACTTCGAATGAGCCCAAATTGGATGAGCAACATCAAGACTATGTAGCAGATAAGTCCATGGCTTCAACAGTGACCAAACAACTCTACACACCAAGTGGTAACAAAAACTGGTGATTTCAGAGTCGACAAGAGCACAAAGTGATGTCGACATGACCAAATATTACAAAACTCATTTTAGGACTTGTTTTAGATGTAATGAAGATGTGTAGGTCATAAAATTGTCTTTTTAAGCATAAAATTCAAATGTAAATAATCACGATTATTTACTTTTGTGCAAGATTGACTTGAAAATCATCATCATGGTTCACCTATCACTTGTACACATCTATCTCATGTCACATTTTAAATATGAGCCAAAATGTCCAGTAAATTTTAGATTTTGTCAAAAAACGTGCTAAAAGCACTTCAATCCAAATTTTGAGTTATTTGTCACATTTTTTGATCCAAAACCTCCCTATAGCATGTCTAGAACCAATTTGCAAGAAAAAATGTTCAATTTGATGAAAATATTAATAATCACAATTATTTATATTTTTGCCAGAATGAACCCATATTTCATCTTTGACCTTATGGAACCGAAGTACATGATGTGACAAGCCCACAGTCAAGTTTGATCACATTTGCATCTCAATAACCCAAAATCACTTCATATCTACTGTTTCACAGTCTGAAGACTAAATTAGGCACCATTTCCACCCTGTACACTCAAATGAGCTCACACTTCACCCAGAGTATCTAAATCACATGTTCTTCAAGCCTATGAAGTCAATAGTGCAAAAATATGGAAAAATTTCCCTGCTGTAAATAATCACGATTATTTACTTTGCTTGCAATTTTTGCCAAGATTGAATGATTTTGATCTTTACATGTTTTTATGCATCTATACATGCTTCAAAATTGGTTTGAAGCAAAATGGACATCATTTGCCAACAATTCAAACATAGGGCATGTCAGAGCGAAATTTTCTAACTTTGAAATTATATCCTCCTAATAGGTGCAATGCAAGCTACTGAGAAAGCAAAGAAGAGAAAGACCCAAAAACAAAAGCTGCAAGAGTTGCTACCATATCACTTGGAGCCGAGTTCTTTGAACATGGCCAAAGTAACCTACCTGTCAAAAGAACAGCTTGAGGAGCACAACACCACAGTCTTCACCGGAAGATTCAAGAGTGAAGATGGAAATCAAGTAGAGTTGCAAATGCTACCGAAGGAAGTCTATGGTGTAGCAGCTAAGCCATCAATGAAAGAAGCCAACAGGAGGTTGGAACTACGAGAATTTATGATCAAGAACGATGTGGAGTAGACTTCCAAAGGGCTTACAAACTACTATCCACAATTAAAGAGGATGGATCTTCCCAGATCACAAATCAACAAGGATAGAAATTTGAGGTAGTCATCAACAAAGACATGGTGGTTGAAGCACTAAAGCTGCCCACTGAAGGTATGCCATTGAGAGCCAAAGATAGAAAAATAGTTGGAACATTCACCATAAGAGTACAATTGCCGCCACCTTCTCCGACCTTATACTAAAGTAAGTAGAGGATCTTGCCCGCCTATATCACCAACACTTCCACTTCCTCACCAAGAAACCACCAAGGTACACTATCCCAAATCATGCTGCTGCAACCACCTTTACACAGGTATTGAAGTCAACAACAAGAAAATAAATAGATCATGCTCAGTATGTGCTTGCAACACTCAAGAGCACAAGGAAGGAAGGAAGGAAGGAAGAGTAACATACTTGGGAGCCCCATAAGTTTTGGCTGAAATTGCATACCATGCCATTGAGATGGCCAATAACTTATTGCCAGCCCCAAATCGGAATGCATGGATAATCACAGCTCATCCCTCTCCACGAGCCGCTAGATCAAAGAAGAAAGGGATTTATAAATCAGATGAAGAGTCAGCAAAAAGCTCACTTGAAGTCCATAGTAGTGAAGAAATTTTGGACAATGAGGGAAAAAGGGCAGGGAGAGAAGAGATGAAAAGAAAGGTAGTGGCCGCCCATCAAGAAGAACCTCAACAAAAAAAGGCAAGGTTTGAAAGAGAAAAATAAGCTTATGAACAAAGTCGACAAGCTGTAGGACTGAATCCAGATGTATGGAGTCCAAGGGAAGTCAAGGGTCGTAGAACCAAAAACTTTGAGAAGAAGATCCAAGAAGATCCTAAGGACCTGCTAGAAAGGATGTATGCGGAAGCCAAAGCCCTGAGATACAAGAGTCTTTAGAAGTTCAAAGAAAAGCCAAAGAAGATTTGATTGCTCAACAACCACATCAAGGAGAAGTTGGGAAACCAACTGAACCACAACAGGAACAGGGCAAGATGGCTCCAAGACCACCCTCACCCAATATCGAGCAAGAAGATCAACCTTTTCCTAGTCCAAGCCCTTCATTAACTAACCAATCAGATGAAGATGGGGAAATAAAAGGAGATGAGAAAAAAGAGGAGAAATCCAATAAAAAATAGCCCAAGGAAACAACCAAAGATGAGGCTGGAGCTTCTAAAGAGTCTGAAGCAGAATCCGTTGGACCTTCTAAAGAGCCTCAAGCTAAATCCAAAGAGTGGGAAACAACGGATGAAGTTATCACCCAACTTAATGAATATGCAAAATAGATGCAGCTAATGATGGAGAAAATGCGAACAACAGCTCTTAGCCACAATGCTAAAGCTCGAGATCTTGAGCAGGTGATGGATGCTCTCCAAGGTGAGCTTGAGGACAAAATGACTATCATTGAAAATCTTCAAGGCCAAATCAAAGAGCTCAAGAACAAAGCTGAACAACACCAAAGCATCAAGGAAAAGCAACAAAGGAAATGGAAGAATTATGGGAACTCCTCACAAAGCTATCAGATGCCTGTAAAAGAAAGGACCAACAGCTAACTGAAGTAACAAATGAACTTATGAGCACTACTCAGTCAGTACAAAAGCTCCAAGTACAATTGAATGTAGCAAATGCCTCTTTGCAATACTTAGAGCAAAAAATCAATGACCAAGCGGCATTTCTAAAGCAAATAAGGGAAAACCCAACAGTAGCTTCACTCAAGGGGACTGATGAAGTTTACAAGACTTTAGAAAAGAGAAACAAAGACTTGGAACTTGAGCTGAAGCTAGAACAAGAACAAAGAAGGGAACTCGCCCTAATGCGTATGCAAAGGGAAGAGCAATTGCTTAAAGAGATAGAGGAATTAAAGAAACCCAATCCGTTGCTGAGAGAAGGGAATGTGGACACTCAAAAGGAGACAGGTACAGTTGAGCAACCAAATCTAGAGATACCATCAATCTCCTTTGCAGAAATGGAAACACAACCAAGTGAACGGTAGACAAGAATTTATGAATTCCAGGTACCAATCACAGACAAGGAACAAGTGCTCTACTATCTCTCTCTCTCTTTTTCTCTACTATCCCTCTCTTTCTATCTTTCTCTCTTTTCACTTCCTCTCTCTCTCTCTCTCTCTCTCTCTCTCTCTCTCTCTCTCTCTCTCTCTCTCTCTCTCTCTCTCTCTCTCTCTCTCTCTCTCTCTCTCTCTCTCTCTCTCTCTCTCTTCTGTAAGATCCCCAATTTTTGGGTCTCTTTTAAAAATAAAAAAATAGCTTTCAATATCCAGGTACCAATCACAGACAAGGAACAAGTTCTCTACTATCTCTCTCTCTCTTTTTCTCTACTATCCCTCTCTTTCTATCTTTCTCTCTTTTCACTTCCTCTCTCTCTCTCTCTCTCTCTCTCTCTCTCTCTCTCTCTCTCTCTCTCTCTCTCTCTCTCTCTCTCTCTCTCTCTCTCTCTCCCCCCCCCCCCCCCCTTCTGTAAGATCCCCAATTTTTGGGTCTCTTTTAAAAATAAAAAAATAGCTTTCAATATCTATTTTGTCAAATTTTGATTTAAGATGCTTGATTGACAGCATTGTAAGGTTCTAAAGTAAAAATCAAGGTCGTTTCCATGTTCCAGTAGTTCAGACGGACGTTTGGCTCTGTTGGAATTAGGGTTGCAGGGAAACACACACAACTTGGAGAAGATGAAGGGAGCTTAAGGCACACAACAGAGAGTGTATTACTTAGTGTGAAATGGAAAGATGGATAGCCCTAGAGTGATGGGCGTGTATACAATGCACGGGGGGAAAAACCTCTTAAAGAGGGAAAAGTTGCCTCGGTGGTCCTAGTGTGTTCACACACATCACTACCACATGTATATGGTAACAAATTCCCCCTGGGAGTGATGAAGTGAACGAGGGCTGGCATGAAGAGTAAAGGGAAGTTCCATGCTCTGAGGACACGATCAGTCCACAAAGGGGAGCAAGCCTAAAGCTTTGAACTTCTCACAAGACAATGCCTTTGTGAAAATATTTGCAAGGTTGTCTTGTGTTGGCACATCAGCCAAGCTGATCTCTCGTGCTGAGAGCCTCTCCCCGACATAGTGGTAATGCACCTCAATGTGCTCTGTGCGATCACAAAAAACTAGGTTCCTCACAATTGCCAATGCGCTTTGACTGTCAGTGTCGATGATGTTGGCAATGTCTTGTCCAACACCCAAATCAGCCATAAGACGTCTGAGCTATACACACTCAATCGTAGCTATGAAGACTGCCTTGTACTCAGCCTCACAACTAGAAGTGGCCATAATAGGTTGCTTCTTGCTCAACCATGAAATACGTGAACTGCCAGCATGAAACAAAAACCACTTGTGGACACTCGCATGTCATAACAACCAGCCCAGTCTAAGTCCAAAAAAGCATGTAAATCGGCGGCAATGATCCCCCCTTGGGATACAACAAGCCAAGATGAAAAGTGCCACTCAAATAGTGAAAAAGCCTCTTGACTACCTGCCAATGCTTAGACCTCTTGACTGCCTGTTCACATGTGTACTAAGTTTTCTCTCTCCTTGTTTCGTTTTTAAATGGATCTTCTTAATTGTCTAGATGAACACCCAAGTGATTTTGCACAAAGGGTCTTTTTTTAATTATGCAATAAAATTCAATATGCATTGGGGAATTGAAGTGGTTCGAATTTCAAAGGGAGCTACAGACTACCTTGTTGCGAACACTTACGTAGCATGGGAGTTGTATGTTGAAGCCCAACCTGAACCTCAAACAAAATTTCATGATAGGTTTATGACCATTCCACAACTCCGGGTCAAGGAAAATATCCAAGAAGGCAATGTCAAAGTACAAGGTTATGTTCTTTACCTTAACCTGTGTGTGCTTTTGGACATACCGAGTTGAGAGCTCATTCTTAGTAAGAAGGCTCTCATGCTAAACCAAAGATATGGCTTATGTGAGAAGGTCATAATCAAAGTTTGGAAGAAGTCAAATGGCAGCAACCGATTCTATTATGTACCCCAGGACTGGTTCAATAGAGTCTATGGACCTATTCTCAAATACAATCCTCACAATGTCACTATTACCTTTGATGATTACGAGAAGCCCAGAGGCATTGGTGACTTTGCTCAAGTGCAACCAATGGTAGTGAACTCGAGTAGATATTTCTACAGAGATGATATAAATGAATGGCATGCTCATGTAAACTGCTTTAATGTAACACCACCCACTGATGTATCATGAGGAGAAGAATGGTACAAAAAAGAAGACGTGAATATTAGTGCACAAGTTGAAGTTCTAAACTTTGAAATTCGAGATGTGAACAAATATAAGGGTACAACTTTGGTTGTAGGAACCAAGAATTGGTTCATAGGACCCTTTCATATTCATGTATCTCCCTAAAGACACTATGTATCTTTTTGGTATTCTACGGTTATAAAAATTTGGTTTTGATATGACTCATATTGTTTTGAGGTATAAAATTTGAGTTTGGATCTTGATTTTATCATTTTAACTAACTTGAGTGTTGGCGTGTGTGCGTAGATGACTGACATCTTACCTCGAGGGATATGGGCGAATATACTCTCCCGCCTTATGGTGAAAGAGCATCTTCAAATAGGAGTGGAAGTGCAACAGTTTGTCACTACCACACATGATGGGAAAGAGAAGAAAACGTTATTGTCCATGGATTGTATTGTACCTAATACATTCTAAGCTTGGTACCTTTACACTGCATGAAACCCCGAGTTTAGACCACCTGAACATAAACCCTTGCTCATTGGGAGTATTGAATGGATCCAATCCAAGTTAGGAAAGGAGATCATTGTCACTAACCAAGTGTTGTACATAAATGCTTATGAACTTACCTTGAGACTGACAAAGGAAACATGGATAGCTAGAAACATACTTCCCTTAGTAATGGCTATGAGATGTTTCAATATTTTCATATTCAATGTATGGGGCCGTCAATGCCAAACCCATGACCAACATTCCTTTAGCCCGGTACCTTGGAAGTTGTTTTTGACTTGTTTGGGAAGTCACTAAATCCACAACCCTCATGATGTGAAAGTTTTATACAATGCCTATAACAGACCCCAATGTCTTGCAGATTGTGTGAATGTACACAGCTCTGAGGGGTGGGACACACTGGATGTGTTTCCAAAAGAATCTGCTTACTTTGATGACTACTTCGGATACAAGAAGGCAATGGGGATCATCTTAAGAACCAGCTCAAGAAGAACTATCAAAACAAAGTTTATCATTCAGACCGTATGAATGAGTTTCTTGATTGTACTCAAGGAACCAAAGATCTGGACTCATACTGATAGCCGGTTTTCAAAGACCTTGGCCATGGGTACTAACCCCAAAGGGAGCATTATAAGATTTTTTTTAAAAAAATATTTTCACAGATTGCAAGGGCACCACCTCCTTGCACTCACAAAGGGGCCACCACCCTCCTCCCCTCTCCCTCTTTTTACTTCGTGCCACCACCCTAGGCCACCTCTCTCTCTCTCTCTCTCTCTCTCTCTCTCTCTCTCTCTCTCTCTCTCTCTCTCTCTCTTCTGTGTGTGTGTGTCTTTGGTGACACAATAGGACATCACTCTCTCTCTCTCTCTCACACACACACACACTCACCCTCGCAAACCCCCCCCCCCCCCCCCCCTCTCTCTCTCTCTCTCTCTCTCTCTCTCTCTCTCTCTCTCTCTCTCTCTCTCTCTCTCTCTTTCATTCAGTGTCAACGGAAGGCAAAATTCAGCTCTCTCTCTCTCTCTTTCCATGCACACACACACACACACACACACACTCACTCACAAACACATACATGTACACACAAATACATACACTACACGCATAAGCACACGCACACAATCACATATACGCACCAACAATGCACACACACGGCACGCACAAGAAGGAAGGAAAAAAAGAAGAAGAAGATTGACATTGATGCATCGACAAACGAAGAAGGACAAAGAGCACGCAACGGTGACAACAAATCAAAGAATGATGCCAAAGGCATGCCTCAGCTGGCACCGAATTTGACGAGCGTGCTACACCAATGCACCAGTGAAGCTTGCGATGCGCCAACATCTCAGCCACGACGCACTTCCTCAATGACATCTATAGGGTAATTCATTTTCCATTTTCCAAGCCAAACCTTTGCAAAAACCATTTGTATATTCCATTTCTCTCTAGGTGATGGTCACAAAGGCCCACCTAGGAGAATATCATTTTCTTATTTCTCCCAAAATAAAGCACTGGTCAACCGTCCAAGACCCAATTGCCTGCTTTGTCTCTCCAGCTTAGGGCCCTAAACCTAGTTAGTTTATATTAAACAAAGCAGTCTGCACCTATAAAAGAGCACTGAGAGGTCACTATCACGGACGGTCAGCACTTGAAAGAGAAGTCATACACACACACACTGACTCCAAAGGTCACTACACACAGGAGTAGGATCTCTGCACACATGAAATTTCCCTAGAGAATGCATTTCTCTCTCTCTCTCTCTCTCTCTCTCTCTCTCTCTCTCTCTCTCTCTCTCTCTCTCTCTCTCTCTCTCTCTCACACACACACACACACACACACACACACACACACCGTGGTCTCCATCTTGCCAAAACAAAAGATTTTGTAAATACCATCTTGAATCATGTTTTCCCTCACATTCCAAAGGGTTTTTATCTCCTCCGTCTCTATCTCTCTCTCTCTCTCTCTCTCTCTCTCTCTCTCTCTCTCTCTCTCTCTCTCTCTCTCTCTCTCTCTCTCTCTCTCTCTCTCTCTCTCTCTCTCTCTCTCTCACCGTGGTCTCCATCTTGCCAAAACAAAAGATTTTGTAAATACCATCTTGAATCATGTTTTCCCTCACATTCCAAAGGGTTTTTATCTCCTCCGTCTCTCTCTCTCTCTCTCTCTCTCTCTCTCTCTCTCTCTCTCTCTCTCTCTCTCTCTCTCTCTCTCTCTCTCTCTGTCTCTGGTGTGCTATGTTAGTGGTGAATCACTGCTATTCGTGTCCTAGCCGCTCAAATCTAGGTGGTGTCCCCTCTTCACTCCCCGTGAAGAGTTCTACGTGAATGGGCTTGGCATAGAGGCCAGTGTGGGGTCCATTTTTCACTTGCACTTGTCATTTGGTGCCCCCACTGAGGAGGGCTTCTCGTAATCCTTCAGTTTGCAACACCAAAAATGATGCACGTTGTCAACCATGGATGAGTGGCTGCAAGAGTTCTCCAATTGGAGAACGGAGGAGAAAGAAATTGAAGAGGCGCCAAGAGCCTTCATCGAAGTGCTGCTACTGGGATACACCATCGTCAACATCCAAGAAGTAAGTTCTCCATCTTGCATCTCTCGTTGCCATCACCCACCGCACTCTATCAATGAGTGCCATCAATGGAAGTAAAGGAGAAGCGAAAATCCTCTACATCGACGTCCACCATGAAGAAATCATCCATATTAAGAAAGGAAAGAGGTCAGTAAAGCCTCTCTTCCCCAATGAATCTAAAAATAAAAGTGTAGCCTCGGCTCCTAAGTGGCCCAAAGGGGTTGCTCGTACCAAAGGAAAAGGAGGGCTAGGCCAATCCTAAATCACATGACCCCCAAGGAAGAAGAAACACCTCTAGCAATTGTTTGTGTTCCTAGGGAAGGACTTCCTTGACTCATGATCCTCTTTATAAAAATCAAGGTAATCTAGTGTCTGTTTCCAAAAGTCTTGATGATTTTGATAATCATGTTGATGAGAGTGAGAGTACAGACATTGAGTTGGGTTTAGCGGCTGAAGTTTTAGAGACAGAGAGTCAAAAAGCTACTTTGAAGCTTGTGCATGTTCACATAGTTGATGAGGTGGCTCGATGTGCGGATGAGGGGGATGATAGACACTTACATGTGGAAAAAGGTGAGGACATCCTAAAGAGAATAAGGTCTTTAGATGCTTTGAGTGTCCGTCTATAGATCACTGGCAAATCAAAGTTCGGATGAAGAAGTTATGGTAGAGAGAGAGAGAGAGAGAGAGAGAAGAGATAGAGAGAGTGAGAGAGGGGGGGAAGAGAGGAGAGATGGAGAGAAAGAGAGAGAAGAGATAGAGAGAGTGAGAGAGGGGGGGAAGAGAGGAGAGATGGAGAGAAAGAGAGAGAAGGATATAGAGATAGAAGAGAGGAGGAAAGAGATAGATGTGGAATGGAAATATGTATGCATGTATATAAGTATATATGTGTGTAAATCTGCGTGTATACATATGTAGTTATGTATACATGTGTATATATGTGTGTATATGCATGTGTATATGCACTAAGCAAGAAAGCATATCACCTGGTGGTGAAACGCTTCCCCTTGGGTATGTTCCTTTTTTAACGTAGTGTTGCAATCTTTGGTCCACTCATGTATGGATTACCGCAACATATCCTTGGTTTTATCATGATCGAAATTGTGATTATATCTAAATAGGCGTCGTTAGACTATTGACACTACTAGCCCCTACTTATGTCTAATAGTATATGTGTATGCCTATAGATACATATCTATCTGAGTGTGTGTATGTATGTATTGATGTGGGTGTGTATGTGTGTATAAACATGTATGTAATCACTAAGTATGCTAGTATATATGTATATATGTGAATGTGCATGTATGTATGTGTGTGTGTATGTGATATATGATAGTTCTTGTGTGTATACGTCTCACACACACTCTCTTGGTAGACTAGGTTTAGATCAGGTGTATGTTAAGGTGGAAAAGTAGAGGAAAAGAGAGGGAGAAAGAGAGGTGTAGAGAGAAAGCATTGGGTGTAGATTGTGTGTAGACATGTAGAGATGTGTAGATTAGGTATAGGGAGATTAAAAACGACTAGGTCCTATTACTTTCCAACTAGTCTCTTGTAGATTTTGGACGAGAGACCATCTAGTTGGGAGCAACTATCACATTCTTTGTTTGGTTGGTTCACATCCTTGGTGGGCACCTATCCTTGGTGGACATCACCTCTAGTGGACCCAAGTCTTGAGGCGGTAAGTCCAAGAAATATTGGATTTAGGTTTATCTCTAGCTAGTTTTTTGTGAGAAAAATTGTAGATTTCTTTCCATTATTTGCAGGCGTGGCCCTCTTACAACTATGGAGGTCTCGATGCATCTACCTAGGTTCCTCCACCGATGGTAGGTCCGGATCTGCAACGTGTATTATATTTATGTGAGGGGTACCTATGTTCAACGTAGGAAGTGTTTTCTGCTATAGTGCACAACAACTTGCAGCCTATGGTCTTTTAGAGTGGACCACATCGTGGGGGAGCCAAGAAGGGACCCATACGTCCACAGTGTCCCACCAACCACACCTCCTTCTACCCTCCCTTCTTATAAACCCACCCCCCTTCCATAGCAAGGACTCACCCACGTTGCATCATAGGGCCCCACATCATTCCATTCAACTTCTGCTTTTTGTAAGCCTTAGCGAGAATCCACAGGTGGTCAACAAGCGTCTTCTAGCAGTACATGACAGTGTTCATCTTAAAGAAGCGACAAGTGCACTAGGGAATTTGGGAGGTCATTTGGAGGGCCTTCTAAGAAAATACAATTTTTGCCTTCTCTCTCTAGAAAATTGGAGTGGTAAAAGAAAAGGTATCCTCATCAACCGTTCAAAAAGTGTACTTTGAAGTGGATTCTTTCAACAGGGTCATAATGGCCGTAATGATTGATGGAATGTCCCTTTTCAGTTATATTGAATGCACCTCGTTATATAGGAGGGAATTTCTTTTCCATACAATGTATGCAGTAGGGAGTCTAGGGAGTAATGGCGCTATACTCTTTCATTTCTTGATTTTCTTGATTGTGTATTCATGGCTTCTTCATCCACCCCCTCAAACCTTCTCACTAAACGTCATAAATATCATCTACACATTGATTTGAATCTTGAATATGAGCCTTTATGCAAGCAAAGTAAAAAAACACAATAGTACCACCCATGGAGAAAGCAAAACTCAAAGTAGAGAGAGAAAAAAACACATAGATTTATGGACAAATGGCTCACTCTATCCTTTGAATCCTATGACCAATGCCTCCCTTGCATTTGCAAATCCCACTACTTATTTCTTTTGGTAGCATCTACAGCTCTACTTGGTGTCCTTCTTCGCTCTTGAACCTGCCTTTGAAAACCGTGGTGTTGTTTTCTTCAAGTTGTTCTCTTGACAAGTATGTGCCTTAGTCGTCTTTACTGAACTTGGGTCCAGTTGGTAGGGTGGTAGCTCTTGCAACTTTTCCTTCTGGGACACCCTTTCCTCGGCCTTCTCGGCAGCTTGCATTGCTCCTGTTAGGGGAATACAGTGCCAAAGTTAGAAAATTCTACAGATTCTGCTCTGAAATGCCCTTGAGTCTAAATTGCTAACAAATTGAGTCCAATTTGCTTCAAATCAATTTTGGAGCATGCATAGATGCATAAAAACATGTAAAGATCAAAATCATATAGTTCAAGCAAAATTTTGCAACAAAAGTAAATAATCGTGATTATTTACAATTGGGGATTTTTTCCAGCTTTTTGCATTTTTGACATGATAGGCTTGAAATATATAGCAATTAGGTGCTCTGAGTGAAGTTTGGGCTCAATTGAGTGCAGTGGGTGGAAACGGTGTCAGATTTAATAGGCTTTCAGTCTCTGAAATAGTAGATATAAAGGTTTTTGAGATTTTGAGATCCAAACTTGCTCAAACTTGGTCAGTGGACTTGGGACATCATGTGCTTTGGTCCCATAAGGTCAAAGTTGCAATTTTCTCCCATTTTGGCAAAAGTAAATAATCATGCGATTATTAACTTTTAATGTACATTTTTTGGTGCAACTTGGTTCTATGCATGATGTAGACTCTGTGTATGAGATATGGGATGATTTGGATCAAAAAATGTGACAGATAACTCAAAAATTGGTTTGGAAAGACTTCTTTGCATTTTTTGATAATTTTTCAAGTTTTTCTTGATCATTTTGGCTCATACTTGAAATGTGGCTTGTAATAGATGTATACAAGTGACAGGTGAAGTGAAGGTACCATTTTCAAGCCAAAAAAGTACAAAAGTAAATAATCGTGATTATTTACAGCAGTCAATTTTTTTGTTGAACTTGAGAATTTGATGACCTAGACATATTCGATACATCTAAAACAAGTCCTAAATTGAAATTGGTAAAGTTTTGTCGTGTCGGCATCACTTCGTGCTTTGTCGAATGTGAAATCACCAATTTTTGTGACTAGATGGCCTATGGAGTGGGTTAGTCAAATTTGAAGCTATGGACTTGTCTGCTACATAGTCCTAAAGCTACCCATCCAGTTTTGGCCCATTTGGAGTCAGTTTGACTTCATATGTCAAATTTGACACTTTGTAGCCTTCAAGTTGTTTTCTGCTTTTCAAGAGCTTGCCTTGACTGTTTTCATGAAACCTTCCATGTACATTGTGTGTAGACCCAATCTACAAGCTGTCTGTGGAGTCAAAATCCAATTCTGGCATCTGGAAAAAACCTAGTTTTTCTACTTGGGAATCCCTCGACCCCTGCCACTATAGTTCAAGTCTCGTCCAATTTGGTTGAGCTCACAAGCCGTTATGGTCAATTTTGGGTCGTAGGACTTAGTGCACTGCTCAGTTTCTAGGGTTTTTTCCTTGAGCCTAGACTTGCTACCGGCCAATTAGAATTATTATTGATAAGCTTAGAACTTACCCCTCATGTCTCGTGTGAGACAGCACTGTAAACAAGCGACTGTGGACTCCGGAAATCGTGCACGAAGAAGATCGAGAGCTCTCTTCTCCAAGGGCGACTAGTGAAAATGAAGTGATTTTGGGCTACCTTGGATATCTATACCCGGACTTCCCAAACTATTTTTCCCCAAATTCCCCTGTTAGTCCTATTAGGCCGTGAAATCTATGTTAAGACTTAAAAATTTTCTCAATCGGATTCTAAAAGCTCATTCTGCAAGAATTTACGAAAGTAGGCCTTGGCGGCCTAATTTAGGCTTCCCGCTTCCATCTCTCAATTTGATTGAATTTCGCCTTGTCCTTCTGATCATTAGCATATCTGCATTTCTTCATCTGAGCTCAATTACTATTTATTATTAATTTTTGACCTGTTTACTGAAAAAATCAAAAGAAAATAACAAAATGCGCTAAAAAAGCAAAGTGAAAAATCAATTAGGAAAAGCCATTGAAAATCACAGCTTTATTGTTTTTTGGTGAATTTCTTCATTTTTAAGTCCCAATATCAAGAAAAAATGATGAAAAATAACTAAAAAAACTAATTTTTTGATAGTATATACACTATTTACACTCATCGGGGAGACGTTATCAGTTAAATTTTCCCTGTTGATGATTTTGTAAGGGCATTATTAGGTAATTTTGCAAATATCACACGTTAACATCAAACCTTTTCCTCCCTCTTCAAACATTGCCCTTAATTACTTCGTTCCCTTCTACAACTCCTAGATGGCATACTCTGGGACGACTGTGTGCATGGGTTGAACAATCGTGTCTATGCATAGCCTTGGTTGGCTTTACTATGCTTTGAAGGTCAATGCAATTTAAACCATTATGTTGTGCAAGAGTTGGGTCTTGACTAATTAACTCAAGGGTTTCTGATGTCGAGGTTTTCTTTTGTTGTCTCCCAAAGAGCAAATCTTGTAGCTTGTGTGCTCTTTGCTTGATTACATGTACCATTAGGATGCTTTAGCACGATGATTTCTTGAGCTGTTGGTACCAATATTGATGGTTGTCGAGCTTTTACCCGCCATTGATATCTTGGTTTGTCTTGGTCAGAATGTTGTGGTTGAGTCTTTTGAGACTTAACTCTCCATTTCTCCATCGGTTTTACAGTTTGTGGAGAAGATAAGTTCTCCTTTTTCCTCCAAATCCATTTTGTTTTAGGTTCCCTACTCAAAGATGCACCTCTTTGTGTTTTGAAACTTGGAACTGTCTTTGGTACAGTAGATGACGTTTTGGGCACCCAAATATGAATCGGTTTGTCCTTAAACTGTGCGTTTGGTACCCAAATTTTCCTGACTCCTTGCATGCTACTTATAGCATTTTTTTATTGATAGGATGGAGAAGATTGATTGCTTGGTGGTTTGATTTGTTGGTAACCTCCTTTCCATTCCTCTTTGCTTGGTGCAATTAAAACAATGAGTTGTCCGCCTTTAGGTGATAGCTTGAGCTGATTGGTATCCCAATTTGGTACTGCCTTGTACGTCCGCATCCATGAGATTTGAGGAATCATTGTTTCATTCATGTGTTCATCTGGTAAGCATACTAACTGATGAGGGCATCAACATCCATGTACTATCACATTTAAGTTGACTACTCCCAATGTCGGTGTTGGGTTCTTGTTGCATCCTTTAATAGTCGATATTCCAGTTGTCAAAGACTGACTCGTTGCTTTCTTGTACATGGAATAATTGACTGCATTTACTCAAGCTCCTGTATCGACCAATGCATTTGTTCTATGATTGTTCAGCTGTACTTTGATGTGAAGGTCTATTCCATCTAACCATTCATCATCCGTTGACACTACATCTTTCTGTAGTTCCCATAGTCGGTCATCTAGTTCCAGAGTGTTGATGGGAATAGGTACTTGAAGCCGAGCTTCCTCTTGGGCTTCATCAATAACCTAATGTCGTTTTATCTTTCTTTGCTTTGCTGCATGCATCTTTTCTAGCAATTCATTGGTTAGTGGTAAATTGTACTTCTTTAAACGGCATCCACTAATCCAATTAGCCATTGGTTCAGCATCTAGGATGGACAACTTAATTGCTTCACTTGGAGATACATCTTCAATGATAAACGGTCTGTTTCCCTTTTTCTTAAACTTGGGAATATGTTGCTTAAGGGAATAAACTAAAGCAAAGTCTCCTTTTTTGAAGATTTTTGTGATTAGATGGGAATCAAAAAACTATTTTTGTTTCCGCTTTGTGGATATATGTGAGCTACAGCAGTTAGCCTTTGCTCATCAAGCTTTCCTAAATCTTCAAGCCTCTCTGACAACTCATGTCCAGTCCACTCAAGATCCATAGCTACCCTTAGTGTCGGCAATAGAAATTCTATTGGCAGTATGGCATCAAGACCATAAACAAGGTTAAAGGGCGTAACATTTAAAGATGTTTTGAATGAAACTTGATAAGCCCATAGAGCAGCATGGAGATTCATTTCTCAATCTGTCCGTCCTAAACTAACCACTTTAGTCAATACCGAGCTAAGAATTTTATTCGTATGCATAGCTTGTCCATTTGATTGTGGGTGATAAGGAGCCGATTTGTTATGGATTACCATAAATTCATTAAGCAGATGCTCAATTACCTCATTGAGGAAATGAGTTTCCCTATCACTGACAATTTCTATTGGCAGTCCATATCTTGTGAACACATACTCGTATAAGAATGCTGCTATGGTTTTGGCATCATTTTTTTGAGTTGCTTTAGCCTCTGCCCACTTAGTCAAATAGTCCGTAGCTACAATGATATATTGAGCTTGGGTTCTATAGGCAAGTGGCTGTATTGGCCCATCATTTGACGGAAAATCCTAAAACTTAAGTGACCGTCAATGGTGACCGTAACTCCATAGATAGTCATCAATTCCAACTCTTCTTTGCATCTGTTGCTTGTATTTGCTTCATCTTCATCTTTACTTCGCATCCGCATCATCTGGCCTCGTTAGAATTTACTAAAAATAGTAACTAGCATCTTTTACCGGTCCGTTTGCCCATTGTTGACTTAGCCGCCAAACACTCCCCCCATCCGATTTCAGTGCATGTCCTCGTGCGCTGCCCGGTTGGCTTTCACTGGAGAAATTTGAAATTGGTGGTGAATGTTGTTCTGAAGAGCTGTAAGCTATTGGGTTGACTTGTTGGTGAATATGAGATTAGGCATTTGGGTTCAAGTAAAAGCAATTGGCTTGATTTATTATGGGAATAAAGAAAAATAAAAGGATATGTATAGTGCGTTAGGGTCTGGAAACCCTGGATGACCAATGGGGAAAAACCTCATGGGAAAAAGTGCCCAAAGGTATGTGATCTTATTATGGGAATATACAATGGTGGTTGTTTAGGGACTGAATTGATTAGGCTTATATAAATAATGTGAAAGTGAATTGTTTAAGCCTTCTGCCCCTTGAAAAGGGTCGATGATATGCCTTGAGTTTGGAGTTGTTTTGTTGCTGCCTGCACCTGCAAGGTGTGTGCATGGGTGGAACAATAAAGAGTGCGTTATGCAAATGTCCAATTATGGGACACTCGATATGCTTGCACAGATTTATGCATGGGTAAGATTATGCTGTGCGAGAGAAGTGTATTGATGGGTGCTCCTCAGAGTTCAATGTAGCTAAAAAAAGTAAATTAAATTCACTTTACTAGCTTCGATTACTCTCGAGAAGGTCGTTTGATGCAATGGTTACCACTCTCCTAATGTGCGCAAGTGCGTGTGTGTTTTGTTTTGAACACTTCGCTTCTCCACCATGATTAAAATAATACATTGACTATGCTCACCTATTCAGAATGAGCGACTTGATATAATTATGCTCAACTCTTCCAGCTTGAGCTGTAGCCTAATTAGCTAGACTCATAGACCACAAAAAATATTAGGACTCGAAGCTTAGGTCTAACGCTTTGCTCATTTATCGGCTCAGCTGCCCGACTCTTGACCTTTTTTTTTTTCTGTGACTTAACTTGACTTGACTACTGTCTTGAGCTCTCAACAAAGTATATATCTAGACATTTAGAGCTCAGATCCTCAAAAAGAGGGTTATTAAATGACCATATTGGCAAAGTAGGTTTTTTCTGCCATACATGGGTGACCTTGGTTGTCAAAATTGCTTGTTGTGACTTTTGGTCCATTATCTGAGAAGATTGGCTAGTTTCATTTTGTTGGAAATGGGAGATGACTTTAATCTTCTTCTGCTCGTTTGTGTGCTTTGGCACCCATACGTATCTGCTATTTGTTGTTGGTTTATTTTTACAGACGACATATTGACTTTTTGGACCTGTATCCTTTATCTGTCGGTGTTTGTAGCTGAAATTATCTTCAAGTTGTGTAGAATCTGGTCTTGGTGCCTTGGGTAGCTAGATTTGTTTTTGTCCTCTGTAATATCCCTGCGCTTGAAGTATATTTGATGGCACAAATTATTTTGTCTGTACTTTCGAATTCAATTGTATCTGTTCCGTGCCATTTTTGGGAATCACGGTTGGTAAATTCCCTTGAAGATATGTAGGCCTTTTAGATTGAGAATTGTTTTTGAACCTGTTTCTAGCCCTGTTGTTCGATCTCCTCTTTTGAGTTGAAATTGATCTTGATTTTCCTGTTTGTTGTTTTGGTTTGAAGCCATTTGCTACTGTATAGCCTGATATCTTTGGTTTGGGTAACCAAACATTTGGTTGACCACTGTAGTAGCCTTGCTCTTCTAAGTTGTACTGGGAGGCAATCCATCCCATTTGTTTACCTGAATTGCTGAGAGTAGGATCATTTACCCAAACTGGATCTTTGACATTGATGTCATTGGCTGCAACATAGGTTTTGATGTGCTGCTTGTGTCTTTGTTTACACTGAGTTGGGTATTTTGGCTGAAAGACCTTTTTATACTCTTGTCGAGGTTGTTGGTCTTGGTTTCTTTGGGGTGCTGAAGCCACTGCTGTTTGCTTTGATTGTTTAACTGCATTTGTGACCTCCTTGTTGGACTTTTGTTCTTCAGAGGAAGAGGTTAAGCCTCCTTGGACTTTTGCTTTTCCCTTGTCTTCTGCTGATAAACGTCGATATGTAATTACTTGGGATGTTTGTACCTTTTCTTGTTGATGACGTGCTTTGGTGATTTCTGCTTTTAAACTGACTTGAACCGTCTTTTGTGCCTCTATTTTTGAACAACTGTTTGAGTCTTTAATTTCCTCTGCCAACTGGACAGAAGTAAGTTGACTCTTTTCTTCAGATGCAATGCTTACCGTGGCCTTTGGTTCACATTGCTCTTTATTGATCTCTTTGTTTGTCTTTTGATAGGCTCCATGTGCTTGATGCCCCATTTGCTTCTGATTGTTCAAGTTAATTATGATTTGTGTCACCTTTGGCTCTTTGGCATTTTCCAATGGCGAGACAATATTAGGATCTGACTTTATGACCGGCTCTGCTTTTTGATTCTTGCCATCATTTGAACACATTGAGATGTCTTTTTCTTGGTTTTGATATTTGATCTCTGCCTCTGTTAAAATCTTGGGTACATCCCTTAGCGATGAACTATCTGTGCTATTAGCATTATTACGTAGAATCTTTGATTCCACATTTCTGCTTGTTGAAATCTTCAGTGGAAAGTCCTTGACTGCCCGTCCCTGCTCTAGTTCTGGATCACAGATAATTTCTTCATCCACTTCCTCTGACATTGAATCGTCCGCTGCATCCTTGTCTGATCTTTCGACTTCAAGCCTGAAAAATTCCAAGTTGACCATCTGTTGTAGCTGATCTTTTTTGGCAGCTTGATTTTTAATTGAAATATCATTGACTCCTTTGACCTCCAATATTCTAGTCATCAGTTTGTCTCTGGTATGCTTTGACAAGATATGCTTTCTTTCGGGCGACTTTCGACTTGGAGACTTGTTTAATGATTCTGTTGCTTGCAGTCTGATACTGTCTTGGTTTTGCTGCTTCATCATATCTAAGTGCATCTTTACTGGGCAATTGGGTATTAGATGATTAATGCCACATCCATAGCAATGCACATCTATTCCTATTTGTTCTATACCTGGTCGAGGTATCTGTTCATAGTATTGTTGGTATTCGTTACCCATAGTATCTTTGATCAAATATGTCATTAGAATGACATGTAGATACTTAAAAACCAACACTGACGCTGCCTTTGACTGATTGCCCTTATCTTTTTCGACTGTGGCATTCTCAAGAAGCTTGTAATAGCTTCCATTGTAACCCTGGTAGATGGTCGTTTCAGCCCCTGCTTCTGTGACCAACTTTAATTCTATGTCTGTTATGAACATGTGATCCTTTATCTGTGGCTTCTGCATAGTCTTAGGACTCTGTTGTCGCTTCGATCCTGTATTTGGCTTTTGTTGTCCACTGAATTGTAAGAGAGTATTGTGACTCTCTTTTGCTGTTTGCAGTTGATAGGGTTGTCCTGATTGCAGTAAATGAGGTGGAGATTGGACTCCCCCCATCCGAGAGTGTTCCCTAACTGTAAGAGGCATCTTTCTTATGCTAGATGTGGATATTTTAGCTTTGTCATCTAGCTCAACTGATTGAGCTAGGTCTTTGTGAAGTCGTGCTAACTCAATAGCTGATTCTTCCAATGATTGTACATGTGTTTGTGTTGGTACATTTTGTGGTGCATGTGTAGTGTTTTGTACCTGTGACTGTTGTGTTGTGGCACTCATCTGTGAAATGAAAGGAGTTGAATTGTGCTCATACAAATTCAAAGTTTGATCATGTTTCAGTGGAAGCCTAGAGCTTTTAAAGTGCACTTCCCTATCTTCTAGTGATTGACTTTGTGCAATAGTGGCAGTGTGACCAATATTTACCTGGTTAGATATCATTTCATCATGTGTCCGTTGCTGAATTTGGTCTTGTGGAGTTGAAGGTGACATGATGAAAGCTACAGCTCTTTCCAAGAATTTATTTGCAATAAGATCTAATTCATAGCATCTTCCATCTATATCATAGCTCCTGTCCCCAATGCGCGTTGCCCATAGTGTCCTAGGAACTGACTCGCAAAATGTCCTTACCCGCGTGACTTGAACCCATCTTTGTCCATCAGAATCTACATAAATTGGATCTCTCCATCTTGTTTCGTTGATCCAATGAACGGCTATTGGTTCAGATTGCTTGTTGACTTTTGAAGTGGTTGAAGGCATCCTTCGTTTACACATGGCTTCAAAGAATTCCTTCCTGCTAACTGTGTCTTCATTTTTTGGCAGATTGATTATAGTAGGCTCCGTCTCTTGAGTGATTTCTCTGTTCCGAGTTACCACTATATCTGCATTGGAAGCTAAAGGTAAGCTCATTACCAAGCGGTAAGTATTACCACTTGTCGACATGTATTTGTAACCCAACTTTGAACCATCTTCATGAGCTATGAAGCATTGATCTGGCTCTTCCGACGCTTGTTGAGGTGTTTCTGCTTTGTACCATCTACCCTCCATATCTCTATAGAGATTGCTACAGTTTTTGTCCTTGTAATTTGACTTTATCAAGTGCACAGTGACTTGACAACTGCTAACCTCTGGAAGATCTTGCCTGCGCAATTTTATTATGTCCAACTCACTACCTGGTTTGAGCTTCATGTACACCGATCCTAAACAATCTTCCATTAGGTTCTTTTGTGAATTAGCCATGTTGGTAGCTTCTTCTACTTCCACAACCTGTATTGTCGGGCTTTTAAGAGCATTTTGCTTGGACTTTAGATAACGATTGTCTGCATCATCCATGTAGCATGGAAATTTTTTGAAATGACCTATTAACTCCAACCTGACGCCAACTGATTTGACTGTTATTAATGAGCTTGAAGTTGCATCAGAACTGCTTTGATTTGCCGAGGTTGCCATTGACTGTGGCTGTTGCATCTGCTGCTCCATTTTTCTTTCAACCCTATTACTGACCTGTTGAGCACGTGTATTCCCTTTTTCTAGCCTCTCCCACAGGTGACCAATGGTTTTCCGAATTCAATGCTCTCTGCTAGGCTTAGCTGTGTTCTGGCCGATCTGACCTACCTGTATAGTTGTAGCACTAGTTGGCAAGATACTTACCACTGTACTGCAACAACTACTCGCTTTGTGATACCTCGATTCCAATTTGATTGATCGATGAAATTTGCTCTTTTGATGACTTGCATGGAAAGTTCTGCCTGGCAATGCTCAGTTTCCGGCCTCCTTATGGCCACTACCAGTTACTGCAGCAAAATTTCGTGATCAATTGAATCCTGCTTATCGTTGTTAGAGGAATACTCCGAAGCTGCCGTTTAGCCTTCCTCGTGTGTGATGGTAGCAAATATATCAACTCAGTGGGAGATGCGTGAATCACCCGCTATGTGAATATTTGAAGCCCTCTTTTCCTTTTGTTGCTGCTGTCAGAGATTTCCCAAATTCGACTCGGAGCTCGTGTATTGTGGGCTTTGGGCATGTTATTTCCTCATCTATGCCGATTTTTCCGGCCCCGTCTTGGCAAGTGTGTGTGTTGAGAGTCGCGAGCCAAGTCAGTCCGGTGGGCTATGGACTGTAGCAAGCCACAGAGAGTGTGTGTGTCGTGTTGCGGGTCAAGTCAGTGCCTTTTGAGGCTCAACCGAGTGTGTGTGTGTATTGCAGCGACTTTTGAGGCAAGTGGGGTGTGTGAGTGTGTTGCGTCGCTACGAGCCATTCCGGGCTGTCGAGAAAATAGTGTGTGTTGTGGCAAGCCTTTGCAAGTAGGGCGGTCATGAGCTCATATAGAAGGACACAGGAGGCATTTGTTCTAATGCGTCGACATGCAAAGTTCAAACAAGGGAAGGCCGGCACAGGGCTGAGCAAAACTTGGCTGCAGGGCTTTTAATGCGCTCGCGTGTGGGCTGCGCCAATCAGCGGCAAAGCATAGTGGGTAGAGCCTCGGTGGAGCTCAGGGTGTAGTGTGTGTGATGGTGTGGGCCAAGCCATTCAGGCCAAGGCGGGGCTGGTCAGCAAGCTTTATGCGGCATGAAACTCGGGGTTCAGCGCCAATCCAGGCAAGGCAAGAATAAATGAGGGCCCAGGGCAAGCGAGCCATGCGAGGTGGAGTCTGAGGATCAGCGCGCAAGGCGGGGTCTGTGGAGCCGCTGCAAGAGATAGAGAGAGGGAGTGTAAATCTGCAGGCTCGAGTGGGGTCTTGATGGCAATACGCCAAGCCCCGTGTGCGACTGCAGGCCAACTAAGTGTGCGCGTGGCGTGTTCTAGCGCCGACTACAGGCAACCAAGGCGGGACCAAAGCAGGCGGGGTCGCCAACTGTGGGGCCTGGGTGTGTTAGTGTGGGCCAAGCCAGGCAGGCCAGGGACCTCAAGCAAGGCAGGGCGGGGTCACGAGTTATGGGGCTGACTCGGGCAGCTAGCGCGTAGAGTAGGTCAAGCCAAGCATGCGTAGGATGACTAGGCTAGGAGCATGCGCGCGTAGGAAGACCCAGTGGGCGAGCGCATAGGAAGACCCGGTGCAGCAAAAGCGTAGGAGAACAACACAAAGCTCAGCGCGCGTAGGAAGTCCGTGAATCACGGTGCCACTTAAGCCGGGCGGCCAGCTTTAGTCAAGCGACGAGATACAGATGAGTTTTAATGTTTTTTTTTTAAAAAAAATTTCCAAAAATAATAAAAATCACACAAGTAAATTAAAAAACACACATAAATCTTAAAATAAATACCAAAACACACAAAAAATTACAAAAATGACATTAATAATTTCAAAATTAATACTATCAGTCAAAAAAATCACACAAAAAATTCAAAAAAACTCATAAAATAAATAATAAAATACACCAAAAACTCAAAAAACACTTACAAAAATACAAAAATGAACACAAATAATTAAAAAAACACCAATAATTCAAAAAAACACACAAGAATTCAAAACATGCACAAAATTACTAAAAATTACAATTAAAATATAAGAAATAAAGAAAACACAAAACAATCACAAAAACACCAACAAAATTTTTTTAAAAATAGAGAAATTAATAAAATACACAAATATAAATAAAAAATCAAATCTTATCAAACAAAAACCTAAAAACATAAAAAATTAAACTATCATGCAAAAACTCTCAAAAAAACAAAAAAAAATTCCCCGACACTCCACAATTCACCCATTTAGGCGATTTATCAATTTTCTGAAATTAATTAGCACATTTGGGTTAAAATTAGCAAAAAATTATCAAAAATTACCTTTTTTTTTTTGAAAATTTCTAGATCAGTCCACCGACCCAAACGTTCGCAATCGAGCAATCGAAACACCGAAATTGATCACTTACTTAATCAAAATCGCACAAAACATCTTTCTTTAAGCACACACATCGTCTCGAAACTGCGCTTAAATGAACACAAAAATCACCCTCTCTTGCACGATGACTAATCGCACTCAAAACAACATGTTGCATCAATTAAACATCAATTCGAGCATCCAAATCTCAAGTTTAATCAATCATTAACACACTTTTTGCATCAAATCATGCACATAAACATACATAACCAAATTTGACCGAATTTCGGCAGCATTTCGGCGTCACAACGGAATTAGAAAAGAATAACCATAACTCATTGACAACCATAAGCAATCACATGCTTGTCATAAGCAAATTGGACTCCAAAACAGCCCCAAATTACCCCAAATTAGGCACTTCCGCCTACACTCAAGCGGGCATAAACTGCACCTAGTTTTGAATTTTACGAATGTACTTGGTTTATGAACCAAACCTGCACCTAAAATCAGAGAATTAGCATTAATTCAGCACCTTAATTGGCCACAAACTCAGCGATTAAGCACTTGATTAGTGCCCAAGACACTAGTGTGTGTGTGTGTGTGTGTGGATCCCGTAAAATCACCTACACACAACCAACAAAAATATCAATGTGTAGCATCGTTTAGCATGAATGTAAACACATAATCATCATGGACATGCATCAAATAATCAATCCAAATCAACACTTTGCAAAATGCCCAAATAATTAGTGAAAATTAGTGAATAATAGGTGATTTCGACTACGATTTGCGCACAAATGGAGTAGGATATGAGTGTGTGGATCACATAGGCATGTTGTCCATACACCCAACTCACTTTCTACTTGTGTGTAGCACAAAAAACACTTATCAATCAACGGGAAATTAGCATCAAAGTTAGGGAAAATTAGTGAAAATTAGTGAATTTGATGGTCAAAATTATAAAAAACAAGAACTAATGATGTGTGTGGGTTGTTTTGTGATGTTCTAAGCATAATCAATGCTAACCCATGCACTAATCACACTAAAAACCACTCAATTAATCAACACACCTAATCTAAAAACTAACAAAATTAACAAAAAATTAGGGAAATTAGTGTCTCCTAATCACACCAATGGCACCTCTAGCTTAGGCAATCGCTCCCCGGCAGCGACGCCAATGTTAGAACGTCATCCTAGCATAGGGAGGACATCAACATAATGTCAATCCGAGGAGTAGGATCCGGCTAGGGCATGGAAACACACAAGTGGCTTGTGCGTGCCAAATGGAGGATTAGAAGGTGAAACCTACACACAAAGAAAGCTACGGAGAGGGTATGATGTTGCTACAAGGAGTGAGCACACTACTTACTCTACCATTCAGCCTAATCTCTCATACACAAGCTTAATCATGCACTACTCTCTAATCAATCACTAATCCAACTCTAATCAAGCACACAATGAGCATAGAATAGCATAGAATGACCACACCGGGCACCAACACTCTACCCAAGCCTACACACACTTAGTAGCATGCTTAAACAAGAGGGAAATATGAAAAAAGAGAGATATTAATCAACAAATCAGCCACTAATCTTTTATTAATCAAGCATTGATTACACCATGAGCAAATGAGAGAGAAGAGGTTAGAGTTTAGCTATTGGCATGAGGCCGAATCGTCCATGCACGCGCGTAGGAAGCTCAAGAACTCCATAGCCATCTCCTTCTTCACAAAGCTTATCTCAAGTGAGTAAGAATCCCCTTTCACATTGTGTGTTTTGAGTTATATACTCTCTAGGCTTTTTAGAAGTGGTCGGGCACCCAAATGGCCAAACTCACTTAATCTGCTATCTGCACTGCCTAGGATCTAAATATAGCTCAATGTTTGCAACTTGGAACTCTTGATGAGCCCAAAACATAATTACAACCCGCATTTGCGGTCATTTGATGAAAAATCCTAAAACTTAAGTGACCATCAATGGTGACCGTAACTCCATAGATAGTCATCAATTCCAACTCTTCTTTGCATCTGTTGCTTGTATTTGCTTCATCTTCATCTTTACTTCGCATCCGCATCATCTAGCCTCGTTAGCATTTACTAAAAATAGTAACTAGCATCTTTTACAGGTCCGTTTGGCCATTGTTGACTTAGCCGCCAAACACTCTCTCTCTCTCTCTCACTCTCACATCGAGAGATAAGGGAAGAGATAGAGAGAGAATGAAGGAGGCAGAGAGAGATGGAGAGAGGGAGATGCATGGAGATAGAGAGAGTTTATATTTGACATCCCTTCATTAAAGAACCATATACTGACACTTGACACAAGTCAATTGACACAAGACAATGGATAAAGAATGATTTTTTAAATTATTGAACTTATTCTTGGTACATCCGATTCTGGTAGGAGACTGAACGAGCCCCAGAAACCATGAAAGAATTGGCATATACCTGCCACCATCCAAGAAAAAGCAGCAAGTTGGAACTTGGGCTACCTTGATGGGAAGACAAGTATCCAAACAACCTATTTTGCTTGTTGTTGTCATGCAAAATAAATAATGGGACCACAGTGGGTAGTTCACTCAAGATGCCAAAACTCTAACAAGTTTTGAATTTGAAACAACCTTTGAATCCACAACTGTATTTGCAAAATTCTACCCACACTTTTCATACAAAATGAGCTTATATAGCCCACCACATAAAATGCCAGATGCAACAATTTTATCACCAAAACTAAGATCATGAATTGTACATCCACAAGTTTCACAATAAGACCAAGTCTAGCAAGTGCAAATAAAGATAAAAGGTTACATTTTATCCTAGATACATAAAGTGCATCAACAAGTGTGAAAGAATTGTCATTGGCATCAATAAGCACAATCTTTTCAACTCCTTAGACCAGATAAGAGGCATTGTTGGCACAAGTGATTATATTCCCATGAGGGATAGCCTCGAGAGAGGTAAACAAGTCATGATGTGAGGTAATGTGCTTTGTAGCACCACACATGTGAATCTGCAGCAAATGACATGCATGCATCATGAATAGAAGGATCATAAGTGCACTTTGCACTAGATGCCCACTCTGCATCTACGTCAACATCACAATCTCCTCTCACAGAAGATTCTACAATAGTTGCAGTTGTAGTAGAACATTCCTCTTTCTTGTTGGCCTCTTTTGCCTTCAATTTAGGACAATGCTTAAATCAAGTGATCATTAGCTTTACAATAATGGCAATGCATCTTCTTTTTGCCCTTTTCACCAGAATTCCCAGACGAAGTGCTACTAGTAGAAGCACTAGGAACATGTGATTTGCCACTCACTGAAGAACCATGAGAAGTGGCTACATTGTTGCTACCACCTTTTCTTTGAGCAGCAATAAAAGCATGTTCAATTGAACGTTTTTTAGCCCTGTTCTTTCTTGAAAGTGACTCCTGCAACAAAATGTGCATAATGCATCAAACTTGACAACATAGGATTTCTTTGGGTCATAAGTCTCTAAGTAATAGCAAAAGTCCGATAAGAATATGGCAATGCATCAAGAACAGTCTGTACAAGGGAACTGTCTGAAATGACTTCGCATGTAGAAATGAGTTGCTCATTTATAGCCTTGATGCCAGCAAGGAAAGTATCCATGCCATCTTCCTCATGCATAATCATCGATTTGAACTCTTTACGTAGCAATGCAATTTTAGCCTCATTGCGACTTGCATAAAGACCATCCAAAATATCCCAGTCCTGTTTAGTTGATTTAGCGAAGAAAATATGAGGAGTAATACTGCACTTCATAGATAATGCAATTAATGCATAATCCTGTGCATCTCTAACATCCCAACGAGCTTGCTCAGTTGTAGGCAAAATAACTCTAGTTGTAGCAATCTTGCCACCAAAACTAGCAACATCCTCAACATTGCATGTATCCATAGAGCCAGGACGTACATCAATGCCCTGCACAACATTCCAAACGCCCTTTGACACAAGAAATTTTGCATCATGTAATCCCACATTGGGTAATTGTCCCCATCCAATTTATCATCAGCAACAAACATCTTGAACACATTTGTGTTGGTGTCAACCATAGCGAGTGTCTGCACCTGATGTGAATACTACCCAAAAAGGGGAGAAACAAAGTGACACCAACACATGATATGTAGCACAACCCGCAGAAGACTGTACGGGACTTGTTATGTAGAAAACAACACTCACAAAAAATTTGCACAAAAGGACAAAATATTGCATGTGCAATACTACCTATAGTGGAAACAGAGGCTGAAATGAGCCCAAAATGTCAACCTGTTGATGCTCACCAAAGTTCACCCGAATCGAAGAAAGTGAGCAGGCGGGTACTAGCAACACTGACAACTGTGCTTGAGAGGATGCAACCTACTCTGATACCAATTTTTGGAAATAGGGTTGCAGGGAAATACATATAGCTTGGAGAAGATGAAGAAGCTCAAGGCATACAACAAAGAGAGTATGTAACATTTAATGACCTAGTAACTTGTGTGTAGCGGAAAATAGCATGAACATAGTGAGCATTTCATTAGAATAGATTCCTAATGAAAATAACAAGAGTGCTTGGGTGGAGAGAGCAACAAAAAGCATAACACATAGTTAGATAGGCATGAATAATACTTCAAAAGAGAGAGAAATTAAGCTATTGACAACAATTGAGGACCGGATTTCCATGGAGCCAGTCCCCCCTCCAAAAGGCTTTGTATTATAGGTTTCCCCCATCAAAGGAGACATTTTACAATACAATTATTTGTGTTCCTTCAAAAGAGAGAGAAATTAAGCTATTGACAACAATTGAGGACCGGATTTCCATGGAGCCAGTCCCCCCTCCAAAAGGCTTTGTATTATAGGTTTCCCCCATCAAAGTAGACATTTTACAATACAATTATTTGTGTTCCTTCAATCACTATCTAGTGCAATGAAGATGGAAGCTTCAAGCACTCAGCAAACACTTATAAAACCCAACATCAATTCCCTCACGGTCTCAGACCCAAGACCTCACACACCTTCGAAGATGGTGAGAGCTACCGGGATATGAGAGTAAATTGGGAAGAAGGAGTAGTCTTACGAGAAAGATGTATATCTCCTCACAAAATCACTCATATTAGCATAGCATAGCTTAGTAATTAGCATGTAGAAGAGACGAGCATGCATTGAAGCTTGGCTCTTGGTTGGATTTGCATCACAAAGCCAAGAGTTGTTGGTGTAGGCCTCCCTTCTCACAAGCTTGGAGTAGGTGATGAGTTTTCCATTAAAGCTTGAGGAAGGAGAGAGAGAGAGTCTTCTTGCTTCACACATGAGGTTGTGTGAGTGTGTAAGTGATAATGCCTGTGAAAGATCAGCCCCCTCTCTCTCTCTCTTGGTCGACCCCTCTTGCTAAATCCTCTTACTGGCAGCTCATTGGACCTCTCCAGGCTTAGCCAATAGGATATAAGAAGCATAATTGATAGCCTTCTGACATGTGTTCCTTTTCCCCTTTTGTGAGAGCTTTAGGTAATTAATTAATGCATTAAACTCTCACTGGACCCCTTTGTCTCCTGGCCAATAGGAATCGGGCAAGCCATTGGGCTGTTGAATGCTCATTGGACCCCTTGGGAGGCTGTCCAATAGTCTTCTAGAGAGCTTAATTCTTATTGGTTCTTTTAATAAGTGTTTTTAAATGAATTAACTAGATTTATTCTAGCCTAATTCTCATTGGTCCACCTCCATCCAATAGAATTTGAGTGCACCTTGTGGGCATCTAGGCTAGGGAGCTGACATGTGTCTCTTATTCCCTTTGTGTAAAGGAAGCTTGTGAGTGTATGTGTGTATGTTTCTCTCTCATACCCTACTTACAGGGCTCGCCCCCTCCTATGTAGGAATCATGAAGACTTTTTTGTACACACACAAAGCATCCAATTTTCCTAAACTTGACCATTGGACACAACCTTTGATTTTTGGAACCTTAGCATTTTGGAAGTCTTAATGGGCTGAACCTTAGGGTCTTTAAAGCCCATTGTTGCACATTGCTCTTTTACAGATGGCCCCCCCTTTGGATCCCTACCGTGGCCGGTCTGCCAGCTTAACCAATATTCTAGCTTTTTCTCCCCTGGCACTTCCCCATATTAAATGATCAGTTTAACGTGAGAAAATCATTTATGAGAATTAGATATTAGTTATTATGACAGAGTATTACTTAGTGTGCAATGGAAGGATAATTTAACCCTAGAGTGATGGGCATATATACAATGCACGGGGGGAAAAACCTCCTAGTGAGGTAAAAAATGCCCCGGCAATCCTAAGTGTGTTCACACACATCACTACCACATATGTATGGTAGCATGCAATCCCGACAAAATGACTCTTAAAAGAACAGTTCACATATGTATGGTAACATGCAATCCCGACAAAATGGCTCCTAAAAGAACAGTTTTTAAATCAATTTAATCTCATCTCATCAACCACAATTCCAAACAATAATGTTATAGGCTATTACCACCTCCTCCATTTGTATAGATTATAAACATCATTAGAAATTCATTTTTTGGTAATCCAACCAAGCATCTTAATCATCCATATAATATGATGAACATGAATTGTAAAGATGGAATACTAAGAATCTCCAATTATGAAGAAAATATCCCTCTTAGTCTAGCACACCTTTGCATCCTAGCTTGGATACAACATCGTGCCCATTCGGTGACTACTCACGATCTAATGATGAATTGAAAAGACATTGCTCTACATGTTTAACCTAGTGATTAGAATGCATTTGGGCACGATCTTAACATGTTAAAAAATTGTGCTTATGGTATAATATTCATGATTCAGAGTGGCACCTTGATATAATTAGGATTTCAAGAAATTAATTATTGAAGGAATTTGCATCCTTAGTAGTAGTGCAATAAAGAGGAATCAACATGATCATGGAATTCAAAATAGCAGCATATGTATCTTTTTTTGTTTGTCTTGGTATGTTCACAAGGTGTATATCTTTTTTTCCTTGTTTTGGTATGTTTGCGATGTGCGGAGCTGATCTGATGAAGTTGATATGCCTTCATTTCCTCTACCACCTATGTTTTGCCTTTGATTGTCAAGCATATAGAACTAGAGCACTAACTAGCACTGCCTTGAGATTCTTTAAAGCTATATCACATTTATAATTCCACTCAAATAATACTAATAGCTGACAGAATTAATTTGTCTGTCTTTACATACATGTAGATAAATCTCCAACATTAGCCACAATGGCCCATGAGGATGTGAAATCTTTTGGGCTACTAGGCTTGGGTAAATTTATAATAAATAAGATTTTATATTAATATGTGTTAATTTTTTATTTCAAAAAAGAATTTGTGTATGGAACAGTGTGGGTTCTTATATGAATGGGGTCTCTCTCTTGGCCATATCATCTTCAGTTTTATAATCCATCCTTTGCTACCAATAGATTTTCATTTTGATACAATTATAGGCTTTTGTATAAAGGAGATATTTGTTTACAAATTGCCCTGATAGACATTGTGCAACTTCAATGCTATGAAGAGGGCAAACCAGGTCTATATGTGTCTATTGGTGCATGTTGAGACAGTAAAGTGGATCTAAAGGTCAAGGGAAGGCAGGCGGTTGTAGATGTGTATGCATTATGTGGTTTTTTAGCCCAAAAAGGCTCTATATATGGCTAAATAGGTTGATTACTCAAGATGTCCCATGTGTTGGATTTGTGTAGCAAAATGTGATCGTCATAATGTTCTCCAAGCTAGTCCAGACAGCTCGTCAATTGGAGCTACGAGGTGATATGCTTGTGACTGAACATAAATATTCAACAAGGGTGTTGGACAATGATGGTGCAGCTAAAGTTGATTGATGCTATGAAGAGGGAAAAGGATAGCTATATGTATCTATTGGTGCATGCCAAGGAAGTAAAGTGAATTTGAAGGTCAAGGGCATGCAGGTGGTTGCAGATGTGTATGCATTATGTGGTTTTTTATGCCAAGAAGGCTCTATATGGAGCTAAATAGGTTGATTGTCGAGGGTGTCCCAGGTGCTAGAATTGTGTAGCAAATTGTGGTTCTTGGAATGCTCTCCAAGTTGGTCCGTCATTTTCTTTGACGCAATTTGACCCGATCATGCTGACGCATGGAGTCATGCATATAGCGATCAAGCAGCTTGTACGATGGTAGATTGTCAGGATGTTTGAGAGCACCCAACATTGTGAGATCAAGACTGCCCGAGGGATTCTAGATCTATAGGCACTATACACATCATTGGTTGTATGCATAAGGTGCATGCACTACAGAAGTTACTTTTCTTTTGTAGCTAACAAGCATGGAGCAGCTATCAAGCAGCAAGTTCATGTGATAAGGCAATCTGTTATTTATAGTTCAGTTATGTGGACTTGCACCCACACATTCACAATTATCTTGATCGAACATATTTCATGCAAGACATATCTTAAACAAAAAACCAAAGGATACCTAGTATGACTACTTTCTTTGCGATTTTGTCAATCTTTCTATCAATGGAGAATAGGATTCTAAATTGAGAGGAAATCTTGCTTAGTCTATAGCATTGATTGTGTTTATAGGAGCGGTATTCTTAGGGGTATGACCTAGCTATTGACGAATCACTCCATACATGTTGATGGTCACTTGTGTGTGGAGATAGATAGGAGAGAGACCTACGAATAACCACCCAACCATCCTATATATAGGCCCCTTGCCTTCTGGCTCTTAGCTATATATAGACCCCTATACTATAAGTGTGTCTGGAACTTTGCTAGGGCCGTGCCCTCCTAGTGCTAACCTTGGAATGACATTACTCCCCTCTTGGAGAAGCGTTTTCGTCCTCAAAAATAAAAGTGGTAAGATCTTTCCAAAACGCTAATTTTTTCCATAGTGGCACCTCTCAAAGGTCCAGCTGTTCATATGACCAATACACAATTCAGTAGGAGGTTCAATGAAACCAAGAGAAACATCTTGATTTTCCACATTGTTGTCCCTATTGAATTGTTGGTGTAACTGGCTTAAACGCAATATAGTGTGTAGAATTTATTTATAATTCACTTGAGTATTGTAAATGAGTTATCACAACTAAGAGGTGTTTAAGTGAATGACCAGGAGTCAAACTTTCTAAAGATACTGGAACATTAGGGAATACCTCTTCTCAACTTTCCATACAAGTGACTTGCTGACATAACTCATTAGGATTTGAACATGAAGAAGTTAAACTTAGACTCGCAACATGATTTGCCTCATGGTAAGAAAACTCCAACTAGAGAGATAACCTTTCCAATTGTATTGCTTGGTGCTAATGCACACACTCCTCTCTAGATAATTGACACTATTGAGATGTGTTTTCCTGCTATTTACAAACAATCCTCCAAAATGACTGGTAAACAGGGATCACAATTCCTTGCATTATTGATGATTAATCACTAATTTTAGGAACAACCATCTTGTTGTAGTGAGTTGATCAACAAGCACCCAAACGAAGCCGTGACCTCTATTCTGGTTTGATAGATCTACAATTAATTTCATAGAGATAGTGCACATAGAGTGCAAAATGCTTAAGAAACTACTAATGTCATGAATGTGCATGCCATTCCAAATCAACCTTTGCCAAACACTAGGGCCCATAACACCTAGTGTACATGCATTTAGCAAAAAATAGATCCGAACTTGCATATCCATAATTGTATTTGTCAATGATTATGGCTAATGTTATGCTCACGACTCACAGGAAAAGAACTAAATACTTTTTTACGTGAAAACCATGCCAACAAATTTGGACCATAATAGAATGTGAAAATGTATCACAATAGGTACCAAATGAACTAGTTCATTAACAGAAGATAATCGAGTTACGTGTATAATATGCTCAAAATGGTCTAGTTAACGGATTTGACTAGCACCTAGGGACTTGCGACACCACATAATTCAAATAACGGGCACCAATGTCAATCTTGGAAACTCATATTCTCCACGTGTGGAATATGTCTCAAATAAGGATGACCAAGAAAAGAACATCCTTCAAGTACAAGATTTACTGATGTGTGGAGGTAATTGTAAACACTCAACAACACGAGCGAGAGGGACCCTCGTTATCCTTGCTCCACACTGGCTAAACCAAACTCCATGAGTCCCTAGACCATGTTGCTCCTCTTGTGAAAACTTGTGCCAAACAAAAATCTACCATGTAGGTCCTTAAGTGCATAATGCAAAAATGTAGCTAGGACACTACATCCCAAAAGCATGTGCTCCTACATGACCTTGTCATGCCTCTGAAGAGCAAAGTGGATGAAAGCATTGAAGCTTATACATCCTACTTGAAAAAATCAATCAAAGCATATTCAAACATGAGATAAAACCAAACCAAATCTGTACCTAGAGGTTGAACATAGCGTTCACTTATCCGTAATCAAATACACATGACCAATCTCTATCTGAAAAGGCCTAGTAACACGAATTGAAAGATTAGTGAAAATCAAGCAGTATTGTATTGGTAACCCTGGGTATTGCCTTTGCAATCCACACCCCTTGGTTAAAAGCTTGAATGTTAAACCCCTTGGTTAGACTCTGTATGAAAACTACTCAAACTAGTAGCCAACAGTGACCTCACAATGACCAACTCAGTCTGCCGTGTCTAATAGTGCTTGGAATCAATCAACTTGGGATGTTGAACTTTTTCACTACCCCCTGGGATATTGCAAATTTCTTTCCTTAAAATTACAACCGTGATGAGATCATATTGTGACCCTCAACAGCTATGGAGTGATTATATAGTACATGGGTCATACCCCTAAAATTACCACTCCTAGAGACACAGTTGCAACTAAGCATAGATCGTCTCAAAGTTGGAATCCTATTCACAACTGGACCTTGAAGAAATCATATCTCTCCATGAAAAGAAGAGAAAATTTGTCAACACCCCAAACAAGGTAGTCATACTAAAGTTTCTTGGGTGTTCAAAGAAGAATCACCTATGTTGAGGCTTTTTGAGTCTATTCATATCGTCCCATGAATTATATGCTTAATAGCGAGGCCATTCCTACTTGCTATCCATAGAAAGCATCATCTGTAGTGCCAGAGCCTTGTGCATAGAAAATGCATGCTGATGTATTCATATACAACAATCACAGCAACTATACTAGCCTTTCTCAACTCCTTTTGAACAGAGTAGTTGATGTTATAGAGGAAGCGTAAACCATGCTTTAGTGGAATGAGTCCACAATACTGGCATGCCATGCATGCATGTTAGAAAATTAGTGTGATAAGACCTTGGATTCAATGATGGTATCCACAATGAGAGCAGATACCATACGTGCCTTGCACAATGTGTACTAGTATGGATACATCACAATTTGGTCATTGGAAACCATAATTGTGAGCTTATATCCTGTTATTGCCAAACCTGTGTGCCATTATCCTTGATCCTAAGTCAATGAATATAGCTTTGGCACACAATATAAGACTTGCTTCCAATGAGAAGTGTCAAAGCACTTGCTTCGTAGGACAAGACAACCATGTCCAATTTCAAAGTTTAAGCACCAAAAAACAAGAAAAACGTGAAAGTGGATAACCTTGTCACCCCTCTGAGAGCAGTTGCCTTCGTTCTAATCTGGCTCATAACCATGTATGTTGAGAAACTTTGAGCTATCTGAAGTACCTTGCATGCCCTTGTGCCTTGGTTCAAACTAACCTCTAAGAAAGTTAGGTAGACTTGTTGCCAAGTTCCCCCAAGTTTGTATGCTAATAGCATATTCCAAACTTTGGAAACTTCTATGGAAGATGCCCGAATAGTGAAGCCTTGCTTCCAAAAGTCCATCATAAAGATAAGATAGAACGGATCCTAGGTGCTCATAGCTAACAGGTGGCTGCTGCTAGCACCCACATATCAAAGTAGAAGAGAGATCGACCTTGTCGAGCTAGAGAATCGGCCTTGCTGAAGCATACATTAGATTACCCAATCTAGAGATAGATAGCTCAAGAACTTTAACTATCCAATTTCATCATATTGTCAATCGAAACATCATTTGCTTGTCAAGTTGACATGGTAAAGTAATTTTTCAAGATTTGAGACTTATATTTAACATACTTACCAATTTTTTGTATTCTCTACTCTTGGCACCATCGAAATTCATGTTCCCCTTGGTACATTTGGCTTATGATTGTCGTACCTAGCTTCTTGGAGTACAAAGAGACGGCCATGCCGAACACCTTTGTACCTAACAGAAAGTCTAGTAATAGGCCTTGTCGTTCTAACAATTGCCAAGTTTCTATGATCTCCCTGGATCAAGAGCTATCTCCTTGAAATACTAAAGCAATTCCAATTGACCTTGCTGCAGCAAAAGTTAACCTCGTGGAGAACTCCTACGCTATGAAATCATACATAAAGCTAAAAAACTCATAATAATAGGAAATCTCAAACTTGATAGTTGTACTTAGTAAAGGTGCTCTGGCCGATTCCTTGCATGGGGAGAAGCCTTGCTTCTTATCAAGACCGTTTCTTACTCAAGCCTTGCTTGACTATGGTCAGTTTGACTATGGTCAGCAAACCAATCTTTGGTCTTTGCAAACCATATATTTGAGTGCTTAGATTGCACAATGATGGAAAAGTTCCATGGTAGCACACAAGTTTGTTGCAACCTATATCTATCGAGTACATTTGCAATAAAAGTAGAAAATCAATTGCATACCTAATGAGTTACTCGTATCGACTGGCCTTCTGGTTGTAAAACTCTAATAATTTTCAATCAAGAAAAGAACCCATAAATTCTTTGTGCAATACCTTCGCTTAGTTCATATAATAAATCTATTCTTTTCAATAGATTTTCTACTTCTTGCTGTCGAGAACCTTCCCCGATTCACAACCCAAGTGGAAGCTTGTGAAAGCTTTAATGCTCTAGTTGGGCTACACAAACCATGCCTCTGAACTTCTTTGGATGGAGTCTTGCTCCTTTGTCCCAATTATGAATAATCTTTAGAGATGTGAGAAAGAAAGTCCTACTATTTGCTTCAAACTTAGCCATACTCTTGCAAAGCAAACTCAAAATTGAACGAAAAAGAAATATAGAGTTTTCTCTCAACCTTGTCACCAAAATTGGGCCTCCCATAGTTAGAGGGTATCGAGCATGCCCCATGTCAAGATTATAGTACATCTCCATGATCAAAAGCTTCAAAAAAATAGTATATCCTACTGTTCAAATGCCTTGTATGACCAATGCATGCCGTCTCGATAGTCTTCATCTCCCTTGCATGACCTTGATGTAGCCATGCTTTAGTTTTTTTTTTAAACTCGAATGGTTGCTTGTAACCATGACTGTGAGCCACACAATACTCAAGACTTCTTAAAAATTTGTACTTGCTCTGATTTTGTATAGATAAATTGCAAAAGTTTATTTGCTTGTGTTCACCTTTGGTGCTTCAGTGTGGAAGCTTTGCCTCCCTTTACCATGTCAGGGAAAACAAGGAGAAGATGGGGGGGACCAATTGTGGGTACCCTCCCTTAACAATTTTTAAATTTCCCTAAATTGGGTGCCCTCATGACAAAGCTCTGCATGGAAACACTGCAGAATGCACCAATGACGAGGGAGAGATGGAGGATGATGGCAAGCATTTCTGCACCTCGTGCAAAAACGAAAACCGTTGTTTTGATCCCCACACTCATAACAAGCTTGTGTACACATTGTTTGGTGATGGTCGAACTCGGCCCTCTCTTGTGTGAAGGGGTTGCTCCTACGACCATCATTGAACTTGGCTCTTTCTTTTGTGCAGGGAATTTCTCCCACGGCCATCATCTCCCTGTCCTTGATTTCCACCCTTTTGCATGCTCCATGCATGCTTTGCATGAGCAAAAACGTGGCCTTTGCAGCATGCTGCCCGTCTTCCCCTTGCCTTCCTCCATCCTTAAGCCAAGAGAGATATAGATAGAGAGAGGAGAAGATCCATGTCAAGAATTGCTCGCCCTACAAGCTCCTCCATGCCTTCTCGCTCTTAGCTATATATAGACCCCTATACTGCAAGTGTGTCCGGCACTTTGCCAAGGCCGTGCCCTCCTAGTCCTACCGTTGGCATGAAAATGTGAACCTTTAAACTTGTGATTTCAAGGAAATAAGCTTTGAACCGCCGAGGGGTAGTATATTCTACTTACATTCACTATTCTTAGCAAGGTAAAATATGATGGTACCCATCTACCTGGTGGTTTAAGCAATACCCCTTTGGATCTAACCAAGGGTTTTAGGTTACCAAGGCAAGACCGAGGTTTCTTGGACAAAATAAATACAATGGTTTTTCCAGGTTTCACACCAGAATTGCACAATTTGTTTTGATGTAAATGACTTGGTCATACATAGCTACATGGTAGGAAGGGCTAGTGGAATTGTGCATTGGGTACCTCCTCTGATAAATTTCCCTAACCCGATTACTTTCAATGTTTAACTGCCCACTAATTCTCTCTCAATTCTCTTAATTCACCAATTTACTTTATCTTCATACCATTACAGTAAGGAGCTCCACCCATGGCTTGTGCAAATCTTCTCTCTCTTGCTCTTTGTGCACATGCAGATTACATCTCCTTCAATTCACAATAAGATTCCTTGAAAATGTAGCTAACAAAGCACTCCAATTTCTACTCACATCAAGAATTCTTCCTTGGGGAACATTGGTGTGTAAAGGCTACACTACGGTAAAAACACCAAGCTTGGATTTGATTTTTGTGAAGATGATGAGCATCATCAAATACTGTATTTGGTAGAAGATAAAGAGGAAGTGCTCAAAAATCTAGTTCAACGAGCTCAATTTTGTTGAGAAGTATTGAGTAGAATAGATGCAAGAAAGCGAATAAGCAAGCAAAAGTATGCCAAGAAACGAGAAGAGTGGCATTGCTTTGGGAAATTGGGTTGCAAAGGTAACAAGAACGTAAAATGCAGCAACATCTAGGGCATCACCATGCCTATTATTTATAGGCTTTCTCATAGGGGAGGCACCAAGTGTATCGATGGCCTCACCTGGGAAGAGACGTGCAACATGCTCAAGATTTTCTTGGAGAATGTCATCCGTGATGCCATATTATGCATAGAGCAGGCCTCCTACTGCAAGACTACCATATCAATGGATGATGTCTATGCCCTCAAGCACCATGGCCATACTCTCTATGACTTTGGTGGTTAAGGGGCTGTCCCTTTTCTCTCTCTTATCTCTCTTTTGGTGTTTCTCAACACCACTTGCTCTTGTTTTTTGAAGGTAGGGCAATACAAAACCAAATTTTAGCACAATTTTTGGAGAAAATTGGTTCAATTTTGGACATATATAACGTTATCCACTTCAAATGTTCAAGTCATAATCATTAGCACTCTAGGGAGTATTCTAAACCTTTTGGACTCAAAGAATCCCACAAGAATGGACTAGACCATGCCTATAGCTTAGAGAGGAAAAAGGTCTCTAGGCTAAGAAGTTTGTGCCAAGTTTGAGTAATAGAATGAGGCCACCCAATGTTGAATCTCTCAGAGAGTACTTTGAAGAGCTTAAGACCCAATGTCTCTAGAGTAAGAAGTTTGTGCCAAGTTGGAATGGTAGAACGAGGCCACCCAATGTCGGATCTCTGAGAGAATACTTTGAAGAGCTTAAGACCCATCTTTAATGATTTGGAATCACATCCGACCATCTTCTAACTCAATCAAGCAAGGTAGTTCCTTTCTAAATGCCTTGACAAGTCGCAACACCGTTAAGATCAAACCCAAGAGCTAGGTCACATATGCTTACCACTACAAGAGGTTGTGTGCTCTTGTGACGCTGTTAGCGACAGAAATACATTGGGTTTTTATAACCCCCGGCGTCGCTAAGACCGTCACTAACAGCGTCGATACGAAAACGTCGCTACAGCGGTCGATATATGCGTTGCTATAACTGTCGCTATATAGCGACGATTATAGCGACGTTTGCAGGCCATCTATAGTGACGCAACAGAGCCTTATATAGCGAGGTTCATAGCGACGCCCAAAAGGAAAAAAATTTGGTGGATGCCCTGTCACCCATCAACCATATTGAATGTTTCATTAATTGATTCACCTTTGAAAAAAAGTGCAAAGGTAGATATAGACCCAAAATAGTCACCCACAAGACAATATAACCATTAACTCCATCATCCATAGTACGTATTTTTTGCAAAATAAAGATACAAAACTGACAAGCGTGAATTGATGAAAGTAAATCAATGACAATTGTACACATCATAGGCAAAATCACTTGATTGTTAAACTTTGCAAATGTAATAGTTACAACACCATTGTCATTATTGAAAAAATATACATGGTTTTCAAAAAGACTTATAAAAGTCGTCTCATGATACATAAGCTATGACAAAAAGAAACTAATGTTATCTAGCTACGGCTAGACTGACATCGTTTAATCAGACATCTCATCGCGTCCAAGCGGCGTATCTGTCGAATTTTGCAAAAAAAAAACAATAAGACAACTTTTTGTAAGTATAAACATATAGCGAAGTTTATAAAACAATACAACAAATAGAAAAGAGTAAACCCTAATACTACCTATGCTGCCGCAAGAACTCAGAATGTCCATCAGGGCGTTTAAGCCCTTCCTTCCTGTGTACTCGCGCTCGTACGGTGTGGGATCACGTCCTGTCATCGACCACTGTCAAAACATACAAAGAATCCATTATGTTAGAATTTAAAAATCCATAAACCCTAAACTATCAAACATAAAGAGCAATGCAAAAACACTTACAAAATCGGCCTCAAATGATGCCCACCCGCCGCTCCCCAAGTGGTGCGAGCTCCCTCCCTCTACTCGCGCTCTGGCTGCCTCCTTTTGCTGCCTCCACTTGTCGGGATTCTCGTACGCTGCTTTCTTCGCATTCTTCCAATCTTCTTTGGCCAGCCAATGTGGTATGTTCCACCCATGCTTGATTGCTTTTTGCATTTCGGAACGCTTGTGCTTGCAGTATTCGCGTATTCGAACCTTCATCATGTCTTCATTGAAGCGCTCATCCCGTGTTGGAACGGGAAACTCGTCATGAAGCATGCTGATGACTCCGTCTTTTAAATCACTCGGTACTTCACTCCAGGTGTTTAGTATGTAGTGTCTAAACACTACATAGCAAAGACCGCGCATGCACGAAATCACCTTCTTGCCTTCATCATCCAAGATGATGCCGTTGTTGAAGTCGACGGAGTAAGGCAAGCCCTCTTGCCGCTGATGCGTGAACCTGGGTGTCCCGGTAGGGGTCTCTAGCGGCGTGTCGACGGGGTACGGACGTAGGTGTCTCCACTGGAGTCTGAGCCCCGAAGCGAGGAGTGTCCACTGGAGTGACTCTTGGAGGAGTAGCTAGTAGTGTGTAGCCGCTAGGAACGGCAGTCAGCAGTGCAAAACCTGATGTCGATGGTGATGCCATGGCTGGTGTCGGGGCGGGCAAAGAAGGGGAGGATAAAGAGCCTTGTCGAACACGAGGCGGTGTCGAAGCATCGGCGGTAGCATCCCCACAACAACCGCCACTGCCACCACTAGAGCGCCGGTGCCTAGACGAGTGTGAAGATCGTCTCATCGACACCGAAGCTTCGGAGCACGCTAAATGCTCCGAAACAGAGGGAGATGCAGATGGAGTAGGAACGCGCGATGGTGCACTACAATGATGATGCTCCATGTACCACTGTCTCTGTTGGGGTGACAAAGAAGAAAGAAACTCCTCATCATCCATACGTGCATTAAACACACGAGCATTTAAACTTAATATTGAATGAATGGAGTAGAAAACATGGACAAGTAGATAGATAGATAGAGAGAGAGAGAGAGAGAGGGAGGGGTTCCTGTGTAGAGAGTTTTCGTTGAATGAGGGTGAATTTGTAAAAGCACTGCGCTCCGGGTGCGATGGAGACTGAAGCTGCAATCGCAAAGGAAGTCCGTATCTGCTCATAGATGTTGCTTGCCCCACCACTAAATCTAGTTGATCGGGTGAAAGAGACGCTAAGAAGCAGTAGTAGTGCTTCTTAGCGTCTCTTTCACCACTAAATCTAGTTGATCGGGTGAAAGAGACGCTAAGTAAGCAGTAGTAGTCCTTCTTAGAGTCTCTTTCACCCAATCAATAGCGATGAGACAAGCTGCATCTATGAGCATAGACAGATCACTCCCTTCGTGATTGCATCTTCAGTCTCCATCGCACCCAGAGCGCAGTGCTCGTCGTCCTTGCTTGTGAAACATACCTAGAGCATACGTACCTGGAGTGGACGCAAAGACCATTAAATACAATGACGCAATGACGTATATAATAGAAATGGACAAAAATCCACGTGAACACAATATATATTATAAAACGGAGCAAAATTGTTCAAAACGGAGAATCGTACAAGAATCCCAACTATCTCTTTCTTTTTTGACGTAGAACTTTAAGGTGCTTCTAGCTTTGGAATGTTCAAAGGCTAGCAGCAACAGAACGCATTCTTCTTATATTCAACTTGAGTGATGGAAGAGGCAAGTCGATAACTCAAAATTTTCAATCGAAAGAGAGAGAGAGAGAGAGAGAGAGAGAGAGAGAGAGAGAGAGAGAGAGAGAGAGAGAGCGCACACAATCAAATCTTGCAGTCGACCAACCAGGTGGTGGAGCTGCATGTGGCCATGGATTGCCCAGGATGTGAGCGCAAAATCAAAAGAGCATTATACAACATGGAAGGTACCTAGAGAGCCATAGTTTTTACAAAACGGAGCAAAATTGTTCAAATACAATATTTATGGCTTTAAGAGATCTCTCTCTCATCCTCGCATAGCTCAGCATAACTTCCTATATATATATAGAGCTCTCTGTTTAAACAAATGTCCTCCGTTTCATTTTGTAGATCCTCTGCATGCACCCCATAGAGAGTAGCAGCTTGATGTTCGTCTGGCACCATCTCAACGACTTCTGACTGAGCATCTTCTCCGATCTCCTCCATTGATGCCGTTGTGATTAGCACATGGTAGCCTTCATACGTCCGTGCACTACGAGGGGCTACCTTTATGACGTACCACCAATTTGATGTAGACTTTGTAGGATGAAATATCACCTGCCAGAGCCACATAACTTACATGAGAGCTTCCAAGCACATAAATTCTAAAATGGGATGTTAACTATTTACATACTTACTTGTTCACAATGCTCGGGTAGTATGAAAGTGTCTCTTAGGTCAGTCCATTTCTTACTTGAATCCACCTCAAGAAAACCAGAATCTCCTGTACGCACAATAGCGTTGCGACCCTCCATGATTATCTTGAACCATTGCACGTCGAACAAGTGGACAAAAAATCCTCTATAATCGATCCTCAAAATCTCTTGTAGCGTGCCGAAGTAAGTGAGTTCCGCCACCACAGGATCTGCATCAGAGGACCGTTGTCGACTAAACTGTTCAAATTTTGCCATGATTCCACAATCTTGAGTAAAACGCTTTTTGTTGATCCGTTCCACCCTAAAATGTCGACCTTTACACCATGCTGCTGTGTATGACTTATACTACAATGAACAAAGATTATGAGTGGCCGTTTGAACATCTAGAAAGTCACTAGTCGTACATTGCAAACTTACCTTGGTCGCGCAACCCCCATAGTACTTCCACTCTTCCTCGGTCACTTCTTCACCGCATTGTTGTGCGCTTTTCAATTGGTTGTGCAACCATCTTAAGCTCATGAATGTTGGTAGGCTCTCCATACTCATCGAATAGTGTATCGGTGGTCGTGTTCCCCGTCTCCACTCGATTCTTGCCCTTTGTCGCTCTTGCTTTGCATCCTCATATTGTAAAATCCACTTTTACATCACTGGATTGTGAAGCATGCAAAATCGGTTGATTTTAGCCTCTAGATCTTCCGTCATCTTCTTCTCAACACCGAGATTGCACATGACAATCCCAGATATGCGCTCATCATCTATGGTTCGCCATAGCGTGTCCCGAGCTTTATCAAATCCATCTAGCGACTCTCTAATGTACACTAGGGATTCTGATACCAGCCAACCTTCTGCCATGCTACCCTCCGGACGTGCCTTCTGACGCACATATCCCTTGAGAGTTTTCATGAAACGTTCTAAAAAGAACATCCATCTGGAATGTACTGTGCCAGCTATTTCCACCTCATCAACTATGTGAACAAGAAGATGCACCTGAATGGTTAGCATGGTAGTAGGAAAATGTTTCTCAAACATGCACACAACCTCCGCAGCATTTAGTTTGGCGAATGGTATGGAGTCTACATTGATCTCCTTTTGTGAGATCCATTGCACCAACTTCGCAAGTTTGTAAATTGTGTTACGGACGTCAAGAGACAAACATCCCTCAATGGCAACCGGTAAAATAAACTGCAAAACACGTGCAACAATGATATTAAAGTCCACACACAAATTTGTTACACAATTCCCACTATGATATATTCCCACTATGAACACACCTGACACATTTTATGCCAGTCGTGTGACTTCAAACCGGTAAGCTTTCCTTCTTTAGTAAAACACGTTCGGAGCGAGTGCATTACGCCAGTGGGGGTCTGCAAAGATCGAATGGTCTCTTTTAGTTTGCATTCTTGGGCTCCTGTGAAAATCCATGGTGCTTTAGGGAGTTTTATCGATCCATCGGACACTGTTTGCGGCCAATATTGCTCCATACTATCCACATTTCTAAGGTCAACCCTGGCTCCCAAAGTATCTTTCTTGCCGGTCAGATGGTCCCATAGTAGATTAGCCACATTCTTGAATATGTGCATTGGATCGAGCAAGTGATTGATCATGAGTCGGGGCCAGTATGGTAACTCGTACCATAGAGATAGTCTCTTCATCCCTGGGGGCAATCCGTCATCACACATCTCCTTCTGCTCTAACCATGCTTGTGCAGACATCCTCGGTGGCTCTCTTCCCAAAAAGCCGTCGCGTAACACATGATTCTCTGAAAGATACGCTTAATGACCTTCGTAGATTTGCTTCTTCAATGAGGGTGCCCTACGTGCATTCAGTCTAGGTCTACATGTGACACATGTTCTGTATCCGCTTGTTTGAAGCCCGCATGTATACACATGATAATAGATCAGCTTGAGAAAAACCAAGATTTACAGTGTTTGAGTGAGGAGTGTAAATCACCTGAGCAGTCTGTTAGTCCGGGATAGTCATGCATGGTCCACATTAGAATGTCTTTGATCAAAGCATTCCGTCGACCTGTGTGTCGGCTCATATCCACCACTTCTATGCCAATCCACAATTGTTGTAGCTCTTCCAATAGTGGACGAAGATACACATCCATATTCTTCACTTTATATCGCCCCGGCACAATGAAGCTTAGCCATAGGTGCCCCTTCTTCGTAGTCAACCACGGGGGAATGTTGTAGTTGACGATGACAGCAGGCCATACACTGTAAGATATTGATCTTTGACCAAATGGATTTACGCCATCCATAGCCAGGCCTAAGCGCAAATTTCGAGCTTCCCTGGCAAAATCCGACCATGTTCCATCTATATGTTTCCAGGCTGCGCAATCTGCAGGAATTTGTAGCACACCAACCGAAGATTTATTCTCCTCATGCCATGATGCTAGGGTGGATATGGACTTACATTCGAAGAAATGCTTGATGCGAGGAAGCAGAGGAAAATGTCCAAAACCTTTTGCGGAATTTTTGTTCCATGGAGATCTACTCGATATCTCTCGAAATCACATTTCGGACACTTCTCCATGTCTATGTATTCCCCTTTGAAAAGAATGCAGTCATTAGGACAAGCGTGGATCGAATTGTAATCCATCCCCAAGTTTTGCAAAATCTTTCTTGCTTCCTCTCGAGAATCTGGCATCACATTATCAGCTGGTAGTATTGAGCAATCTACACAACATAAAAATACGGTACAATTGTGTAAAAATCTATCAGATCATTATACATTTAGAGTTTTATTAAAGTAAACTAATTGTAATAGATCACCTGAAAAGCGCTGTGACGCTAGTGTCACTCCATCCAAACTTTGCATGCATGTTGAGAAGAACCAGGAGCGCTTTCAATCTAGACACACGTGCTCCATTATACAATGGCGTATCGGCTTCACTTTTCATATCATCATAGATAAGCCTTTCTGAATCCATGATCGTCTCGATCATTTCGTCAATCTCGGGCTCAAACATTGCCTCGTTGGGAATGTGGTCTGCATGATCATCCCCCGAGCTGTCAGAGGCTACATATTGTGGCCTCACATATGCTGCTTGACCAAAGCGCCTGCGAACACGTCTATTGGTTGCAAGATTGCTGCTTGTTGGCCAGCGTCAGAGTCCGACGAGTTATAATTGGGAATAACTCGATCTATAATAGATGGATCGAACTCGCTAAATTTGTGAACGTGCTGCAAAGAAACGCGTCTTGTTCGTCGCACAACATGCTTGCATTGATTACAAGGACATAAGATCCTCGTTGAGAGATAGGTGTTTCGGTTGGACGGCCCCACATCCTCGTCACTACTCATAATGAGGGTAAAAATCTTATAACTTGGACAACAAATTTAATCTTCTATTGACATTCTTCATCTTTTATCTCTCTGTGTCTCTCTCTCTCTTTGTTCACACTGTAAACTCCCTCACATTCTGTAGTCATGTCCAATCCCTGCACACCTCGGTCTAGAGGTGCACGGAGATCAGAACCACCGAGTTATAATCTTGTCTTTATTGGTCAATGCCTATATTTGTGGGTACAAGAAATCTACACACCCACGTCTACATGATAGTGCATGTAGACGAAACCCATTTGCCTCTTCTCTAGCTGTAGCATTTCACAGCATCTTAACATCTTTTCACAGTAGATCTTTTCACCGTTCGTCTAACTCTAATTTTTTAATCGTAATCTCGAAGGTAGACTCTAATATAAAAACTCAATTCAAAACCTTATCTTAAATCTAACCTAATTGAACATGTGGTGATTCGCTCCATTGAAGGGTAAAAGACATACCAATGGGGCTACTAGCTGTGTAGATGTGAATGGGCCTCACATATACAAATACTTCAATGCAAGAGTTTAATACTCTCACCTCTCCACCCCGTCGATCCATGACCCAGGTGATGGGACAAAATCCTCCTCGAAGCTGGCCCAGCCGCCACTCCCCAGGTGATGGGATAATCCCGTCTTGATGCAAACTCTAGCTGCGTCACTTTGCTGCCACCACCTGTCTGGATTGGTCATCCTCTCCTCCCTGATACCCCTCCACTCCTCTCTTTCACGCCAGTCAGGTCTGACATCTGTGCATCTGACCTCCGATGCTTCATGTAGTCGCGCATGCGTCTCCTCATCCAAGCATTGTTAAATGTATTCTCCAGAGAGGGAACTGGAAACTCCCGATGCAGCGTCGCAATAAGATAATCCTTAGAGGCTTTATCATGATCCCTCCAAGAGACCATGACAGACTACAGCGTGTCAAAAAACCTGTTTACACAACTATTGTATGCGGCCCATCACTTGCTTCCCCTCAGTGGTCATAATGGTCTCATCTTGATGAGGTAGGCGTATCGCTTTGGCATGTCCCTCCCGTGAACTAGAGCAACCTTGTCCGATGAATGCTCATCATCCAGGCCTCTAGGTGACCCTGACGCAGTGTTCGGGTCACTCCTCAACATCTCCGACACAGTGGTCGGGACACCACTCTCAAATGCGTAGGCAGTATAATCCTTCGGTGTACTCAAAATAAACCTAAATCTAACTAATCTAATCTAACCTAAATAAACTTAAATCTAATCTAACGTAGATCTAAATCTAACTTTATCTTAAACGATAAAAAGAGGAAAATGTTATAACCTTTCTATCACCCAAGTGTGGTAGATTGGTTATGCCATTTCCCTCTTCAATAACAGGTAAATAACGTAAATAAATCTAAATCTAATTTAATATAACATAAATTTAAATTTAACGTAAATAACCTAAATTTAATCTAATATAACATAAATCTAAATCTAATATAAATAAACCTAAATCTAATCAAACATAAATCCAACTAAAAATAAACCTAAATTTAATCTAATTTAACTTAAATAAACCTAAATCTAATATAACGTAAGTCTACATCTAACCTAATCTTTAACGTCTTTTGGGATAGTTTCCTACGACGTTAAAACTCTCTTCTTCTCGTGTGTGTGTGTGTGTGTGAGTGTGTGCCAATAAAAAGAGAAAAATGGTATAACCTTTCTATCACCCAAGTGTGGTAGATTGGTTATGCCATTTCCCTCTTGAATAACAGGTCTTGAGTTCAACTCCTCGTCGGCTAGATCTTTAAGGTCTCTTGAATTAGTTTCCTACGACGTTAAATTAAACTCTCTTCTTCTCGGGTGTGTGTGTGTGGGTGTGTGTGCACGCCAATAAAAGGAGAAAAATGGTATAACTTTTCTATCACCTGAGGGTGATAGATTGGTTATGCCATTTCCCTCATGAATAACAGGTCTTGAGTTCAACTCCTCGTCAACTAGATCTAGTCAACTCCTCGTCGACTAGATCTTTAAGGTCTCTTGGGATAGTTTCCTACGACGTTAAGACTCTCTTCTTCTTCTTCTTCTTCTCTCTCTCTCTCTCTTTTTTTTCCTCTCTCAATGTGTGTGTGTATTCTTTGTTTATGCATGTGTGTGCGTTTTTTGTTTATGCATGTGCTCTCTCTCTCTCTCTCTCTCTCTCTCTCTTTTCCTCTCTCAATGTGTGTGTGCATTCTTTGTTTATGCATGTGTATGTGCGTTTTTTGTTTATGCATGTGCTCTCTCTCTCTCTCTCTCTCTCTCTCACACACACACACACACACACACACACACACACACTGTGTGTGTGTGTGAGAGAGAGAGAGAGAGAGAGAGAGAGGGAGAGAGAAAGAGAGAAAGGGAACATGAGAGTGAGGAGAGGGAAGGAGCATACCTGGTTCTCCTTCCTCTCCTCGTGTGTGTGTGTGTGTGTGTGGAGAAGAAAGAGAGAGAGAGGGAGAGTGCGCGTTACCTTTGCTTGCTTGAGCGCGCGCCGAAAACTCAGATTTGAGATCTGAGTTTTCGGACGCTATGAGTGTCGCTAAGTTATAAGTAACTTAGCGACGCCTATAGTGACGCCGTGGGTTTTCACATTTGAGCATCGCATTGCGAGCGTTGCTAATATTAAGTACCTCTTGTAGTGTACCAAACAAGTCATGCCATCCCTATTGAGTACTACCTATGGAGCCTTGATGAGTGGTTATTTGGATCAAATGGGCCCACCTCGTTAACTATCTATACTATTATAAAAGGGGGAGGGATTTCTGCCCCCATCCCTGACACGTGGCGAGCGCTGCTTTATTCGGCCATGTCGGATAGTGTAGCCTACAGTTGTGCGCTTAGAAAGAGAGAGACAAGGACTGCCTACATGGAAAGAGAGAGAGAGAGAGAGAGAGAGAGAGAGAGAGAGAGAGAGAGAGAGCAGAAGGCTGCCGGCCATACTAGTATCCATTAAGGACTCGCCCATATTGGTCTAGGGGCATGCCTAAGGGCAAAACAACAAGTGAACAAGCTAGTACAAGGCCATTCGGTCCACAAATTAAAACTAAAGCCAATAACTTTTTAAGCCATGTGAAAAAGCCATTCCAAAACTCGAAAGGAAAAACATATATCTAGATTATGATCGATATTTGAGAATGTGTGAAAAATGAATATGTGGGAGTATTGTGTTAGAGTTGCGATACATGTTGTGGACTATCTAGCTCTTGCTTATTCATCCTATGGGTAAGCAAGGAACTAGTTCAAGTTATGGACCTCAAAATGCATTTAGAGGGGTGTTGAAATGAGAACACTTCAAAGCACGGTAATTTTGGAGAGTCTTTGAACTCTATGGTGGTATCAAATTTGCCTAACGATGTTGCTCAAACAAAGCCTATAGTTTGTTTTCCATGTTTAAATAAACTAGTTATCCTCCCGTGTGTGTTTCCGTTCCTGACAAATCCACCAAATATAGAGAGCGGATCGATCCGTGTGAAGGCGATGGCCACCGTCAGATGTGATAATTGATCGACGACGCAGGGGAAGCGCACATGTTTATAGAAGGCGGGAGCAGATCGGTCGAAATTCCAGATCTGCTGAGACTATTACTGCTGAGAAGCGTAGAGTAGAATAAGCAAGAACAGCGAAGTAGGAAGGATGTCCGGAAGGGGAAAGGGCGGCAAGGGTCTGGGCAAGGGTGGTGCCAAGCGCCACAGGAAGGTTCTGCGTGACAACATCCAGGGTATCACCAAGCCTGCCATTCGCAGGCTTGCCCGCAGAGGAGGTGTCAAGCGCATCAGCGGCCTCATCTATGAAGAGACGCGTGGCGTGCTCAAGATCTTTCTGGAGAATGTCATCCGTGATGCTGTGACCTACACAGAGCATGCTCGCCGCAAGACAGTCACTGCCATGGATGTTGTCTACGCTCTCAAGCGCCAGGGCCGCACTCTCTACGGCTTTGGTGGCTAGACAGGCCGCCCCTAATCCCTCTCTTCTCTTTACCGGTGTTTCTTAACACCACCTGCTCCTTTGCACTGTTGACTCTTGTCAGCACCGCTCTGTGCTCCAATATTTGTAGCTGTATTGCTGAATTCCGAGGGATGTCTGATGCGGTGAGGATGGGTTTGGGGTGTTCTCGCTGTTGATTTAGTAGCTGCTACTTTATTGCAGCAATAAGTTTTCTGCAAAATTCAGGTGGTTGCTGATGGCACTTATGTCGAATGTATTTCTGGGATAAGATATGGGTGAGTCTTTGTTTTGAAAGTGATGAGTAAACTTTGAGCCTAATGCATCCTGAGCTTGGCTTAACATTTCCTTTCTATTATCTTGGTTGAAGGGCGATAGTGCTCAATTTAATATCAGTTGGTTATATAGCATGCAGTCTGACCTTTCCATGCATTTGATGTATGGAAACTGGCTAATTAGGAAGTTTGTTAGCATGTTTTTGTGATACAGTTATACCACGTTTTCTATGTATTACGAAGGGTGGTGTATGTACTCTAAATAGTCCATTGTAAACAGATTTGTCATGGGTCTTTCTGGTTTGTGATGTTTGCCAAATGCGATCTTGGTGAGCATTGTTTGCATATTTAAGCACTTGGAATATTACCTCTTTGATAGCATGGAAACACTCTACTTGACTCTGTTCGATATCTAGTGAACGCTCTACTTGACTGTTATACTACATGCAAAGGTAATTTTTACGCTCTTTTTGGTAGCATGGAAACACTCTACTTGACTTTGTTCTAGATCTAGTGAACATTTGATCTTTTACTATAACTACTACTTGTCTTAACAAAAGAGAGCGTATGCAATGATCTATGATGATAAACTTGTATATGTGCGTGAGATTATTCCCCCCCCCCCCCCCCCCCCCCCCCCCCCCCCCCCCCCCTCTTCTGGTAAATAAAACTTTGCAGCATTCGTAAATCCACATTAACCATTTACTTTATTTGCATATGCATTTTCTTATGATATTTGTACTAAATCTATCACATTGTGTTAAATTTGATGAGAATTTACGTTAAATTTATGCAAATCAAATACAAGGTTGGATATGTGTTCTAAGCATGGGAGTAGCAAAAGTATACACTAGAGTCAAGGCAAAGCCTAGACTCACTTCTTGTGCCTTTGATCACTACCCTTTAGTCATTTCTAGTTGGTAAGCACTCTAAAATTAGAAATCGTGGGTTTCACACAGATTGAGCTTGAAGTGGAAAAGACATATATGCTTGAAATCTGAAGAAATATCTTGGTTGATGAATGTTTGGCCAAATTTTGATGAGAATTTATGTTAAATTTATGCAAATCAAATATAAGGTTGGATAGGTGTTATACAAGCATGGGAGTAGCAAAAGTATACACTAGAGTCAAGGCAAAGCGTAGACTCACTTCTTGTGTCTTTGACCACTTCCCTTAAGTCATTTCTAGATGGTAAGCTCTCTAAAATTAGAAATCGTCGGTTTCACATAGATTCCTCCCTCTTTTAGTAAAATGAAGTTCAAGACAATATCAAGGCTATATGGGTTCAAGCTTTCTCAAAGGAATTCACTTGCTAAGTCTTCGTTTAAAGTTTTTTGATAGTTGTCAAAAAATTCTAATCTCATTTTGAAAGAGTCATTGAAATAAGGCAACCTAGGAAAGATTAGGTATGCAATGAACTCAGTGTTGGAAGCCTCCTCCAATGAGCAGCTTGAGGTGCAAGACTAAATTAGTGCTCTTCAACAACAGCTAAAAATGGAGGAGGATCTCACCCTTCACACAATGACTTTCTTTAGGGAATGGTGGGTACGCCAGGGCCATAAGCCTACTAAAGCCATGTTCAAAACCCTAAGAAAGAAACATCAAAGAGACATGATTCTATTGCTTTCTATTGGAGCAAATCGAACCTCCCATTAGCATCAACACTGGTATCATCAAGCTTCTTCATAAAAAGGCTCCAAGGAACAATTGGCCAACTGGAGACCCCTCACCATGTTAACGTTCGCGTTTAAAGTTTTTACGAAAGCCATTGCTAGTAGAATTACATTGGCTTTGATAGAATGGTTGTGTGCTAAGCAAAAAGGGTATATATTGGAAGAAGGATCATGGAAGCAATTATTTCCATGTGGGAGGGGATCGAGCACGCTGAAGCTTCTAGACATGATTTCATATTTGTCAAAGTCGACTTTGGCAAAGTCTATGAGATAGGCTAGGATGGTCGTTTATCATCCAAAGTTTGATTATTATGGGGTTTGGCCCCATGTTGGTAAGGTTTTTCCTTACCCTCCTTGGGAATGCATATGCTAGAGTTTCCCTCAACAACTCACTTTTCGATCCCTTCCCGTTACATCGCTTCGTAAGACAGGCATGCCCCCTTGTCTCTTTCCTGTTTTCTATTTCTGCAGACGCCCTTAGCAGGTTAGTGAAAGCCAAAATGGCTAGTGGCAATCTCAAAGGTATTTTATTACAAAATGGCTAGCAACAATGTCTCTCGCAATTCATTGACGACACCAATGGTCTTCTCCTGAACGACGACAAATCCCTGGCTTCATTCTGGGAATGCTTGGATATCTTTAGCGAAGCCTCAAGTTCTTGTATCAATCACAGCAAGACAGGTATTTGATCTTCTCTCTCACCTCTCTCGAAGTGGATGGTCGATTAGGGGTGCAAGATTTTGCAAGATGGAGTGATATTCAGTTTGCTTGGCATCCAGTTTGCATTCAGAGTTATGCTTGGACAGAGATGGCAATGGGTCCTTCAGAGATTCTCAACCAAGCTCAACAGATGGTTGCGGTTTCAATGAAACATAGCAAGTCGTTTTGTAGTTATTACGCACTTTCTTTGTAATTATGTGGTATTCTTTCTTTCTTGTTGGTGTCCCCTTGAAAAGCATCATCAAAGTATGCCGAAACTTGTTGGAATTAGGGTTGCAGAGAAACACATAGCTTGGAGAAGACGAAGGAAGCTCAAGGCACACAATAGAGAGTGTGTTACTTAGTGTGCAATGGAAAGATAGATAGCCCTAGAGTGATGGGCGTATATACAATGCACGGGGGAAAAAAACCTCCTACAGAGCGAAAAAATGCCCCGGCGGTCCTAGTGTGTTCACACACATCACTACCACATGTATATGGTAACAAATCCCCCTTGGAGTGATGCGGTGAACGAGAGTTGGCACATGAGTAAAGCGAAGTGCCATGCTTTGAGGACAGGATCAGTTCACAAAGGGGAGTAAGCCCAAAGCTTTGTGGAAAGCTTCAAGCTTCTCACGAGACAATGCCTTTGTGAAAAGATCTGCAAGGTTGTCTTGTGTTGGCACATAAGCCAAGCTGATCTCTCTTGCTGAGAGCCTCTCCCTGACCTAGTGGTAATGCAGCTCAATGTGCTTTGTGCGGGCATGAAAAACTGGGTTCTTCGCAACTGCCAATGCGCTCTGACTGTCAGTGTAGATAGTGTAGGCAGTGTCTTGTCCAACACCCAAGTCAGCCATAAGGTGTTTGAGCCATACACACTCAACCGTAGCTGTGAAGACTGCCCTGTACTCAGCCTCACAACTCGAAGTGGCCATAGTAGGTTGCTTCTTGCTCAACCATGATATACATGAACTGCCAAGTATGAAACAAAAACCACTTGTGGACACTCGCGTGTCAAAACAACCAGCCCAATTTGAGTCCGAAAAAGCATGTAAGTCTGGCGGCAATGATCCCTCCTTGGGATAAAACAAGCCAAGATGTAAAGTGCCACTAAGGTAGCGGAAAATCCTCTTGACAGCCTGCCAATGCTTAGACCTTGGGCTATGCATAAATCTGTTGATCTGCGAGATTGCAAACTGAATATCTGGCCTCGTGTTGCATACATAAATGAGGCAGCCAACAGCAGTTTGGTAAAGAGTGACATCAGCAGGATCGCCAACATCATGTAGACTCAACTTCAAACCTGTTTCCATGGGAGTGGCAATAGGTTTGCAATCCTCAAGTCCAAACTTACATAGCAATGTCTCTATGTAACTTTTTTGACACAACGCAATACCACCATCACACTGCTTAAACTGTATACCCAAGTAATGATGCAACAGCCCCAAATCTTTCATCTTGAAAGTAGCATTCAAATCAGTCTTAAATTCAGCAATATGTCTCTCATTTGGTCCAGTGATCAGCAAATCATCAACATAAAGAACCACAATGAGAAATACATCATCCTCACGCTTTACATACAATGTGCTTTCTGTTGGACTGTTACGAAAGCCTCGTTTAACCGAATGAGTGTCAGCTTTCTCATACCAAGCACGACGAGATTGCTTCAACCCATACAAAGCCTTCTTACAGTTGCACACTTTGTCCTCTTGTCCTTTTATGACAAAACCGCGAGGCTGCGTTACATAAACTTCCTCAAATATGTCACCATTCAAGAAAGCAGTAACAATGTCTGATTGATGTACATCCCAACCAAAATGAGCTGCCAATGCACATAGAAAACGCACAGTAGTCATACGACAAGTGGGAGCAAAAGTCTCTTCATAATCTATGCCTTTTTGTTGTGCATAACCCTTTGCAACAAGTCGAGCCTTATGGCGATCGATCTCACCATCCGGCTTGCATTTTAACTTGTAAACCCACTTCGTACCAATGGCCTTTTTGCCAGGAGGCAAATCACATAAAGTCCATGTGTCATTCTCTATAAGTGCATCATATTCTGATTTCATGGCAGCAATCCAATTTTCTGAATTTTGTGCTTCATCAAAAGACAGAGGCTCCTCAACATCATGTAAACTAGACACAGCCAAAGCATAACAATCCGATGCATAAGATGCATGGCGAGAGCCTGAACGAGTACGACTAGATAAAGGTGCATCCAATTTACTGTCACGCAAAGTGTGCACCAGCCATTTTGGCATACCTCTAGCCTGCTCATTTTCAGCCCTTTCCTCATCAAGTACATCATGTACATCTGCATCAGTAATAGGCTGTTCTAAAACATTTTTAGAAACCCCCATAGGTTGTACATTTGCCTCATTGGAACTTACATTCGTATTTCCACCACTGAAAAGAGGCAACAAAGTGTCATAAATGTCCTGTGAGCTTACATTACTGTCTCTAGTACATGACAATAAGGGTTGAATAGAGTCTTCCACAAACACTACATCCCGTGAAACCAGAATACGTTTTGTTTGCGGATGATACAACCTGTAACCTTTGCTTTCAGCACTATAACCAACAAAAATACATTTGACAACCTTATCATTCAATTTTCTGCGCTGCACTTGTGGCACCAAAGCATATGCCAAACAACCAAAAACACGCATGTGCTCAATAGAAGGCTTTCTATCATGCCATGCTTCATATGGAGTAATAGACTCCAAAGCTTTCGTAGGACACCTGTTAAGTATATAAGTGGCACACATGATGGCCTCAAGCCAAAAAGAATGCGGCAAAGCTTGAATTTTGACCATACATCGTGCCATTTCCATTAGTGACCTGTTTTGCCTCTCAGCAACACCATTTTGCTAAGGTGTATAAGGCACTGTACATTGGTGTTTTATCCCACGACTAGCCAGAAATGCATTAAATTCATGAGACATATACTCCCCCCCTCGATCGGAACGGAGGGTGCCCATAGTACATTTTGAGACATTTTCAGCCATAGCCAAAAATTGTTTGAAGCACATAAAAACTTCGGACTTCGCTTTAAGCGGAAATACCCATGCATGCCTGGAGTAATCATCAATGAAAGTCACGAAGTACAGGTAATTGCCCAAGGACGGAGTTTGCATGGGCCCACAAACATGACTATGCACAAGCTGCAACCTGCATGTGGCCCGAACTGAACCATCCTTTGGAAACTTAGAACGCTGCATTTTACCCAGAATACAGCCTTCACAAACATGTTTGACAGGTGCTTCAAGAGGCGGCAAAGAAGCAACCATATCAGATTTCTGCAAACGCAGCAAACTGGCAAAATTCAGATGACCAAAACGTGCATGCCAAAGTTTTGCATCTGAAATAGCCCTTGAATCTACAACAGCATTTGCAAAATTTTGTCCACATTTGTCATACAAAGTGAGCTTATACAGCCCACGGCACAAAAGCCCAGATGCAACAATTTCATCACCAAAACTGAGATCATGAACTGTACATCTGTCATCCACAAATTTGACTACAAGTCCAAGTCTAGCAAGTGCGGATACAGACAAGAGATTCTTCTTGATCCCAGGTACATAAAGTGCATCAACAAGTGTGAAGGAACTTCCATTAGCAGCAGTGAGCACAATCTTTCCAACTCCCTGAACTGGATAAGAGGCGTTGTTGGCACAAGTGACTGAATTCCCATGAGGGACAGACTCGAGAGAGGTAAACAATTCACGATGTGAGGTAATGTGCTTTGTAGCACCACTGTCGAAATACCACACATGTGAATCTGCAGCAACTGACAAGCATGCATCATGGACAGCAGGATTGTATGTGCACTCTGCGCTAAAAGCCCATTCTGCATCAACATCAGCATCACAATCTCCTTTCACAGAAGACTCAACAATGGCTGCATTTGTAGTGGAACCAGCATTTGCAGTGGAACCACCCTCTTTCTTCTTAGCCTCTTTGGCCTTCAACTTAGGACACGACTTGATCAAGTGATCATTGGCTTTACAATAATGGCAACGCATCTTCTTTTTGCCCTTATCACCAGAATTGCCAGACGAAGTGCTGCCACCAGAAGCATTAGGAACATAATTTTTTCCACTCGCAGCAGAACCATAAGAAGTGGCTACATTACTGTTACCACCCTTTCTTTGAGAAGCAATAAAAGCCTGTTCAACTGCACGCTGCCTAGTCCTGTTTTTTCTAGAAAGTGACTCTTGCAACAGTAATGTGCATAATGCATCAAACTTGACAACTTCAGGATTTCCTTGGGTCATGAGTCTCCAAGTACTAGCAAAAGTCTGGTAGGAATGTGGTAAGGCATCAAGAACAGTCTGCACAAGGGAACTGTCTGAAATGACTTCACCTGCAGAAATGAGTTGCTCATTGATATCCTTGACACTAGCAAGGAAAGTGTCCATATCATCTTCCTCATACATAATCTTCGACTCTAGCTCTTTACGCAGCAAAGCAATTTTAGCCTCATTGCGGCTTGCATAAAGACCTGCTAGAATATCCCAAGCCTGTTTTGCAGATTTTGCTGAACGGATGTGAGGAATAATGGTGCGCTTCACAGACAACGCAATCAATGCATGAGCCTGCGCATCCTTAACATCCCAACGAGCTTGTTCTGCCGTAGGCAAAACAACTCTAACAGCTGCAATCCTTGCTGCAAGACCTGCAACATCCTCAACATCGCCTACATCTTCAGAACCAGGACGTACATCAATGCCCTGCACAATGTTCCAGACACCTTTTGACACAAGAACATGTTGCATCATATAAGCCCACATAGGGTAGTTGTCCCCATCCAACCTGTCCTCAGCAGCAAACATCTTGAACACATCTGTGTTGTTGTTGTCAGCCATGGTAAATGCTGCACCTGATGTGAAAACTGCCCGAAAATAGGAGAAATGGAGCGGGAACAACTTGTGCTATATAGCACAAACCGTAGAAGACTATAAGGCACCTGTTATGCAGAAAACGGCACTGACAGAAAATCTGCACAAAATGACGAAATAGCCTGTGCAGTACTGCCCGTAGTGGAAACGGAGGCCGAAATGAGCCCAAATCAAAATTCTGAGCAGATCAAGCTCTTCAAGCTTACCCAAAATATTTGTCGACCTGCGAACGCTTGCCAAAGCTCACTGAAATCGGAGAAAGTGAGCAGGCGTGTGCTGGAGCAGCTGGCAACTAAGCCTGGGAGGACGTGACCTGCTCTGATACCAATTGTTGGAATTAGGGTTGCAGAGAAACACACACAGCTTGGAGAAGACGAAGGAAGCTCAAGGCACACAATAGAGAGTGTGTTACTTAGTGTGCAATGGAAAGATAGATAGCCCTAGAGTGATGGGCGTATATACAATGCACGGGGGAAAAAAACCTCCTAAAGAGGGAAAAAATGCCCCGGCGGTCCTAGTGTGTTCACACACATCACTACCACATGTATATGGTAACAAAACTGCCTGTGGTCAGGAGATCCCCTAAAGAAAGGAATGGCCAAGGTGCAATGGAATATATGTTGCCTCCCGAAGGAGGAAAAGGGTCTAGGCCTTATGAACATCACGGCTTGGGTTGACAAACTTGCTGTCAAACTAGTCATCAGAGGTCTTGAGCAAAGGGAAGAAGAGCGGGTGGTGCTTCTGTTCAGAAACCTCCATAAATTTAAGATCAGTAAACCTAACGGCTGGTATTGCCTCCCTTGGGTCACCATCTTCTTCGGGGCTAATAAAGTTAGTGCTAGTGGATCGGATCTCCTCAAGTCACTGTGGAACGTGTGGAACCGGTACAGAAGTCACATCAGAATCAACTGCGACTCCAAGCACAGTTTCCCTATCAGAGGACAGGATTCTCTATGGTGGTTTCTTCCTCCTCTTCCCCCTCTCAACCCACAACAATTCAAAACTGCAAGGAGAGTTCATCGCAAAGGCCTTGTTAAATGACAAGACCTCTGGCACAAAACCGTATATAGGTGGCTCAATGATACAAAACTTATCCACAAAGCTCGCCTCCAACTATGGGAACTAAATCTAGTCAAAACCAGAAGGTCTAGCTTCCCTAAAACATCTGAATGGATGTTGGACCTCAGCACTGCTCCCTCAACTAAGGTCATCTATTGGCAGCAAGGGAGTATGTTCTCCCACCCACCTTCCTTGCCCCCTATTTTGCCTACCCCTGTGCATGTTCTTCTTAATGCTCGTTGGAATGTGTCTTTGGACAAGAAGCAATGGCACTTTAAGTTCAAAAATGTGTGGAATAGAGGAATACTTACTAAACATTCAGTTCTGCTTTGGTTAATCCTGCATAAAGCTGTGTGGACAGGCAGTCGCATTCGGACGACAGGGTTAGGGCCGGGCGTGTGTGTCAACTGCCAAAGGCAAGTGGAGGATATGCCCCACTTGTTTATGAATTGCATTAAAATTCAAAAAATACTTGCTCCACTCTATGCTACACTGTGCCTTTGCCCGAATTGGAAGCAATTGCTATTGGGGGACTCAGTCTCCATCTTCTCAGTTGTATGGAACAGAATTAGGGGTGTATTTTTATGGATCATTTGGAAGGAGAGGAATAACATGTTGTTTGACGACTCTTACCAAACTAAATGTCTGAGAATTGTGTTTGCTAATGTCAATTTGCAGATTAACCAACTGATGCTTGACCAGTGTCGCCTCTACCAAGCTAATTACAAGGTGCTAATCGACTGCATGGGATTCTACAACAGCTCAAATATAAACAAGCAACAAGAGGTGCTGCTTGATGGGTCTTATACTCACCTCCAAAGGATGATTGACGAATGCAGGAATGAAGGAGAAAAGCTTCAAAGGCAGTACAATAATGGGATCAGGTTGCTACAACACATACAAAAAGTTTTGAGTGAGCTCCCTAGACACTGAACAATATGTATATGAAGATATCTTGCTAACTAGGTGGCGGTTTGTATTTCAAGGTAGCATGGAAACCAAGTTGATGTATATGAACATTGCACTGTTTTGTATCCGAGATTATCTTGTAATTTTGCCCCTCTAATTTAATTCACAAGCGCCCCCCTTTATGGCAAAGGAAGTTTATTGGTGGACCTAAAAGGAGCACGGTGGAGTCACTGTTTACGACTTGCATTTTGTGACATAGTGTGGGAAAAGTGGTTGCCCTCATTTCGCTCGCTCTCTGAGTCTGAGCTGACTACAACACACTACAGTGCCTAGCCCAATCATCAATACACTGCCCGCTGGCCTGTTGAAGACTGCTCATTTTGCTGCTGCAGTGCACCACTCAGTAACAACACGCCTAGACTTGAGGGACGGTGCCTATTGTTTGGTTCTATTGACTGCAATTCCGTGTCTTGCAATGCACTGGGCCTCATCCAGAGCTACCCGGCCCCCACATCAGCGCTCTGCAAGCCCGTAGAGGCTAGGGCCTACATGCCTCGCTCAAGCCCGTCACCAACTCTCAGCTGAGAGCTCAACAACGACTGTCTAATATTGCACGTGCAGCTCATTCCTTTTGTGTTACTGTATTTACCCATTCGATGTTTGATTTGAGGGCACAAACTCCCTTTCCCACGGTGTCGCTGCCTGGAGCATTTTGTTTTTTGGCTCACAATCCTAGCCAAGGGACCTTTCCCACGAGGTAAAACTCTGCCACATCTTCAAGGAGCCACTGCAAGCTCGAGTCACTTAGGGGGAGATTTTCGCAGCAGGTGATCACAAACTCAAAAGGGGGAAAAGAGCCACATTTGGAAGAACCTCTCGAAGCAAAGCAAGGTTCTTCGTTGTGAAAGCTCAAAAGCTACTTCAAAGCTCAAACCAATGCACACTTTTGTGAACTGGTTCAGACCCTACCTGTACAGTATATTTGTACGTGGTAAGACTGCCCCACTACTTTCACATAAGCGCACACACACAAGCACCACACACATAATAATTGAAATATATGTGTGCTTTGTACCATTAGCCGGGACGTACCCTCGACGAAATGGACCAATGAAGATCGACATCAACATGAAAATTACGACATGAAGACAACAACATATAAAACCAACAACATGAAGATGGAAATGACAACTGCCAACAACGACGACAAAGACATGAAGATTAATTTTGGAGGGGATACACATGATCACCCCTTCACACAAAATGAACAAATAAAATTTCTTGTACTCTAGGTCTACTATTGAACGTACTAAGTCTCACTTGTGAACCATAGTGATGGAATCCAATTGAGAATCACTATGACGTATCATGGGACATTGAACCATGGTGATGAAGCAAATTGAACCACCATGATGTATCAAGTAGATGAATCATGTTAGCCTAGGAGTACATGACACAAATTCATGAACCAAATACATGAAGTCTTTGTACAACCCCAAGTTTGGCTTAAGGGGGCGATTGTAAGGGTAAGCCCAACTTGTGGTGCCATCTGGGAAAGCCCTCTAGCCATCTAGGAAAAGATCAATGATGAAATGGTCCAATAGCAAGAGGGTGCAACCTCTCTAACCAATGATTGTAAAGCACCAAGCCTACTTTAGAGGCCGTTTTCTAATGAAGCATTTGGTATTATCATTGTGTCTATATTGTCTCTCTATGTTGTTTCTCTTTGCATAGCCTAACCCTAATCTTCCATATCTCTAACCCTAACTTTAACACCATGAGTAAGCTAAGGCTTCACCCTCCATAGCCTAATGCTAATCATTGGTGATTAGGGAGTATGCTTTCATATCAACTAACCCATCAATTGTGATGCTGATGTAGATGCAGAGTGGGCTTTTAGTGTAGAGTGTACTTATGATCGTGCTATCTGTGATGCATGCATGTTAGTTGCTACAGATTCACGTGTGGTACTTTGATAGTGGTGCTACAAAGCACATTACCTCACATCGTGATTTGTTTAGCTCTCTTGAGTCTGTCCCTCATGGAAATACTGTCACTTGTGCCAGCAATGCCTATTATCCGCTTCAAGGAGTTGAAACATTAGGGAAAATTTGGACTCTCAAAGGGGCCCTATAAGGATGTTTGACTTTGTTTTTCTTGTCCAAAGTGGGCAACCCAGTGAAGTCCATGATTGCTTTGTCAAAACCCTATCAACCAACATATCATTGGAAAGATCTTAGAAAGTAGGTTCTAAATCCTCAAATTTTGACAAATTTGGAGTTGATTTGTAGAAATTATGACCTCCCCGCTGAAGCTAAAATGTGGGAAAAGATTCCATTTATAAGACGGAGTTGTCACATAAAAAAATAGAATCTTTTAGAATATAAGGAATCTGATGGAATGCTATATATCAATTGATAGATCTCAATGAGTACATTCTAATTCCAGAAGGTCCGACAAGTTTTGATTTTATTTGTAAAAAATTTACCGTGTACCCGTTTTGGACAAGAGAGAGAGAAAGTCAAAGTCCTTATAGGGCCCCTTTGAGAGTCCAAATTTTTCCTAATGAGATTGTGCTTACTGCTGTAAATGGTAGTTCTTTCACACTTGTTGATGCATTGTATGTACCTGGGATCAAGAAGAATCTTTTGTCTGTATCTGCACTTGCTAGACTTGGACTTGTAGTCAAATTTGTGGATGACAGATGCACAATACATGATCTCAATTTTGGTGATGAAATTGTTGCATCTAGTATTTTATGCCGCAGGTTGTATAAGCTCACTTTGCATATGACAAGTGTGGGTAGAATTTTACAAATGCAGTTGTGGATTCTAAGGCTATTCAGATGCACAACTTTGGCATGCACGTTTTGGGCATCTAGATTTTTCCAGTTTGCTGCGTTTGTAGAAATTTGATATGGTTGCTTCTTTGCCGCCTCTTGAAGCACCTAAAAAACATGTTTGTGAAGGTTGTATTTTGAGTAAGATACATCATTTGAAGTTTCCAAAAGATGGTTCAGTTAGGGCTACACGTAGGTTGCAGCTTGTGCATAGTGATGTTTATGGCTCTATACAAACTCTGTCCTTGGGCAATTACCTCCTGTACTTTGTGACTTTCAATGATGATTACTCCAGGCATGCATGGGTATATCTGCTTAAAGCTAAGTTCGAAGTGTTTATGTGCTTCAAGAAATTTTTGGCTATGGCTAAAACTGTCTCAAAATGTACTATGGGCACCCTACGTTCCAATGGAGAGGAGTATATGTCTCATGAATTTAATGCATTTTTGGCTAGTTGTGGGATAAAACACCAATGTATAGTGCCATATACACCTCAAAAAAATGGTTGCTGAGAAGAAAAACATGTCACTTACAAAAATGGCACGATGTATAGTCAAAACTCAAGCTTGTTGCATTTGTTTTGGCTTGAGGTCATCATGTGTGCCACTTATGTACTTAACAGGTGTCCTATAAAAGCTGAGCAGTCTATGAATCCATATGAAGCATGGCATGATAGAAAGCCTTCTATGGAGCACAAGTGTGTTTTTGGATGTTTGGTGCCACCAACGCACTGCACAAAAATGGACGATAAGGCTATCAAATGTATGTTTGTTGTCTATAGTGTTGAAAGCAAAGGTTATAGGTTGTACCATCCGCAAACAAAGCGTATCTTGGTTTCCTAGGACATTGTGTTTGTGGAAGATTCTGTTCAGCCCTGGCTATCATGTACTAGGATAGTAATGTAAGCTCACATGATATTTATGACAGTTTGTTGCCTCTTTAAAGTGGTGGAAGCTCAAATATAAATTCAAATGAGGCAAATATACAACCTAGAGGGGTTTTAGAAAATATTACAGATCAGTCTATTATTGATACAGATGTACATGATGTACTTAATGAGGAAAGGGCTGAGAGTGACCAGGCTAGAGGTATGCCAAAATGGCTGGTGCTTACTTTGCATGACAGTAAATTGGATGCACCTTTGTCTAGTCGTATTTTTTAAGGTTCTCACCATGCATCTCATGCATTATATTGTTATGCTTTGGTTGTGTCTAGCTTATGTGATGTTGAGGAACTTCTATCTTTTGATGAAGCACATAATTTAGAAGATTGGATGGCTGCCATGCAATCCGAATATGATGCGCTTATAGAAAATGACACATGGACTTTATGTGATTTGCCTCCTGGAAAAAAAGGCCATTGGTACGAAGTGGGTTTACAAGTTGAAACACAAGACAGATGGTGAGATTGATCACTATAAAGCTCGACCTGTTGCAAAAGGCTCTACACAACAAAACGACATAGATTATGATGAAACTTTTGCTCCCACTTGTCGTATGACTATTGTGAATATTCTATGTGCATTGGTAGCTCATTTTGGTTGGGATGTACATCAGTAAGTGAGACATTGTTAATGCTTTCTTGAATGGAAACATATTTGAGGAAGTTTATGCAACACAGCCTCGCGGTTTTGTCAAGAAAGGACAAGAGGATAAAGTGTGCAAATGTAAGAAAGATTTCTATGGGTTGAAGCAATCTCCCCGTGCTTGGTATGAGAAAGCTGATACTCATTTGGTCAAATGAGGCTTTCGTAACGGTCAAATAAAAAGCACATTGTATGTAAAGCGTGAGGGTGATGTACTTCTAATTGTCATTCTCTATGTGGATGAACAACTGATCACTGGACTAAATAAGAGACGTTGCTAAATTTAAGGCTGATTTGAATGCTACTTTCAAGATGAAGGATTTGGGGATGTTTCATCATTACTTGGGTATATAGTTTAAGCACTGTGATGGTGGTATTGCCTTGTGTCAGACAAGTTACATAGAGTCGGCATAAGGGTCTAATAACACTCTCCTATGGTCAAAATGTCAAAAAAGTATTTAAATACTCAAATCTGAAGATTAGGCTTGTAGATGCGTAGTTGCAAACCGCAATGGAATTTGCAATGCTTACACTTAATTGAAAGAGCAAAGAAAGATGAACACAATGCAAGTTTCAAGATTAAAATTGCATTAGTATGTCGATTACAAATCAAAACTGAAAAGCCGCTTGAGTGTACATACAACATAACTCTTTCTTCTTCAAAAGATAAGTCTCCTTTTTCACATTAATGTTATCATCTTTTATACCTAGGGCTTTCTAAATGGCCAATGGCTAGTTAACATTGGCGCAGAGCAGCAGACAAGGAGGGATAGCACAGGGAGTTGTGAAGATAGTAGCCACTACAATGCTCGGATGGTGACAAGTAAGAAGCAAAAAATGCCAAGCAAGAAGGGTCAAACATTTTTGGTGCCATTCTTGAAGGTTTTGGTAGGGGTGAAATCACCAATTGCCCCTTCATTTCTTTGCTTCCCATGACCCTAGCAATGATGGCACTGCCATTGCTTAGGAGGAAAAGGGAGAGCTATATTTATAAAAAAAATTGCATGCAAAGGGGATGAGTGGTCTTGGGAGTGCTTGACATGAACATGGGGGGAAGAGGAAGAAAAAAAGGGAGGGTAGCTACACTAGCTCAAAAAAATAACAGAGTATAAATTCTAATGTGGTGTTTGGCTAGGTGGGCACTCGTATACTATATCTGCTTAACAATAGGTAAAGGCAGTTTTTGAAGAACTCGTGTACTAATAAGCTCTATGTGAATGGAAAGAAAAGAGATTATTTCTCAATGAGATGAAGTACTTAGGTCATATCATCTCTAAAGAAAGGATCCATATGGATCTTGAAAAACTTAGAGTAGTAAATGATTAGCCACAACCAAAGAACTTACATGAGTTGAAAAAGCTCTATAGGCATGTGTTCCTACTATAGGTGATTTATAGAGAAATTCTCTATAATAACTGGCTTAATTCATGATTTTACTTAGAAAATGGCTAAATAAAAATGGACTATTAGAGAGAAACTCTCTTTAATGAGCTCAAACAAAAGATTATGAGCTCAAAAAAAGAAGATTATGACAAAGAAACTTTTGGTCTTATCAGATTTTACTAAAATCCTTTTAAGGGCCATTGTAATTTGTTACCATATACATGTGGTAGTGATGTGTGTGAACACACTAGGACCGCCGAGGCATTTTTTCCCTCTTTAGGAGGTTTTTTCCCCCGTGCATTGTATATACGCCCATCACTCTAGGGCTATCTATCTTTCCATTGCACATCAAGTAATACACTCTCTATTGTGTGCCTTGAGCTTCCTTCGTCTTCTCCAAGCTGTGTGCGTTTCTCTGCAACCCTAAATCCAACAATTGGTATCAGAGCAGGTTACGTCCTCCCGGGCTTAGTCGCCAGCTGCTCCAGCACACGCCTGCTCACTTTCTCCAATTACAGTGAGGTTTGGCGAGCGTTCACAAGTCGACAAATATTTTGAGACGTCTCGTAGAGCTTGGTCTGCTCAGATTTTTGATTTGGGATCTTTTGGGCCTCCGTTTCCACTACAGGCAGGTCTGTACAGACAATTTCGTCATTTTGTGCAGAATTTCTGTCAGTGTTGTTTTCTGCATAACAGGTGCCTTACAGTCTTCTACGGTTTGTGCTATATAGCACGTGTTGTTCCCGTTCCGTTTCTCCTATTTTCGGGCAGTCTTTCACATCAGGTGCAACATTTACCATGGTTGACAACAACAACACAGATGTGTTCAAGATGTTTGTTGCTGAGGACAGGTTGGATGGGGACAATAACCCTATGTGGGCTTATATGATGCAACATGTTCTTGTGTCAAAGGGCATCTGGAACATTGTGCAGGGCATTGATGTACGTCCTGGTTCTGAGGATGTAGGCGATGTTGAGGATGTTGCAGGTCTTGCTGCAAGGATTGCTGCTATTAGAGTTGTTTTGCCTACGGTAGAACAAGCTCGTTGGGATGTAAAGGATGCGTAGGCTCATGCATTGATTGTGTTGTCTGTGAAGCGCACCATTGTTCCTCACATCCGTTCTGCAAAATCTACAAAACAGGCTTGGGATATTCTAGCAGGTCTTTATGCAAGCCGCAATGAGGCTAAAATTGCTTTGCTACGTAAAGAGCTGGAGTCAAAGATTATGAATGAGGAAGATGATATGGATACTTTCCTTGCTAGTGTCAAGGATATCAATGAGCAGCTTATTTTTGCAGGTGAAGTCATTTCAGACAATTCCCTCGTGCAGACTGTTCTTGATGCCTTACCAGATTCTTACCAGACTTTTGCTAGTACTTGGAGACTTATGACCCAAGGAAATCCAGAAGTTGTCAAGTTTGATGCATTATGCACATTGCTGTTGCAAGAGTCACTTTCCAGAAAAAACAGGACTAGACAGCGTGCAGTTGAATTGGCTTTTATTGCTTCTCAAAGAAAGGGTGGTAACAACAATGCAGTCACTTCTTATGGTTCTACTGTGAGTGGCAAAACTTCTGTTCCTTATGCTTCTGCTGGAAGCGCTTCGTCTGGCAATTCTGGTGAGAAGGGCAAAAAGCAGATGTGTTGCCATTATTGTAAAGCTAATGATCACCTGATCAAGTCGTGTCCTAAGTTGAAGGCCAAAGAGGCTAAGAAGAAAGAGGGTGGTTCCACTGCAAATGCTGGTTCCATTACAAATGAAGCCATTGTTGATTCTTCTGTGAAAGGAGACTGTGATGCTGATGTTGATGCAGAATGGGCTTTTAGCGTAGAGTGCACTTACAATCCTGCTGTCCATGATGCATGCTTGTCAGTTGTTGTAGATTCACATGTGTGGTATTTCGATAGTGGTGCTACAAAACACATTACCTCACATCGTGAATTGTTTACCTCTCTCGAGTCTATCCCTCATGGGAATTCTGTCACTTGTGCCAACAATGCCTCTTATCCAGTTCAGGAGTTGGAAAGATTGTGCTCACTGCTGCTAATGGCAGTTCCTTCACACTTGTTGATGCACTTTATGTACCTAGGATCAAGAAGAATCTCTCGTCTGTATCGGCACTTGCTAGACTTGGACTTGTAGTCAAATTTGTGGATGACATATGTACAGTTCATGATCTCAGTTTTGGTGATGAAATTGTTGCATTTGGCCTTTTGTGCCGTGGGCTGTATAAGCTCACTTTGTATGACAAGTGTGGACAAAATTTTGCAAATGCTGTTGCAAATTCAAGGGCTATTTCAGATGCAAAACTTTGGCATGCACATTTTGGTCATCTGAATTTTGCCAGTTTGCTGCATTTGCAGAAATCTGATATGGTTGCTTCTTTGCCGCCTCTTGAAGCACCTGTCAAACATGTTTGTGAAGGCTATATTTTGGGTAAGAAGCAGCGTTCTAAGTTTCCAAAGGATGGTTCAATTCGGGCAACATGCATGTTGCAGCTTGTGCATAGTGATGTTTGTGGGCCCATGCAAACTCCGTCCTTGGGCAATTACCTGTACTTCGTGACTTTCATTGATGATTACTCCAGGCATGAATGGGTATTTCCGCTTAAAGCGAAGTCTGAAGTTTTTATGTGCTTCAAACAATTTCTGGCTATGGCTGAAAATGTCTCGAAATGTACTATGGGCACCCTCCGTTCCGATCGAGGGGGGGAGTATATGTCTCATGAATTCAATACATTTCTGGCTAGTCGTGGGATAAAACACCAATGTACAGTGCCTTATACGCCTCAGCAAAATGGTGTTGCTGAGAGGAAAAACAGGTCACTGACGGAAATGGCACGATGTATGGTCAAAAGTCAAGCTTTGCCGCATTCCTTTTGGCTTGAGGCCATCATGTGTGCCACTTATGTACTTAACAGGTGTCCTACAAAAGCTTTGCAATCTATTACTCCATAGGAAGCATGGCATGATAGAAAGACTTCTATTGAGGACATGCGTGTTTTTGGCTGTTTGGCATATGCTTTGGTGCCACAAACACAGCGCAGAAAATTGGATGATAAGGCTGTCAAATGTATTTTTGTTGGTTATAGTGCTGAAAGCAAAGGTTACAAGTTGTATCATCCACAAACGATACGTATTCTGGTTTCACGGGATGTAGTGTTTGTGGAAGATTCTGTTCAGCCCTTGTTGTCATGTACTAGAGATAGTAATGTAAGCTCACATGACATTTATGACACTTTATTGCCTCTTTTCAGTGGTGGAAATCTTTGGCTGTGTCTAGCTTACATGATGTTGAGGAGCCTCTGTCTTTTGATGAAGCACAGAATTCAGAAAATTGGATGGCTGCCATGCAATCAGAATATGATACACTTATAGAAAATGACACATGAACTTTATGTGATTTGCCTCCTGGAAAAAAGCCCATTGGTACGATGTGGATTTACAAGTTGAAACACAAGCCGGATGGTGAGATTGATTGCCATAAGGCTCGACTTGTTGCAAAGGGTTATGCACAACAAAAAGGCATAGATTATGAAGAGACTTTTTCTCCCACTTGTCGTATGACTACTGTGCGTTTTCTATGTGCATTGGCGGCTCATTTTGGTTGGGATGTACATCAATCAGACATTGTTACTGCTTTCTTGAATGGTGACATATTTGAGGAAGTTTATGTAACGCAACCTCGCGGTTTTGTCATAAAAGGACAATAGGACTAAGTGTGCAGATGTAGGAAGGCTTTGTATGGGTTGAAGCAATCTCCTTGTGCTTGGTATGAGAAGGCTGACACTCATTTGGTTAAACGAGGCTTTTGAAACAGTCCAACAGAAATCACATTGTATGTAAAGCGTGAGGATGATGTACTTCTCATTGTGGTTCTTTATGTCGATGATTTGCTGATCACTGGACCAAATGAGAGACATATTGCTGAATTTAAGGCTGATTTGAATGCTACTTTCAAGATGAAAGATTTGGGGCTGTTGCATCATTATTTGGGTATACAGTTTAAGCAGTGTGATGGTGGTATTGCCTTGTGTCAAAAAAGTTACATATAGACATTGCTATGTAAGTTTGGACTTGAGGATTGCAAACGTATTGCCACTCCCATGGAAACAAGTTTGAAGTTTAGTCTACATGATGCTGGTGATCCTACTGATGTCACTCTTTACCAAACTTGTGTTGACTGCCTCATTTATGTATGCAACACGAGACCAGATATTCATTTTGCAGTCTCACAGGTCAGCAGATTTATGCATAGCCCAGGGTCTAAGCATTGGCAAGCTGTCAAGAGGATTTTCCGCTACCTTAGTGGCACTTTACATCTTGGCTTGTTTTATCCCAAGGGGGGATCATTGCCACCGGACTTACATGCTTTTTCAGACTCAGATTGGGCTGGTTGTTTTGACACGCGAATGTCCACAAGTAGTTTTTGTTTCATGCTTGGGAGTATATCATGGTTGAGCAAGAAGAAACGTACTGTGGTCACTTCGAGTTGTGAGGCTGAGTACAGGGCAGTCTTCAGAACTACGGTTGAGTGTGTATGGCTCAGACACCTTATGGCTGATTTGGGTGTTGGACAGAACACTGCCAACACTATCTACACTGACAGTCAGAGCGCATTGGCAGTTGCCCAGTTTTTCATGCTCGCACAAAGCACATTGAGGTGCATTACCACTATGTCAGGGAGAGGCTCTCAGCAGGAGAGATCAGCTTGGCTTATGTGCCAACACAGGACGACCTTGCAGATCTTTTCACAAAGGCATTGTCTCGTGAGAAGCTTGAAGCTTTCCGCAAAGCTTTGGGCTTACTCCCCTTTGTGGACTGATCATGTCCTTAGGGCATGGCACTTCCCTTTACTCATGTGCCAGCTCTGGTTCATCGCATCACTTCAGGGGGGATTTGTTACCATATACATGTGGTAGTGATGTGTGTGAACACACTAGGACCGCCGTGGCATTTTTCCCTCTTTAGGAGGTTTTTTCCCGCGTGCATTGTATATACGCCCATCACTCTAGGGCTATCTATCTTTCCATTGGACACTAAGTAATACACTCTCTATTGTGTGCCTTGAGCTTCCTTCATCTTCTCCAAGTTGTGTGCGTTTCTCTGCAACCCTAATTCCAACATAATTCATGTGATGATTGGGGCAATCCTTTCCCAAGAAGGACATCACATTGCTTACGAAAGTTGCCAACTACACTCGCAAGAGAAAGTACTTGGGATCTATGAAAAAGAATTGCTTTCAATTATTCATGCATTAGATTCATGGAAACACTACTTGCAAGGGATACCTTTCATCATACAAATACACCATCAAAATGTCAAGTACTTCCTTAAACAAATAGAGCTTTTCCCGAAACAAATGAGGTGATACAATTTTCTTTTGCAATTTCAATTTCACATAGCTCACATTCCATGAAAGCAAAATGAAATTGTTGATGCACTCTCACATCATCCTAGGGTTAATATTGTCTCAATTGCATACAATCATGACCTTACAAACATGATTGGCAAGTATGCAAAAGATGGAGACTATGTAACTATTATTGCAGACTTAGAGAATGAAAAGATCTATGAACCTTTTTTTACTAAAGGATGGATTTCTACTGCATGATTCACAACTATACATAACAAAGAATTTATGTGAGAAGGTTATGTATGAATCTCATGCACCTCCTTATGTAGAGCACCATGTAATTCAAAACACAACCCAAGAAATAGAAACTTATGTCTATTGGTCCAATATGTGGCATTACATTCAAGACTATGTAAAGCGACTATAGTATGTCAAAAGGTCAAGTATTTGCAAGGTCCCTGGATTTTTGCAACCTTTGCCAATTCCAAAAGGCCCATGGGAAAGTATTTTTATGAACTTTATCTTTGGCTTGCCAAAGTGCATATATTAAAATACGGGCATTTGAATAATGATTGATCAATTTAGTAAACATGCTCATTTTGATCATGTTAAAAAGAGTATCAAATTGCATCACATGGCTGTTGTGTTCATTTCTCAAAATTTTAAGTACCATTGTATGCCAAGTTCAATAGTCTGTAATAGAGATCCACAAATGAAAAGTCTCTTTTGGAGGGGATGAAAACATGGGCACAAGTCTTGATTTCTCTTCAACATATCGTCCTCAAATGGATGGCCTCCAAAGTGAAATAACAAAATCGACTATTCTAGTTTTTCTAGAAACTATGATGAGAAGGACCAAGGTAATCAATGGGAGAAATACTTATGTTTAGTAGAGTTCGCATACAATAACACTATGTATACTTCTACATGCAAGTATTCATCTAAGATAATTGAAGGCCTCCCCAAGCCTTCACCTATTCTAAAAATGCATCAAAAGATATTTGTAGCTGATGAACATGTGTGTGACATTAAGATAGCTTTAAAAAAAGAGAAGCTAATCAAGAGTAACAACAAAAGAAAAAAGAGCTACTGATAAGCATAGAAGATGTTTAGAGTTTAAGAAAGAAAAATAGATATTGTTTACATTCCCTAAGCCCAATTATCTCAAAAGGAAGACAAGAACTGCCAAGGCAAATTTATTGAACATCAAAAGTTCCATATTAAACTCGCTAATAAGAGGTACTATGTTCCATTTCAAATTTTTGAAAGAATCAATGATACAACAACTTATAGGCTCAAGTTTCTCGAGAAGTGGCATATACGTAATGCATTTCATATGAGTCTACTTAATCCGTTTAAGGATAGACCTCCAATGGACCTCATTGCATAGGATGCTCTAGAGTTTAATGAGAAAAATGAGATCCTTAAACATGAAGGCAACAATGTGCAAAGTGGAAAGCTAATACATAGGTATTTAAGCAAGTTTAGGAATTATCCACTTGAAAATGCTAAATGGATGCAAGAACCCTAGTTAAAGGATGAACCTCTTCCTTTATTGCAAGAAAAAATGGTTTTTTAATGGCTTAATAAATAAGAACCAAGATATTGCTACAAAAAATGCTCAATGATTTAATGTAATAATTACTCCGTCTCAATGTGTATTATAATGTTCTTTGTGTACACCAATGTTTTCAAGGAATAAGTTTTGTGATTACATTGCAAAACTCTTTCTATACTTGTCATCTAGCTTAAAGGAAAGTATCCTTGCTTAAATGTGTTCCAAGGGAGTATCCTTGCTTAAATGTGTTCCAAGGGAGTGATATTGTCTTCAAATTTTAATTTTGATGAATTCTAGGCTTTAGCATGGTCCTTCTCTCTCTCTAAACACAACTACACTAGAAAGAGAAAGCACATGCCAACAAACAATGAGGCATACACGAAAGTGCACTCATAACGAAGGAAGTACCAAAAGGTGATCGCCACTTTATAAGTGCATGAAAAATTCTCCTAAGATCTCACAATAATTCTACAAGACTCAATACGGAAAAATATGGCTTATGGTGGGTAGGAGCTAGAGGCAAAGTGGGTAGAAGGGAATGAGGACCTAAAAAGTTCATATACCTCTTCACATATCACAAAAGAGGCTAAACCTCCATGTAGATACTTCCATACTTTGGACTCTTCTACCTCCTCCTAGAAATTCAAAGTTACTAGTTTTGAAAAGGGAGGGGAAAATGTAGTTTTTATTGAATCGTGTATAACTCCCACATACAAGGTCAAATTGTAATTTTTTAAAAACAAAAGTTTGTCTCTTTTCAAGCTCTACAACTTTGTAGAAGAAAAAGAGATAATTATTAGATTACAAAGGTTATCTAACTGGATTTTTAGAGGTTTGAAATTTTAAGAGCCTCCATTAGTGTTGGGGTTAAGGCCTATGTGCCTTGACCGGTCGCCCAAGTCATGGGCGCCCGCTCACTGTTACCCTATTCTTATAGTGAGTATACTGTATAGGGGGAGCTTCCACTTCACAGTCTCCCCACCCATATATGTGTTGTGTGTCTCCTTCTCTCTCTCTCACTCTCCGTCTGTGGTGCTCCCCGATCCCCTTCAATTGGTATCAGAGTGTAGGTGCGGAGGGAGCGTGTGTGTGCACAGTCACGACGATAGCGGAGAGCCAGTTTCATTCCCGAAATCGCGTCCGCGCGCACGCACTTTTAAGAGTGCAAACAGAGTTTCGACTTCGACATCGGCAAATTCAGCTTTTCGAGAGCATTCCCTGTAGGCGTCCTGACAATTTACCCCCCTTTCGAAGCCATTCGAGCCATCAGAAACCTCATTCGAGCTACGGTTGAGGAGCTGCATTTTTCAGCCCTCTTTTGGCAGTTTATGCTACGTTTTTGGATCGAAACGGAGGTTTTTGGTATAGCTTTCACACCCGGACTCGGATACATGTGATCCAGGAGTCTACCTTGGGGTTTTGGCACGCTCCGGATGCGCTCGTCATATCAGAATTTTAAAATTCTGAATGTTGAATTTTTTGCAGCAGCAATTGTTTATTGTGTGTCCAGGATTCCACACATGGTTTGCTCTCAGATGTGAGAGTGATATTTGCTGCAAGTTTCCTCACAGGTGGGAGGATACGATGTATGCCTTATGTGGTTTGATGCTGAGGGAGACTAATGTGATTGCATTTTGAGCTCGGCAATATATGCCTCGAGCATGTTTTTTGGCAGTCATAGGTAGATCAGATATTTGTGTACTAGATTTGCAGGTGTTTGCAATGATGTTTGCAAAGTGTGGAGATTGGTGCATGCATTTGGAGTGCGGTTTGATGCGCTTTGGTTGCTCATGGTTTTGAGCGTGCAGTCAGTTTGGTTACTGGTTTTGTGGCCGTTTTACTGACGAAACTCTGGCGAAATTTTCCCAGGAGTTTTATGCGCATCATTTATGCGATCTAGGTAGAGATTGCGGGTTGCACTCAGCATTTGCGTGCGGTGTTCTCTGCAGGTGGGAGATTTGTACGTGTGTATGCATCGATACCGTACAGTGTGGGCTTGGTGATTAGCTCACGGGTTTGACAGGCGTACAATTATCTTGGCACATTCACAGGAGTGAGTATTGTGATGTATGCTTGTGTGGCTACGAGCTAGGGAGCCGGATTTGAGCACTAATGGCTTGAGGTTTTTCAGCAGGTTTCAGCTACAGGTTTACAAGTTTACAGGCAGGTTTGAGGGCTTATTTGGGCGCTGAATTTTCAGCCATTGTTTCCTCTTTGCAGGTGTCCATGTATGACTCAGTGGTAGGCTGATCTGGGACACGTTTGTGACTTGTTTATGCAGTTGTTTAAGAGCTGAATTTTGGGGCTGTTTTGGGGCTGATTTGCAGCCATATCTTACAGCCATATTTGCAGACTTTTGTTGATGCGATTCGAGCCAGTTTAGGGCTGATTTGGTTGACATTTGCTACTCATTGTTGGTTGCTCTTTTGCGAGCATTATGGATGATTTTTCATTTGACTTCCAACGTTATGGTCTGACATAGTTTGATGGTGTAGATTTTGTTGCTTGGAAGGAACATATGCTTGTTGCATTGGTGGATTTGGGGCAGGATAAACCCTTGCGTGGTTTATCGGCGAAGCCCAATTCTATGCGTGATGATGATTGGCAGGATCTTGATGAGTTAGCCATGTCTACGATTTGTTTACATCTGGTTGAGTCTGTTTACTGGTAGGTCTCGAGGGAGACTACAACTCATGCTTTATGGCAGAGTTTACATGCTATGTACGCTACATCCATGTCTACAGGGGAGTCTAGTCCCACTTCTATGTCCATGGGAGAGATTGGTCCCACACACAAGTCTCGATGGCATAGAGACTTGACATGTTGGCATTGTGGACATAGAGGGCACATTAGGCGTCGATGTTTCAAGCGTTTGAGACAACGGAGGCGACAGATGCGTGATGCAGATTTGGGCATGACAGATGCTAGTGAGATCAGTATGGTGGTTACCGAGTATGCTTGTGACGGCGATGTCACATTTACATCTAGCTTGTCTTCAGACGATCTTATGTCTACGGATTGCATATTGGATTGCACATTGTCTTCATATTGGTTACTAGATTCATATGCTACTTTCCATGTCACGTCGCATCGTGAGTGGTTTAGCACGTTTTCTAGTGGGAGACTTGGTTGTGTGCACATGGCTGATGGTGTTGTGTATGACATTGAGGGTACAGGAGACGTATGTTTGTCCTTGCCCAGTGGTATGAGATTTACCCTGCGTCATGTGCGTTATGTGCCAGATCTGAGACGGGATTTGATCTCAGTCAGACAATTACGGGATAGTGGATGTCAGATTTCGCTACGAGAGCGAGATTTTGTGATGCATTTGGGTTCGCTAGTGATTGTGAGAGGTGCCAGGAGTGGTACAGGTTACCCATTGCATGTGGATCACGTGAGAGACGGTGTTGTCTCTGTGATCATGCAGCCAGGTAGACAGCAAGAGAGCAGGCGAGTCTCTTTTGCTTGTGGGTTGCAGGATACTTTGCATGGAGTGCAGAGTAGTGAGCTCCTTGTGCACACAGTTGGGGCACGACTTGAGCAGTCACACAGAGAGGTGACAGAGTCATACATGCATGCTTTGCTAGTGACTGAGCAAAGCAGAGAGTCAGTTGTGCGAGATACTTCTATGCAGGATAGACAGGTAGAGTGGTCTTGCTCTAGTGAGTCACGACAGGAGGACGTTGTGCAAGAGTCTATGCATATGGAGTTAGAGCATGAGAGCTCTAGTGAGTCACAACAGATTGAGTGGTCATGTTTGCAGTGGATGATTGCAGAGGAGGCTGAGATGTCAGCGATTATGCAGTCATTCCTTTCTATGCTCGACAGTGAGCATGGGGATATAGTTGTGCATGATATGTCTTCCAGCAGACACCTAGAGCAGCTGGTTTGCTCTGAGGTTGCACGACAGGTTGATGCGTCTTTTGTGGACAGTTAGGAGATGCATGTGGCTGACACGCCTTGTCAGTCAGAGATGCCTATTGCCAGGGATATATATGTTGATGCATGCTCCGTAGAGTTAGCAGGGCCCGCTAGCATTGCATCGGCATTCGGTGGTCTCATGTATGAGATGATGATCTTGAGACCGGATATCGCAGCTGTAGTGGGAGCATTTGCAGTTGGGGTTGTCAGTCGTTTGTTGACTGATGATGGCATAGTGCACGAGGGAGATATGCAGGTATTGCGTACATACTTGCAGTACGTGTGCGGTACGTCTGGTGGTGTATGGACTTACACGGGAGCAGGACAACCGGATGCACACGATCACAGCCAGCTAGTGGGCATCGGTTGAGAGCGGTTTTCTCTCACCTTTTGTAGTCTTTAGACTAGGTTCCCTTGCTTAAAGGCACAGTCGCCTTTAAGTGGGAGGTTGTTGGGGTATAGGCGCCTGTGCCTTGCCCGATCGCCCAGAGTCTGGGCGCCCACTGACTTGTATACCTTATACATAGCATAAGTGTATAGGGGGCTACTCACTCTTTGAGTCTCCCCACCCATATCTGTGTTGTGTGTCTCCTTCTCTCTCTCTCACTCTCCGTCTGTGGTGCTCCCCGATCCCCTTCAATTAGTATTTTCTATACTAGTATGCAATGGAGCTTCTTGTTGTCAAGGTCACGACCAAAGCCCTATGGATTCCACTCCTTTTCTCTTTCATATATTTGTATTGGGCATTCATTAAGAAGAGGAGAATGACATGTGATGACTAGGAAAGCCGTTAAGTTGCTTGGGTCATGGAGATCTTAGCCTCCATGATCTTATGTATATTCAAGCTTCTCTTTGATGTAAAGAGATCCAAAAGCATGAGTAATGAAAACCTTTTGAGGGTGAGCTGGATTTATGAAATCCAACCCCGAGGCTTGTGTCATCTCATGTTAACAATCTTTTCCTTAATTCTGGTTATAAGCATGTTCGTTGGAACATGTGTGTGGAAATGTTGCTTGGTTATGCACCTAAAAATCTAAACTATACTCAAGTGAGTTTATGCCTAAAGCATGCTAAAGATGAGTGTGAGTGAGTTTCCAAGCCTCACCATATCTATGGTAGCAAAGCAAGAACCAAATACACATAAAATGTCAATTCATGGGACATAATTTACCTGAGTAGTGCATGGAGGCTATGAAAGGTTGTCAATCCCTTGGAAAACCAAGTCACAACATAGTACTCTCAAGTGTCAGTCTCTAGTGAGTGTTAATCACCAAAATCTAGTCTTCCAGCTGCAAGCACACATGCATATTTCACTAAGGTAAAGTGCTTCAAACAGAACCAAACTTTCTATGATGGTAGAGAAGACCAAATAAAACCTCTATATGGTCTCAAATCTCCAATCTGATACTCTGACAAAATCAAGCATGTTTTTAGGGGCTTATTTTTTAGCATGTTTATTTTGAAATCAATACACTCGATAGCTTTGTCTAAGGGATCTCTATCCTTTCCTATGGATGGAATTTTGGGCGGATGCATACATCAAGCAAAACGAGCAAAAATACACTAAAAACACAAAAACTTTGCAAGAGACTTACGTTGAATTGGAGAGCTTTCACCTATGATGCAATGCCAATTGGGGATTTGCAATAAGGCTTCACATAAGGGAGATATGATCATAAGAAACAAGAAGATAGACGTAGTACTCAGAACAATAGAGTAATCTATTTCATTTACGTAAATAAATAGTACAAAACTTGGCCTTTATACTTTGTCAATGGTCAAAACCTGGTCCTTTGGTCAATAAGACTTATAAAAATTGGAAAACTAAGTGCCTTGGGTAATTTAGTTACAAGCTGGAAGCCATCAATCCCAATCTACCCAATAAAAGGCTCACATATATAACCGTAAAATAGTCATTATAATTGTGAATCTCGTCTTGGTCACATGTGGTCCTGCTTTTAGTGGCATGTGTTAGCAAAGCTCTCGACATTCCCCCATACTCTTTTTTTCCCCATAAGCTAAGTGATCAAATGCCCCTGATGATGTATATGAAAAATTAAGTGATTTGGATCATGTCAAGTTGGTTTAAGGCCCCAAAATAGAATAAAAAATTAAAATTGGCCTATTGGCCCAAATAAATCGAGATTTGATGAGGGGACTTAGAAAACATGTGCCAACACTCTATTGATGAAAAATTCCCCCTTCTTGAAGAGTCCGTAGCGTGGTATTTTGGCAATGGGAATTGGATACACATGCTATTGAAGGCCATTTGGCACTTCTTGATAAGTTTGGACCTCTTAATGAGAAAGTAGGCCTAGAATTGTCTTTAAGGCTCTAAAGTTGGACTTCTTGGGGTTTTAGGGTGACTGTGTGATTCAAACTTGCTATGCATAGATCTCGAGGGATTCACTATTAGTAATGGGGGGATGTCACATGTCTGCATCCAAATTAGAGAAACCCCCTATCTACAATTTCTTACATGCTAACCTAACCCCCTACATATGGACAAGATATGGATGTTCTTGCAATGATCCATCCCCCCTCATACAAATTTTGTACGGAATGTAATGACAAAACAACATGCACTAGAAGCCTATTGGTGGATGGAACCTATTCCTCACATAGACATAGGAAAAATCAAGGCACATGCAAGGCTCTTGGGAATCAATTTTATCTCCTCATATATTAGATAGTTGCCAAAACAAACCATAGATAATCGTTATACAACATGCTACAGAGACATCCATATATAGATTGAAAATCAGAGTGTCTATGTCAAATTTTTATGATATCCATGAATCATGAATGCTACATATATTCTTAGCATCAACCTTGTACTCTATAATGGATGAGTACTATTGTACTATAGCCTTATTCTTAAAGAAAGAGATACATATAGTGTTAACAATTAACAAACAAAGAGGGACCAAATCTGGTACCTTAGCAAGAGAGATTCCTTTGACAAGTGCACGCTCCTCTTGTTCCTTTTGAAGCTGAGAAGCAAGACATATTTTGATATGATTGCTGAGGGGTGTGGATGGTAAGGACTTTGCATGCCACTTTGCTACACCATATTCATTGGCTCCTCCATTATGGTACTTTCTTGCTCTTTGTGTGAGAGGCAAAAATCAGGGCAGAGGTATGGGGTGTCATCCTCATTCAAGCATGGATCAAAAAGCACACTGAAGTTGTGCTTCTAGGATTGGAAACCTTGGCACTCTACCCAATGCACCATATATCATGGGACGTGCAAAATCTCAAATTAGCACAAAGGCAATCATCACATAATTAGTGAGCAACAAATATAATACAAGAGCAAGAAATGTGCCAAAAATTATGTACATAAGTGGACCTCTTCCTAAGATATGATCATCAAGGCATTATATGTAAAGTATTGACATGCAGACACAAGAAATTTAAGCATGAACCATACCGGCTAAATAAGCTGTAAATTTGACTCAATCACCTACTCGTTGACCTTGGTGCAGCATTTTAGGTTCATGCTAGCTGCCTGCCAATCGTGCCGTGCAGGCAAGCAAAGCTAGAGGCCACTATTTCCCACATCCACAATGTCCTTATTTTGTATCCAAGCATTCATAAAGCAACTCTTGCAGAGAATTATCTGAGTCACTTATGAAGATGAGCTGTGAGTTTTGTTGGGCTCTATCCTTGAGCTGTTGGTTGTACAGACAGACTTGCCTTTGTAATGCTTGGCACCCACTCATAAGAAACTTGAGCATTCCATGCAAAACATTGGGATTTCCACCCTCACTTTGGCAATCCAACTCTTTAACATCTAACTCGATGCTATACATCAAATCCACCTTAAACCCTCCACCATCATTAGAACTTCAACATGGCCTATACACTAAGAAATGGAACCTATCTGCATCCAAATTGCATGCAAGTGCTAGCTTGCCACACTAGTTGTTCCATGTTGAGACTTTGTGATCTTCTCTGTACCTGCCTCCACTTTGGCCTTGAGACCCACGCTCGCAAAGCTCCATGGCCTGTGCTCCAGTACCTTGCATACACATTTGCAGGTACTCCATAGCCCGCCTTTCATTGTCATGGCTTTGTCAATCCCTCTCTTTGACATTTTAGCTTGCCATGTGTTCTCTCTATTCCTCCCTTGAGAGAGAGAGAGAGAGAGAGAGAGAGAGAGAGAGAGAGAGAGAGAGAGAGAGAGAGAGAGAGAGAGAGAGAGAGAGAGAGAAGAAGGATATAGATAGAGCCATATTTAATGACCTTGGAGGGAGGAAATAAACGAGAGAGAGAGAGAGAGAGAGAGAGAGAGAGAGAGAGAGAGAGAGAGAGAGAGAGAGAGAGAGAGAGAGAGAGAGTTCTATTATCATCCTCGGAGGTCAAATATGACCTATGGGACCAAATGAACATGTCACGTGGTGTGAGTGGAGGTCATAAGTGACTCTCGATGCTCAAAAATGGTTGAAATGAGGGTCGCAATAGAGAGTCCACATCGTGGTTGGGAGAGGAAGGTATGTAGGGAGAGCTCATGGCTGAACATATGGGGAAAAGAGGACCTAATGTGGTCAAAATCTGAGCACTCAAGTAGTGTGTGGTACTCACTCTCTCGCACTTGACGAGGGCATAAGGTGCAAAGTTGATGACACTCCTTGCTAGTGCCCCAACGTCTTGTCTCACAACATAGAGAATGGGAGCTAAGACAAATGAGGCAATGGTGTGGATCACACTCAATGGGATGGGCTCAAGGATGTAGGGATGGGTTCGGTTATCTCATTCAGAGAAGAAGAGATATTTGTAGTTTGGGGCAACGTGTGTGGTGTAATGGCTGAAGCGAGAACCTTCGAATTTCTCCCAAGCCATGATACATTGGCGTTGTAAGAAGGCCTCATTAACTTGGGAGTCGATTGATGCATCCTTGACCAAGTGACATGCATCCCATCTTCCAAACCATTTCTTGATGTCAAGCATCCACCCCGAACTTAGTATTTTGCTCTTGCATGTCTTTTGAACCTTTTGACTTGCTTCATATGCGATTCTAGGAAGTCGATGCAAAGGGCTACGTTGTGTCTTACGCATGTAATCCACAACCCTTTGCATGCCCAAGACCTCAATGGGAAGTGATCCGGACTCAAGAAGTAAGAGCATGTAGGGTGTTTGTGTCTTGACTTAAAGAAAGTTGGTGAGAAAACGCTTTTGGACATTCTCAAAATCTTTCCAAGTAAACTTCCCGATGCTTCCACCCCACACCTCCACTCCATAAAGAAGCACCGGTGTCACCAATGTGTCAAAGAGGTACTTTTTGAGAGCCCAACACTTGATCTCTCCAGCATTGCAGATGTTCTCAAATGCATAATAAGCCCTCTTTTTGGCTTCCAAGCGACGCATTGCACAATCCTTCCATTTGTGATTGGATGGAACCTCAAGGCCAAGGTACTTGAAGTGATCTACCACTTCAAGTTGCTCATTGTTGTATACAATGCATGGATTTTTGTCATTGAGGGTCTTTACAAGCATAACCTTGGTTTTGGATCCATTCATGATCAGTCCGCTATGTAGGCAAAAGCGTTCCAAGACACTCATAAGCTTTTCTGCATCTTCTAAGGTATGTGCCAAGAGCACTACATCATCGGCATAAAGCAAAAGCATGATCACCGCATTTCCAATCTTAACCTCTTCTATGCCTTCTTGCTGCATAAAATCAAGAACCATGCATTACAATTCATCAATGAGTAGCCCAAAGAGGGTTGGAAAGTGGGCATCCTTGTTTGACACCAATGGTGCTTGCAAAAAATTCTGAAATTCAATCTCCCATACGTAATCGACATATCACTTTTTGGTAGATGTGAAAGACTGCATGCATAAATTCTCTCGGCACTTGAAGGCTTTGCATACGTCTCCAAAGATTTCCTTGTGGTACCATGTCAAAAGCTTTCTTGAAATCCACAAAGCAACAATACAACTTTTTTCATTTCAATCGAGACGCTTCCATAAGAACTCGAAGAGTGACAAGGTGATCAATATTGCTATGATGCTTTCAAATACTTACTTGGCAAAGCGCACGTTTGCCATTCTTTTTAGTCATTCACTTATCTTCATCTCCATGATACATCCAATTAACTTTGCCATCAAAGAACCAACCATTATAGTGCGATAGTTCACATTGTTTACATCTCCTCCTTTGTGCAAAGGTTTGATCCAATTTGCACTCCAATCATGAGGCATGCCATGATGAAGTGCAAGGGTAAACATATCGCGTATCTGAGAGAGAGAGAGAGAGAGAGAGAGAGAGAGAGAGAGAGAGAGAGAGAGAGAGAGAGAGAGAGAGAGAGAGAGAGAGTCCGTAGGTAGAGAGAGAGTCAAAGTGAGGGGAGGAGACGAGAAGAGAGAAAAAGAGGGAGAGAGAGGGGGATAGAGTAGAGAGAGACTAGGGAAGAGAGAGGTAGAGAGAGACAGAAAAATCATGTCAAATAGAGAGAAAGAGGGAGACAAGGAGATAGAGAGAGAAAGAGGGGGAAGAGGGAGGTAGAGTGAGAGATGGAGGCAGATAGGAAGGGGGGGAGAGAGAGTGGTGGCAAGAAAGAGAGTGTGAGAGAGATAAGGGAAGTGAGAGGCAGGAGACAGAAAGGAGATAGAGAGAGACATAGAGGAAGAGAGAGAGAGAGAGAAGATGGTATAATAGTATTTAAAAAACCTATTTTTTCATTCATTATTGATTGTAGAACAATATGGTGAAAACCTCAACATCTAAGGTTCTTGCAGGATATACTAGGAATACAAATGATAGGGTTATGTAGAGAGAGCTTCAATATGTGGATTTGCATGCCATTTGCATGTTATTTCTCCTCCATTTCTCCCTAGTTAACATCTCTATCTCTTGCTCTCTCTTCTCTCTCTTTCTCATATGAGGTTAGATAGAATTGAATAGAATTTGGGAGCCAAAAGTAATGTTATTGTCTATAAATATGGGATATTGTGTCTAGCAAATTATAGCTAGCCATACCCTTGAAATATTTCTCCCAATGACGGTTTCATCTTCAACATGCAAGGTCGGTTTATTCTTGAATACTATTTGTGTTGAACCTTTGTTGCTTGATTGCCCTCCAAGATTTGCCATGGTCAATCCAGGAGATTAGAGAGGTAGTAGTAACAATGAGAAATTTGCCATCCTTTCCACCCCTGATGGCGATTCAAACTTAGGTGAAAGATAGTGTGACATTTGGTGATCAATTTCAATTTATATTGGATTCAACCTTGCCTAAAAAATCTCTATTGGTTACAAAAAGCAATCTAGGTGTGGATATATCCTCAAGATCAAATATGGCCATGGTGGAGTTATCTAGTAGCTCCTTTGGAGAAAAAGAATGATTTTTTGGTCTAACCTCAAACAAAAACATTCAAGATTCTTTTTTTTTTTGCCGAAAATCAATGCAAGCTATTTGGATAAAAGAGGAGAAGAAAGACAAAAACATTTCTTCTGGTTTAAACAAGGTAGAGAAAATACAGATTACATTGGAGCACATTGTGCTAAATAGCCACCAGTACCCCAAGTTTAGCAGAATGATTTCTAGGTGTTTGATCAAGAAGAAGGTTGTGAAAGTTCCATAGGTGTATGATGGAGATTTCATTTATGAGTTGGAATTTGTGCCAGATGGTGTTCCCAAAATGTTGGGGATGGATCAAAAGTATGACACCATTATTGGGTTAAGCCTGTTCAATCTAGAATAAAGTACCCGACTATAATTATGAGAAGTAAATGTGGTGGACATCTTATCTGCAAAAATGGTTCATGCTCAATTAGAGCAATAAATGGACAGCTAAACAAGACTTCTTGAACATGGAAGTTGATGACATCAATTTAGTCCGTTGGTATGTTGAGCTCCTTGCTTGATGAGAACAAATGGACCCACTTGTTCATCCACATTGGAAACCATAACCACCTTGTGGCAAAGGGAGTTTTGTGATTTTCAATACGACGGACGGGAGAAATTGTGTCTCGTGTGGTGTTCAAAACGTCGATGACTGGACCTAGGCATTTGCAATTGAATCTTGCAAAGCAGATGGTAATGGGAGCAGTTGTTTAAGAAAATGGGGAACCATTGAATAGGATTGAGCTTCTCTCTATACTAGAAGAGGTGTGACGATTGATCTATACATAGAGGTGATAATTCAACTTGTCAATTTTGAATATGTTCTAGAGTCTTTTGTCTGACATCCCTATATCTGCTATTATTACCAGGTTTAAACACTTGATGAGAGAAGCCACTACTACATGGATTGGAGTTGGTGCAGAGTCTCAATTACTTTGGTTGAAGAATAGTTGTGGGTATAAGTTTTTTCACGGCATATTTTTTCTAGGACAATCCTTCAAAATGTCGATCAATGGACCCGAGTCTAGAATGCAACAATACGAGAATGGGGATTGGCAAAGGAGTTGGGTTTTCTTTGATCACGTGTGAAGAGCGGTGGGGTGGACAACAAAAAAAACACATGTCTATGATCATGTGTAAGTCCTATGCAAACATCCTACAACCCCTCTTCATTCCTTAGTGGCATTGATTGATCATTTATCTATGTTGTATTCAAGAAATGCAAACAATGAAGAAGAAAAACTTAAAGAGCTTAAGTTTCAAAAGGTCCCATTGACCCTTGTTGCAACCTCGGAAACTGTTTTACAAAGTGCTACCTATGTACAACAAAAGAATCAAGAGAAGCAATACTATGCCAACTTATCAAACAAAATGATGGCGTTCAAACACCAAAAAAATGACACGGGCCTAATTGGGTTTTTGGCCTTGACTAGGCAAGTCAAACTTGCTATTAAAAATACATGGCAAAAGAGTTAGATTCAAGCAGCTAATCCAATAAATGAGCGAGGCATTAGTTCCAAGCTTCAAGTAGTATTTTTTGTGGTCTAAGAAACTTTGCTATTCTAGGTACTACTCAAATTGGTAGAGCTGAGCATATCGAAGTCATGTCACTCATGTTGGTATACATGAACATAAGAGTCAAAGTTTATGTAGTTTAAGTCAAAAGGAGTGAAGGAGAAAAGTCCAAAAGACACTCATGCACTTAGCACTATGAGATATTAGTGGAGAAGCTTTTACATTGAGAACCCTTCTTGGAAAAGTGGAAGATATTGAGACATCTTTTGATGTCACTTGTGCTATGTTTGTTTCTTGCAGCACCCCATCAACTATATTGTTGCACTACATGCTTTTCTTGGAAATTCTCTTGTTGCATATAAAGTATCCCATATTTGGCACTTTCATTAAGAATCTTTTTTTTTCCCTCTTAGGCACTCACCTTGCATGATCAGGTACCTAAATGCCCAATGTTCAACTTCAATAAGAGCGCATCCCAAAGGCACCTATTTTCCATCAAATTTTTTCCCTTTATTCATCCTAGTTTTAGACCCTAGTATAGAAACTCTCACCACTATCGTCTTGTACATATTTCATCTACATGGAACAATGGGAATAAGGAGGCTTACTATACAAGTGTTCAATAGAAAAAAGAATCAACTTAGGTAAATATACTTTTCCGCTATCTTTGCCAAGAGTCAATCTAGACTTCAAGGTCAGCAACAATGCTCCATCAAGAAGAATGGACAATAGTTGAAGAAGAAAATAAGCTCCAAATAGCTAAAAGTATAAGTCCAAACCTAAAATATACAATTTTGACCAACTTGTTTAGTATTGCTCTACTAGACTTTGCTAACAAAATTTGGAATTTTGTACAACCAAACGCTTCTACAAATTGAATGAAGCACATTGTTAATTGCTTTTGAGTCAAAATGGACATGGGAGATTTCAAGGTAGCTATTGACATTTCAAATGTAACTAATGGCATTTCAAACATTTCATATCAAAGCTGCTATAAAGAGGCAATTTCAAATTTTAAGTGTTTTGGTGATTGCATGTATGTGTTCTATGGACAATAGGGGATGTGTGGGACAAGTATTAGTGAAATTGGGCAAGTTTTTTTTGTATTATGATATTGTCTAATGTTCAAAATTGGGGGATTTTCATTCCCAGTGGCTCCCATAGGATCTTCACTTCTATGCCCCAAGGGATTCACTGTGTTTTTCCGTACGGTACCATGCTAGTGTACAAGAGGGGGGTTTTGGATTTTGTACATGATCATAAACAATAGGGGTAGCCCCTCATTATTTACTCATACCGTATACATAAGGGAGGGAGGGGGTGTGCGCTACATAGGGGCTACATACAACTACCTAGGCCACCTTAAATACCATAGTTTTATTGAACAAATTGAACTAGTACATGGGTAATACACTTACTAGACATTTAACACTATCTAGAACTCTCTTCTTCCCCTCCATATCTTGCCTCCAAACCTCATCCTCTCCCTACCCTATTGTGTTCATGAGGTACTCTTGAGCTTGTATTATGTAAGTTTTTCTTTGTTAATCTTTAGCTATCATGAATTGTCTTGTTGCTTGGCTACCTTTAGTGGTATCTCCTAATGATAGATCTAGAAAATTATGTATGTTTTTCTTTGTTAATCTTTAGCTATCATGAATTGTCTTGTTGCTTGGCTACCTTTAGTGGTATCTCCTAATGATAGATCTAGAAAATTTGATCCACTTGTCTCAAAGAATTCCATGCTTTCCAAATTGGATGGCTCATGATTTGAGAGTGTTGGCTTTGGCAAGAAAATTCAATTTTTCTACCAATTCTCCTTTAACCATTTTCAATTTGAGGTTAATGCACAAGTGAGAGAAAATATGATGGCTAAGTTGGAGAAAACTCTGAGAGTGGATAAGAAGAAGATGATGATAATGATGACGACGCTTTTTACCTTGCTGCTAGGGATTGCAAGCTCCTCGTAACATAGATGCACAGGTGGTTGTTGCTAAGCAGTTACATTCATGCCTGTATATGATGCTTACAGATCAGCTCGAGGGTAATGGCCACATGGCTCCCATCTTCAAATTTGTGGTCTTTGGTCACAAAATTGGCATATTTGTCATCTATCTCAATGGAAACACCCCCTCTTTCTTGAGGATGATCTATGTAGAACCAGTTAAATCCATTTCCTAGTCTTGAGAGATACCCCTCCGGGGGGTCTCTCCAAAAAATATACAATTTACACCTTTATACAATTTTCAATATACATCAGAGTTGCAAAAGCATTTGCATAGGGGAGGAGTTCTCAACACCCAACTAAGCATCGAGTTTAGGCCATGACCCGGACTGCATCCAGAGGTACCTAGCAACTAGTGCTACCCCTCAATGGGTGTTATGAATGAAAGCGTACTCAAGAAAAATATAACATTGTGGAGGGTGAATATAGGTGTACACCGCGTTGCACAGAGAGAGAGAGAGAGAGAGAGAGAGAGAGAGAGAGAGAGAGAGAGAGAGAGAGAGAGAGAGAGAGAGAGAGAGAGAGAGAGAGAGAGAGAATATATTAGATGGTGAATTAGACTGCACAGAGATGTGAGAGAATGACAACAGAGAATCTTTAAATGCCCCATCTAAATGAAACGGGTAACCATTTATTAATGCAATGACAAAATATGGGTATACCATAACATCAAAAAATTGATGACAAAATAACTAGTAGAGCACCGGACCTTGTGTAGGGATCAACCGGTCCACTCATCCACATCCTCTCTACTATTGATAGAGAGAATTTCACTTCACTGGGAGCGAGCCAGAACACCTCCAACCTACCTAAGGCAGACATAAGCTGAGGCCGCTTTGCCTCACTCCATGAACCCGAGCTCTTAAAGGGTCCGAAGTACCAGTAGGTGGCAGGGTATCAACACCAACCATACCAATTTCCGTGCCATGCCTCTTTGATACACAACACCGGGTGTTTAGGCAAAGCCAAGGCAAAATCCCCAATGCATTAGCCATGTAAGTCATTCAACCCCCGATGCACTAACCATGTAGAGATGAGCCTATCAAAAAAGAAGAATACCTAAGAAATACCCCCGATCTAGCAAAGCCCTAGGTCAACCACCCTTTAGCCTAAGGCTAAGTGATGTAGGTGATCCTAGTCTTGTAGCAAGGTTGCCATGAGAAACATAACACATGAGTCCAATCACAATAGCACTTCCCATATGCACAAACAATATTTTCCAAGCAGTTAGATTGTACAGGGTCTGTACCCTTACACGTCTACCATAAACTATCTAGATCACTTCGTGATCCAAAACCATAAACAATAATCCAATCACATCACACGGGTGAGCACTCCGCCCAACTTGGGTGAGGCACGACCAATCATGCATAACCACTTTAGAACATAACATGACTGCAAAAATTTTGGCAGCATAACCATATCCAGAAAAAAAAACCATGAGCCACACCGGCTTCCACCATAAAATCACAACCATAGTCCTTGAGGGACTCTCAACCCTTAACCATAAATCATGATCACATTGAACCAACTCCCATACTTGGAGTTTGACATATCCCATGCAGTAAATCGGAGTTCATACACCTATGACTCTTAAGACATGATTCTTTCATGCATAAAAAGAGTCAGACCAACAACTAATCATGATAGAAAAATTCAATTTTGACAACATCCAACCATGCAAAGTTGATGCGTCACGTCTGCACATCACGTCCCTAGCACATAGAGCTAGTTTTGACCTAGAAAGGTGGAAAGCAATTATAACCATGCATATGAGGCATCTACATGAATCCATGAGTTCCCACACATCATATGATAACATTCCATCACCATAAACATGATGCAAAACATCTTCGACATTAGGTGAACCATAAACCATAACTTCACACATATGCAAAAAACAACTTTTTGGCATTTTTGGGAGCATGCAAAACATGCAAATGAAAGTATTTGACCTCAAACCAATGCATCAAGCTCAGTTCCATAATATAAACTAGCATTCTATCACATCACTTCACCCATATGGTACTTGGTAACCCAAAAAGTAAGCCACTTTAATCATATCTACCTATGCGGTTCGGGATGTCTAACCATATCATCTCACATAAGTTTATGGCCATCTAATAGCTAAAATCAACTCATCAAAACAAACCTAAATCATACATAAATGGCTTGGTTAACTCACGACATCCTATGGTACTCCCCCTTGGTAGCACCCCTATACGTGTAGGTAAAACCGATTATGGAACGCCTTAATAACTCGCCTTCCCAAGGTGATAATGGAGACCTAAATACATTTATCATCAATTTTCATCAAGCTTTTCAATTGGTTAAGTGGATTTTCCCATCCGGTGAATCTTTATAGTGGTTCTCCAAGGAGCTTGGAGTAAAAAAAAAAAGGTTATGCAGTGGGCAGCAAGCTCTTTTTTGACCATATCTCTTAGCTCATGCGTGATTTTTATATGACACCTAAGACTAGAAAATGTTCTAAATGATGTGTTTTATCTCTAGAATAAAGGGTTCGGACTGATTCATAATGGTTTGCGAGTTATGACCAAAACAGTGTTCCTATCGTCTCTATGACGTGAAACGAAAATCACTTTTTATGCACGCACGCGATCATAAACACATCGTGTGCACGAATCAGCGTGTTCAACATGATGAAATAATCATGGGGCAACTTCATACGTACTTGGTTAATTCATACATGCACTCGTATACGAAAAAACAATCACTGATAGAGTGACTACTTAGAAAAACGATATATATAGAGAGAGAGAGATCATGATGGCTATGGAGTTTAGAGCTTCTCACTGCGCTTTTCACTAAAAAGCATTAAAAATCATGAAAAGCTAAAAACAGTGTGAAAAGCACTTAAAAAGCTGATTTTTATAAAATTAAACCATAACTTCCCTTGAACACGTAGATCAAGGATCCGACCTTGCTTTTTGCAAAAAAGCATCTAAAAGCATGAAAACGCTAAAAATAGCTGATTTTTTCAAAACTGGACCAAACGTCTGTTTAACCTACTGGAACATGAAAATGGCCTTGCTTTTTACTTTAGAACCTTCCAATACTGTCAATCAAGCATCTTAAATCAAAGTTTGACAAAATAGATATTGAAAGCTAATTTTCTTTTCTTTTAAAGAGATCCAAAAATTGGGGATCTTACATCCTCTCACACTTGAAAAATTTGAGGTGTCCTCACCTAGACATAAAATCTGGATAATTTAGTTTCATTACATAATCACTTTCCCAAGTGGCATCTTCTTGAGGGTACATTGACCATTTACCAAGGTGTTCAAGAATGGTCCGATTACATAGAGGCTTACTTCTACTCTTAAGTATCACTTCGGGATATACTTCAAAAGTTCCATTGCTAGAGGTAGATAATAGAGAATCATCAAGAATGTGTTGTGGATCAGGTACATACTTCTTGAGTAAGCTGACGTAAAAGACATCATGTACCTTTATGTGTGGTGGTAACAAGAGTCTATAAGCTTGATCATTAATCCATTTTGTGATTACAAAAGGTTCACAATATATGGCACTTAGCTTCTTACACTTACCCATTGATAAAGAACTCCGTCTGGGTTTCACTCTCAAAAATACCATATCACCCTCTTCAAAAAGTATGGTATATCATTTTGGCTTAGTTTATTTCTTCTGCCTATCTTGAGCAGTCTTAATAGCCTGCCATAGGCCTGCCGTATAAGATCAGCATTTAAGTGGAGTAAGACACTCTTTTTCGTACAGTTCTTGAAAAGGAGACATTCCAATTGAGCGTTGGAATGAGGAATTATACGCAAATTCAACCAAATACAAATATCTAGTCCATTTACTTTGCTCATGCATACAATAAGCTCTTAACATGTCTTCAATGATTTGATTTTTCCTTTCTGTCTGTCCATCAGTCTGAGGATGATAAGCAGTACTAAAGACTAACGTGATCCCTGTATAACTGCTTTCCAAAAATTAGAGATGAACTTCGCATCACGATTAGAAATTATCCGTCGAGGTAAACCATGATACATGAAAACACCTTTCATGAAGAATTGAGCTATATCCTTAACCGTAAACATTGTCTTGATTGGAAATAAATCGGTCATTTTTGTAAGCATATCAACAACCACAAAAATAGACTCATATCCCAAAGATGTAGGAAGTCCTGTGATAAAATCCATGGGTATGCATTCCCATTTCATTTGTGGAGCATCAATATGTTGAAGCTTTTCGGGGTATCGAATTCTTTCAACTTTAAAACGTTGACATATTAAGCATCTTGTAACATAGTTCAACACATCACGCTTTAATCCTGGCCAAAGGAAACTCTTTCTTACAGTAGAGTAAGTCTTAATGTATCCTAAATGTCCTGCTATAGTATATCACATTGAGACTCCTGTAATATCTGAAGTTTGATTCCACCTTGATTTGAAATACAAAGACGGTTACCGAAGTAAAGGTCATCACTTTCAACGTGGAAACCTTTGATTTGCCTTTCTTGCTTTTCTGTGCAATTATTTAAGTTCATCAAGTACTGGATTTTTATATAATACGGGTTCTGAGTCATATCTTCTTGAATAAGGTCAATTAAAGAAGTAGTAGAGGTTGTGACAGCTGCTACAGTACTCTTCCTGCTCAAGGCATTGGCCACAAGATTTTTCTTCCCAGGTTTATATTCAAAACCAAAATCATATTTGCATAACAACTCCATCCATCTTCATTTTCGCATATTAAGGTCAGGTTGGGTGTAGATCCACATCACTGGCTTTTATGGTCGGTATGTAGTTCAAATCTCCTTCCAAGAAGATAATGTCACCATACTTAACGAGCATGCACAACGGCCAATAATTCCAAGTCATGTGTAGGATAATTTAATTCATGCATACGTAACTTACAATATTCATAAGCTATTGGTTTTCCTTCTTGAGATAGAACGCCACCAATTGCTTGTCCACTCGCATTAGTGAGCACAGTGAATGTCTTTGAGAAGTCTGGAAGCTATAGTATTGGAGCATTCACCAAAGCTTCTTTGAGTTTCTCAAAACTAGCTTGAGTATGTTCATTCTAAGTAAACACTTTAGCCTTTTTAAGTGTATTAGTCAATGGAGATGCAATCTTAGTGTAGCTTTGAATAAATGTACAATACCATCCTGTTAAACCAAGAAGGTCACGTACTACTTGTATTGATTTTGGTGTAGGCCAAGCTATAACAACTTTGATCTTACTTGGGTCAGTAGAAACACCATCTTTGGATACAATAAATCCCACCTTGTCAGTAAAAGAGGGTGCATTTGCTACGTTTGGCATAAAGTTTATTTTGACGGAGAAGTTCAAGTACTCGTCGCACATGTTGTTCGTGTTCTTCTCTGTTTCTTGAGTAAACCAGGATATCATCAAATAAGACAAGAACAAAATCATCAAGATGCTCTCAAAACACGTTGATCACAAGACAATTAAAAGTTGCAAGAGCATTGATAAGTCCAAAAGGCATAACTATAAATCCATAATATCCAAAACGAGTATTAAATTCTATCTTTGGTATGTCCTCCTCCTTGATTCGGATTTGGTAATACCCTAACTTAAGATCAATTTTTGTGAAGATAAAAGCTCCATGTAATGGGTCAAGCGGTTCATCAATCGTTGGTATTGCATACTTATTCTTGACTGTTACTTGGTTCAATCCATGATAATCAATACAAAGACGTAGAGTACCATTCTTCTTTTGATTAAAGAGAATAGGAGTACTCCATGGAGAAATGCTGGATCGAATGTAGCCTTGTTTAAGAAGTTGAGTTAATTGCTCCTTGAGTTTCACATATTCAGGTACTGATATTTGTAAGGTCTACGGGCAACTGGTTGAGCTCCTGGAGTAAGCTCTATTGCATGATCAACATCACGCTTGAGTGGTAACTATGAAAGTTCTTTGAGAAATACATCATCAAATTCTATTATCCATTCAAGTTCAGGTGAATCTATCTTCTTCTCCTTAGGGTTAAGCTTTATTGCGTAAATCCTTTCATTTTTCCTGTGACTCTTCATAAGTTTGGTAAACTTCACTAGTTTGAACTTAGGCTTTCTCTGTTTCCCAATAATTATAACCCTAGAGCTTTGGTCATTTTCAAAAGTCAATGAAGCGTCTTTACAATGTATGTGAGCATCATTGGCTTTAAGCCAATCCATTCCTAGATCTCCATCGTAGATTCCAATGGGTAAGACTCTGAAGTTTGCAGAAGTATTATGATTACCCAAAACAAAATTCAAGTTACCCACTAAAGTAGAAGATTTAACCTTTCTACCCGTAGCTAATTCTAATGTAAGGTCTATATCAAGGTGTTCATGCAAAATGAGGTTTTTGATGCACTTAAGAGATATGAAAGAATGTGTACTCCCTGAATCAATCAATAAGGTAAAATGGTTACCTTGATACTCCATTGGGGTTTGAATTACTAAAAATTGTTCATTCACTCCCCGATGTTCAATTATAGCATGAACATACACGTTTTCCTGATTCCTTCACCTCTAGCCCCTTGAGCTCTGTTAACTTGAGGTCTTCCTGGAGGTCTTTGATTTCCTCCTCCTCCTGGATGAGGTTGACGATTAACATATCCATTGTTGTTATTGTTGACAGGTGGTCCATTCTAAACAAAAGGTGGATTGCCTGGTCTAAAATTCCCTTGGTTTTGAGGTTGTCTCTGGTTTTGGTTAAATTTTTGCTGATTGAAGCTCCTATGAATTGCCAATGGTTTGAGATACATAAATACAAAAGGGTCCTATGAACCAATTCTTGGTTCCCTCAACCAAGATTCTACCCCTATATTTGTTCACATCTCGAGTATCAAAGTTTAGCACTTCAACTTCTGCATTAAAATTCACGTCTTCCTTTTCGTACCATTCCTCTCCTCGTGACACATCCGTGGGTGGTAATCCATTAAAGTCGTTTACATGAGCATGACGTTCATTTACATCACCTTTGTAAAAATAGCTACTCGAGTTCACAACCATTGATTGTGCTTGGGCAAAGTCACTAATGAACCTTGGTTTCTCGTAGTCATCAAAGGTAACAGTAACATTGTGAGGGTTATATTCGAGACTAGGTCCATAAACTCTATTGAACCAATCCTGGGGTACTTAATAGAATCGGTTTCTGCTATTTGACTTCTTCCATACTCTGATTATGAACTTCTCACAAAAGCCATATCTTTGGTTTAGCATGAGGACTTTCTTACTAAGTACGAGTTCACAACTTGGTATGTCCAAAAGAGAACATAAGTTAAGGTAAAGAACATATCCTTGCACTTTAACATCACCTTGTTGGATCTTTTCCTTTACCCAAAGTTGTGGGTTGGTCATAAACCTATCAAGCACTTGTGTTCAATGTTCAGGTTGAGCTTCAACATATAAGTCCCGTGCTAGGTAAGTGTCCGATACAAGGTAATCTCTAGTCCCCTTTGAAACTCGAACCACTTCAATTCCCCAATGGAGACTGAATCCAACCACATAATTGAAAAAGACTCTTTGTGCAAAGTCACTTGGGAGTTCATCTAGACAATTAAGAAGATCCATCTAAAAATAAGACAAGGACAGAGAAAAATTAGTACATAAGTGAATCAAAACTGAGTCTACGCTTCTTCTATTCATCAAAATTTGATTTTTATGATTTCATTACAATATTATGGGTGTCTTGGAGATAATTCTCTAAATATTCTTTTAACTCTCATGACAGGGTATTCTCTTAGACCTCCCACGCGACAACATGGTCTGTAGTTATCTTCTAGCTTTTCTTTTCCTATGACAACTGCAAGAGCTTCAAACTTCTTAGCAACTTCGGCATTCCTTTGGGAGCGCATCGCCAAGTAGTAGAATATGTCTTCTAAGCCTAACCATATTCTGAGTTGAAGTAGCCTGAGGTTGGCAAACCAATCTCTTGGATTGTCGTCAAGATAGATGAAGAATTGACGGAAGGGTTCTTGGTGGCGGGTAAGGTAACTACAGTCAACACTTTTCCAACAAGTTGTGCTTCCTGGCATGCCAAAGACTTTCGTCCTGATTTCTAAGTAAAAGAGTTCCCGTTCATCCCTTGACAACTGTGTCGCCATATGGTTGAACACTATGGCCAAAACCTCATTCCCCTGGCTAAAGCATTCAAACGTCACTCTGGGAGCCATTTATTACTACAAAACAAATATTCAAAGAAATTAAAATGCCGTTGTTTGAACACTTCGACTACTTTACCATAACTCAAACCAAACACTTCCACTCAAGAAGACAAGTCAAACAAGTACCACCAACCAATGTCACTTACAGATGCATCATGAATACAACATCCTTTCTCAAACAGCATGCATGAATGTGTGCACTATGCATAACTAACCTGGCTAGTATCAAGCTTTAGGCTATCCCCATAATCTTAAGTGTTGGCTCTAATACTAGGTGAGAGATAACCCTTCCCGGGGGTCTATGCACAAAATATACAATTTATACCTTTATACAATTTTCAATATACATCAGAGTTGCAGAAGCATTTTCATAGGTGAGGAGTTCTCAACACCCAACCAAGCATGGAGTTTAGGCCATGAGCCGGACTGCATCTAGAGGTACCTAGCGACTAGCGCTACCCCTGAATGGGTGTTATGAATGAAAGTGTACTCAACATTGTGGAGAGTGAACATATGTGTATACCACGTTGTGGGAAGAGAGAGAGAGAGAAAATATAGTGAAAGGTGAAATAGACTGTACAGAGACGTGAGAGAATGAAAACAGAGAACCCTGTCTAAATGAAACAGGCAACCATGTATTAATGCAATGACAAAATTAGGGTATACCATAACATCAAAAAGTTTATGACAAAATAACTAGCAGAGCACCGGTTCCTGTGTAGGGATCAACCGATCCACCCATCCACATCCGCTCTACTACGGACATAGAGAATTTCACTTTGTCAAGAGCGAGCTAGAACACCTCCAACCTACCTGAGCCAGACATAAGCTGAAGCCGCTTCGCCTTCCTCCATTAACCCGAGCTCTAAAAGGATCCCAAGTACGAGTAGGTGGTAGAATATGAACACTAACCATACCAGTTTAGGTGCCATGCCTCTTTGATGCCCAACACTGAGTGTTTAGGCAAAGCCAAGACAAAATCCTCGACGTGTTAGCCTTGTAGGTCATTCAACCCCCAACACACTAACCGTGTAGATGAGCCTATCAAAAAAGAAGAAGACCTAAGCAACACCCCCGATCTAGCAAAGCCCCAGGTCAACGACCCTTTAGCCTAAGGCTAAGCAATGTAGGTGATCCTAGTCTTGTAGCGACGGAGCCATGGGAAACATAACACATGAGTCCAATCACAATAGCACTTCCCATATGCACAAACAATCTTTCCCAAGCAGTTAGATTGTACAGGGTCTCTACCCTTACGTGTATACCATAAACCATCTAGATCACTTCATGATCCAATCCCAAAACCATAAACCATAATCCAATCACATCACACGAGTGAGCACTCCACCCAACTTGGGTGAGGCATGACCAATCATGCATAACCACTGCAGAACATAACATGACTGCAAAAATTTCGGTAGCATAACCATATCCAGAAAAAAAACCATGAGCCACATCGGCTTCCACCATAAAATCACAACCATAGTCCATGAGGGAATCTCAACCCTTAACCATAAATCAAGAGTCACACTGAACCAACTCCCACACTTGGAGTTTGACAGATCCCATCTAGTCAATCGGAGTTCATACACCTATGAACCTTAAGATGTGATTCTTTCATGCATAAAAAGAGTCTAATCAACAACTAATCATGATATAAAAATTCAATTTTGAAAACATCCAACCATACGAAGTTGATGCATCACGTCTGCACTTCATTTCCCTAGCACATAGAGCTAGTTTTGACCTAGAAAGATGGAAAGCAATCATAACCATGCATATGAGGCATCCATATCAATCCATGAGTTCCCATACATCATATGATAACATTCCAGCACAATAAAAATGATACAAAATATCTTCGACGTTTAGGTCAACCATCAATCATAACTTTTCACATATGCAAAAAACAACGTCTTGGCATTTTTGGAGCATGCAAAACATGCAAATGGAAGTATTTGACCTAAAAACAATGCATCAAGCTCAGCTCCATAATATAGACTAACACTCTATCACATCACTTCACCCATATGGTACTCGGTAACCCAAAAAGTAAGCCACTTTAATCATATCTGCCTATGCGGTTCGGGATGTCTAACCATATACTCTCACATAAGTTTATGGCCATCTAATAGCTAAAATAAACTCATCAAAACAAACCATAAATCATACATAAACGGCTCGGTTAACTCACGACGTCATATGGTACTCCCCCTTGGTAGCACCCCTATACGTGTAGGTAAAACCGGTTATGGAACGATTAATAACTCGCTTTCCCGAGGTGATAATGGAGACCTAAATACATTTAGCATCAAGTTTCATCAAGATTTTCAATTGGTTAAGTGGGTTTGCCCATCCGGTGTGTCCCATATATTGGTTCTCCAAGGAGCCTGGAGTCGAAAACAATTGGTTGTGGAGTGGGCAGCAAGCTGTTTTTTGACCATATCTCTTAGCTCGTGCGTAATTTTCACATGAAACCACAGAGAGAAAAAGTTCTAAATGATGTGTTTTATCTCTGGTTAAAAGGGCTCATGCTGATTCATAACGGTTTGCGAGTTATGACCAAAACAGTGTTCCTACCGCCTCTACGACGTGAAACAAAAAGCGCTTTTTATGCACGCATGTGATCATAAACACATCGTGTGCATAAATCAACGTGTTAAACATGATGAAATAATCATGGGGAAACTTCATACGTACTTGGTTAATTCTGAGTAGTCACCGAGAGGGTGACTACACAGAAAAACCACATACAGAGAGAAATGATGATGGCTATGGAGTTTAGAGCTTCTTACCGTGATTTAGAATCAATTAGGAGCTTTTGAAAGGCTTCTTACAGTGCCACAAGAGAGCGGTGATGAGAGCTACGTAGAGGTATCTGCCACGAAAGCTTTCGGAGAGCACGTACATGTGAAACGAGAGAAGATAGTAAGCAAGTAGAGAGAGAATATCCAGAGAGAGAGAGAGAGAGAGAGAGAGAGAGAGAGAGAGAGAGAGAGAGAGAGAGAGAGAGAGAGAGAGAGAGAGAGAGAGAAGAAATCTTATGGAGATGGTGATGAAGAGCTTGCATCACTCCGTATAATAGATATGTATAGCCTTGTGGTAGTAGACGCAACAGACGTCACTGAAAACTGAGGCTTGCATGTGAATTTAAAGGCTCTGCAGCTGGCTGGAGTAACTCCCAAGCAAAACTCTAGTGCTAGTTTTTCAGCCAAGAATAGCTGAAAGCTTTTGTAAACTTTGCTAGAAACATGCTTTTGCTTTTGGTGGTCAACTCTCCCACTTACCATTCAATTTTTACAGTAAAATTGACCAATTGAATAGTATCTGGCTAACTAATGGAAACCTTAGCTAGACTATGCCACACCGTAATGTCTCGACATAATTATGACTTTCCCGTATTGCCCCATGGAATTGGAGCTGATCTCTTGAGACAGCTAATTCCAATGTTGAAGGATTTCAGCTACTAGTGTGGGAAGATTTCAGACAGCAGACTACACAGAAATCAGAGACTAGACTGAAATGTGGATACTGAAATAAGAATCAGACTTATAGACTGGAATAAGGTTCAGATTCAGATTCAGAAGACTGGTCGAGAAGTAAGTATCACTGAAGTATATACCGTGATTGAGATTACAGATCAAGATTACAGCGAATATGATTACAGAGAGAAAGTATAGCCAACAATAGTGCCACTGATGCTCAAGGACAATTATAGCCCAAAGCGCTAATACAAGTGATAACAATTGCCAACCCGATAATAATGTAATGGGCCCTATTTATACACTTTGGGTTTACTGTAGTAATTACTAAGTAATTCGCTGCCCATCTTCTAAGAACACGTTCCTACATGGTGATTATCCAGTCGTCTACATCCTTCCCTTCTTTCTTGAATTTTGGCAAGATTCCAAAATTTCTGAAAAATTCCCGTCTGATTCTGATGTGAGACTGAAAAATCCATATTCTGGTTTTGTTGTGGGGATGCAGAAGTTCAAGAAGGACCAAGGATTGCGGGAGGCAGCGGAAAAGGACAAGGTGGAGCTCTCACCAGGCCAAGGTGGAGCTGTCATCAGGCCAAGGTAGAGCTGTCATCTCTCCCTGCCTGCTGAGAAGAAAAGTCGCCACTGAATTCTGAGATGGAACTACCCAGTATCCTTCCATTGGACCGTCTTCCTTTTGCCTTTATTCTTTGACCGGGATGGTGCCTGAGAAGTCCCAGCACCAGCATTCTCCTTCTGAATCAGTCGGTAAATGGCGTCCTGCTCAAGCTGATCCCGCCGGTCTGTGGTTATCTCTACCTCATAAGGCGTGAGAGAATGATAGGTTTTGGTGTCAGGATCATAGAGTGTACGCCTGCCCTTGCTCAGTCTGGTTCTGGCCAGCTTATGACAATGCGAAGCAGTATGGATCCATCCTTATGTAAGAGGATGATTTGTTTTGACATGAGCTTCAAAAAGAATCTCAGCCATCTCTCTGTACTGCGGTGCTAGACCCGGCTTTGCTGCAATGTCTTTCTCAGGCAGTTTGGAAGATTCGACCGTAAGTTGTAGCAACTGATTAGTAATCCTAGTCAATCCTCTGACCTGAATCTTCCACTGGCCCATACACAACTGAATCCTATGTAGCTCCTCTTTCATTGCTTGAATGTCATTGATTTGGAGAGCATCATTGAGCAATGTCTGCCAAGTCTTCCATTCCACAATTGATCGCTCATACCAATCATGAAGCTCATCAATTATTTTGAAATATGTGAGTCGATCAACTGGTTCTTGATGTTGAGGATACAGCGCTGGAAAGAATCTTGGCAGCTCAGTTTCTCTTGCTGGAACAGCATACAAGAGAACTGGAGAATCAGACACAAATTCCAGGAAATTGAGAACAGCCTGGTTCTCCTGTTGCATCATCTTTCGGGTGATTCTCACTAGCTGGAACAGGGTTCGGAGAGCAGTTGCCTGTGCTCCTATTGACATTTGCGTTTGAGGTCCTCTGCTAGTGGCTGTCTGGTCCTTAAGGATGGCTTTGACTCGCTGATCCAAAACACCTTTGGTAGCTTGCATTTGTACCAGAACTTCCTTGAGTTGTACCCTAACATCCTTCATGCAGCGGTAAGTTGGTTTGTTACCCAACAGAAGTTCCAGTTCTAGAGCCAAGGACCGACAATCTGTAGTAGACTGCCTTTGCCAGTGCGGGTTTGCCACTTTCTCATCAGCATTGAGTATCCATTCCGGAACTCATTCCAACAACTGGGCTGTACTGGGATGCGCAGGTAGTCTACAAGCTTCTTTATCATGGAAAGCAGCTGATTTCAAATGTTCTACCATTTCCCTGGCTCCCACATATAGTCTTTGAAATCTTTCCAAGTCAGTCCAGAGAGCATCATCTTCCAGATACTGTCTAGTGATGGAGGCCTGTTGATGTTTCAGTTGCTTATTCAGAGTAATGAGGTGCAGTGAATGCTGATGATCAGTCACTGGTCCCTCATCCTGAACTTTCATTTTCCCTTTAGCCTCTCTGCTATGATGGGACTGATCAGTTGACTGATTCCCAGTGTTACTGGGCTGCTACTCTTCAATCTGCTGATTACCCAACTGGTGCTCTTTATCCTGTCCTTCCTGCTGGCCCTCATTGTGATCTAGCTGGTCTGGCTGTGACTGGCCTCCTTCATCTGGCCTTGTCCTGGCCAGTACCCGGTCCTGGAGGTGGAGATGGTGGTGGGGCATCATCATCATCCTGTGTATGCCCAGTTTCTTGATCATCCTCCTCCTGATCAGCTTCATCTTCTTCATCCTCATCCGGGGAAGTCTGTTGATCAATATAATCCATTATAGCTTGGTTCATCAGAGCATTATTGAACTCACCCACCTTGTCCTGCAAATCGCTCTGCATACTTTCCGTCAAGGACTTTAAATTTTCTAAGTCAAAAACAGCATTGCCTGCGAGGTTTAGAATTTCAGACAAGCTATTGTAGATGTATCTGTCAGTCAGCGAACGCTTCAGAGCTGTATGGTGCAATAGCAGCTTTCTGAATTCTGCCCGCTTCATCCTGAGCATCGTTTCAGCTCGCTCGACAGCTCTCAGTGCTTCAGTCCTTTGACTTTTCATGATCATAATTTCAGACTCAGCCTTAGCTAACTTTTTGTTCAGCAACTCCTGAGTCCTTTCTGATTGAGCTTCCGGTACCCAATGTTGTATGTTCTGCACTTCCTGGGCTTTCTGGAGTGTTTCAATCTTATGCTGTGCTTCTGCCAAGTCAGCTTTAAGCTTTTTGACTTCGTCTTCTGATCTAGGCTTCCAGTCGTGCTACTGGAACTCCTTGAGCACTTGCCTTCCGCTTCTTTCTAGCCGCTTCATCCTCCTTTAGAGTGATACTTATTTGCTGCGCATTTGCCACATACGGTTTGGGCTCATTAGGCATCCGAAATGCGAATGCAATGGCTTCTGGTGTCACTGACACCTTTCTACTATTTACCATAGCACTGCTGGTTTCAGCATCAAAGGAATCAAGAACTTGCTTGATGATATCTGAATCAAAAGCAATCCTTGTAGCTTGCAACACCACTCGTAGATCCCAGAGTTGTAGCAGAGTCATTGCGTGATCAGTAAATACATATCGTTGGATTTTGCTGTATGGAAGAATGGGAAGGCTTGCCTTTGCCGCAGCAACTATAGCCTGGGTTTCCTCAAGAGTTTCCTGCATCTTTTCTGAGCGTTTCCTTCTACCCATACACTGTGAGGTCGATGATGATGACACATGCGAAGGAGAAGATGACTTACTTGTGTCAAATCCGTTTCCTGGTGTCGCTGGTAAGACTGTCTGACAGTCAGCTGTCTCGTCAGAGGTCGAAGTTTGCAGTTGTAGTGAAGAAACCTCGGAGCTCGGCAATGGCGAATGGTTGACGGGAGGAAAGCGTCGCGTAGGAGATTTATGAGGAAAAATGCTAACTCTCCTGACTGTTATATGTGTTCGCCCCATAAAAGCTCCACCACTCGTCGCTCCTAAACTTGTGTGCGCCATTGCTGTCATGGCAAACATGCATTGGACAAGACTGCAACCCATCCTTGTAATAATTACCACTGGCATACCACTTGACCGTTGGCTACTTAAAATTTGGAAAGTGTGTCCATATTGGTTCTGAATTGATTCTCACTCTGGCTGGACCATATTGGTACTGGTTCTTAGATCAGACTGATCCGGTCCTTCTGGTACTGGTCCTTCTGGTTCTGAAACTGGAACTGGTTGCACATGAAAAAGTCCAAAAATATCTAATTCCTGTATCTCTTGATCAACAACCTCTAGTTCCTTAGTTCCTTGTTCTAACCCAATTTCTCTGGTCTCTGAATAATAAAGTTTGATCTTTGCTCCATTATATACTCCCAGCAACATCAGTCCAGATAAATCTTTCAATCTGACTGTGCCATTGGAGAAGACCCAATCGATCTCAAAAGGTCCTGCCCAAGCAATCTTCAAATTTGGCTTCTTTGGACCCAATCTAGACTAATAGAGAAGCGCTAAGTCTCCTCTCTGGAATTCTCGAACTTTAATTCGGCGATCATGCCAGTGCTTCCTTCTTTGTTGAACAATATCCTGTTCCAATATAGCTCTTTGCCTGAGTTCATCTAACTGCATCAATTCATCCAGTCTTTTCTTAAGATTATGGTTGAAGTCTAATCCATACTTCACAGCCATTCTCAGACTGGAAATGACAAACTCCATAGGAACCACAACTTCAGTACCATACACCATTCTGAATGGTGTCATTCCAGTAGTTACCTTATAAGCTATCCTATAAGCCCATAGAGCAGTCTGAAGCTTCAAATCCCACTGGACTGGTTTCTTTTGCACCACCTTAGTGAGAATAGTATTTATTGTCTTGTTGCTACTTTCAGCCTGTCCATTGCATCTAGGATAGTAAGGAGTAGATTTCCAATGCTTGACCGAAAGCATATCCAATAGGATTTCCATAGTATCATTGATAAAATGTGTGCCTTGATCAATCACAATATCTACTGGACATCCATATCGGCAGACAATATTCTCAAACAGAAACCTTGCAGTTGACTTGGCTGTGTTGTCAGGAAGAGCCTTAGCTTCAACCCACTTGGTAACATAACAAGTAGCCATCACAATGTACTTGTTCTTCCTGGGAGTCACTTTCTTAAAAGGTCCCATAAAATCCAGTCCCCATTTCATGAATACTCCCAATGGTTGTATTGGCATTAATGGAGTCATATCTGCAGTTGTTGGTCGGCCCATTCTTTGGCATATGTTACAAGTCTTACAAAAACTTTTGACATCAACAATTAGTGTTTGCCACCACAGACCTGCTTGCAGAATCTTCTTGTAGGTTACTTCGTTGGAAAAGTGTCCACCAGACTCACCATTATGCGCTTCTGAAATCACTTGCATTCTTCCTTCCATAGGGACACATTGTCGAAGTATACCATCCACACCTAGTCGATAAAGTACTCCTCCGATGATGGTAAATTTCAGGCTTTTTATGATCAGAGCTTTCTTCTGATTTTGTTTCCAATCCTCCGGAAAGGCACCTTGGGAAAGGAATTGATAATATCATACCATTCAAGATCCACTGATTCTTCTGCTTCTAACTGAAATAACTCAGCATCCACTGGCTCATCTCTCAGAGGTGATTCTGAATATCCCTCCGTACTTCTAAAAAGAAAGTCAGCTCCACAGTGGTTTCGGCCAGGCTTATGGAAAATTCTGAATTCAAATTCCATAAGGAACATCATCCATCTTATGAGCCTGCCTTGAATAATGACTTTGTTAATCAGAAACAGAAGAGTTTAATGATCCACATAAAAATGAAATAATTTTCCCTACAGGTAATGCCTGAACTTTGTAGCGCTAAAAACCATTCCGAGAGCTTCTCTTTCAGTAGTCGTATAGCCTTGTTCAGCCTGACTGAATCTGCGACTAGCAAAATAGACCGGATAGTCGGTTCTCCCATCTAGCTGAGCTAATATTGCCCCCATTGCCAATCCTGAAGCATCTACATGTACAAGAAAAATAATATCCCAATTCGGCTGCCTAAGGACTGGTTTACTGGTAATGGTTTTTTTCAAATTCTGAAAACTTTCCTCACACTCAGCAGTCCAGTTGAACTTACTGGTCTTCTTTGTAAGCTCATATAGTGGTACTGCTTGAGAAGCAAACTTGTGTACAAATCTTCTATAGAAATTCACATAACCCAAGAAAGAACCCAACTCTGAAGCAGTTCTGGGTGCTTTAGCTTGCTGGACACACTGTATTTTGTCATTGGCCATCTCTATTCCATTGCGGGAAACCACATGTCTCAGTAGCTGTCCCTTCCATACTAGAAACACAGATTTGGATGGATTCAAACAAATCCTCTTCTCTTGACAGCGTTTAAAAACCATTTCTAGGAATAAAAGGTGCTGGTCCTCATCTGAATAGATAGTAAAGTCATCCATGAAAATGGAGAGGAACCGATGAAGAAATTCATTAAACATCTCCATCATACACCACTGAAAAGTAGCTGGTGCATTGCACAGGCCAAAAGGCATCACCAAATCCATGAATGCTCCCCACTCAGTGATGAAAGTGGTCTTGGCCCTATCTTCAGAAGAAATCTGTAACTGGTTATAGCCGCTATAACCATCCATGAAACTATACATCTCATATCCTGTGATCTCATCAAGCAACATATCAGTAAAAGGTAAGGGAAATGGATCCTTAATAGTCTGGGCATTTAGTTTCCTATAGTCAACACAAACTCTTAATTTCCCATTCTTTTTAGGAACGACGACCATGGGAAATAACCAATCACTGCTTGCTACTTCCGTAATGAACCTAGCCTTGAGAAGATTATCAATCTCCTCCTTGACCTTCTTTGCATAGTTGGGGTTCATACGGTATCATTGCAATCTTACTGGCCTAGCATCGGTTTCAGTGGTATTCGGTGCTGACAGACTTCAGGATCTACCCCTTAAAATCTGTATGTTCCCAGGCAAACACATCATAATAGTTCTGGAACATTTTCCGTGCTTTTTCCTTCATTGCCGGTTTCAAGTGCTTGTTGACTTTGATCATTCTAGGATTTTCCTCTGATCCCAGGTTCCACTCCTCTACTTCCTGATCATCAGGAAGCAATCAGTTTGGTCCGCCTCCTTTTTGTTAGGTCGATTCTTCAGCGTAGTCCCAAGAAGGTCCATTCATTTCTGAATCATTATTATGATCCAGTGGGTACTCTTCAGAACATGCTGGTTCTTCCATTATACCAGTATCAGTTGGTTCCTGCATTCTTCCAGTTATCTGAAATATTCTTTTCCCTGCATTGACTTCAGTAAACTGATCAGGGAATTGTCTCTTCTGCTTGTCAGCTTGCTCTTTGTTCAGCAGGACTGCATTCAAATCGATTTCTACCAAAGGAAATATGTTCATAGCTGCTAGCATTCGCTCAATTTTCTTGGCTCTGTATTTTTGACACAACTCCTTCGGCCTTAGTTCCTTTTTCCAGCTCCTGGTGTTGTAAGTTTGGATTTTGATTCTACCGCTCGCCCCTTCTATGGTCAAAGTTTGGTTTGCATAGTCATGAACAACATGTGCTATTGTTAACCATGGGCGGCCTAGTAGCATTCCATATTCCCTGCACATCCAAGACTAGGAAACTGGTTTTGAATTTCTCCCTCCCAACTCTTATCTGCATGTTTTCAATCATACCCGTTGCCTGTACGACTCGATGATCTGTCATTCTTACTTTGAATGGTGCTGGTTTCATGTTAGTGATACCCATTCTTTGCTAAAGATGGGCTCCCATTATGTTGACTCCTACTCCTCCATCCAGTATGATGCTTGAGAGAGGTTCCCATTGCTTCCTGACCTTATAGTCTACCTGAATAAGTGGAACTTCATCATCCCGGGCAGCCGTCAGGTCCACTGTTCTGGCCTCTGTCTCAGTCTTCCTACGTTGTCTGATAAAGTTGGCCACCTCAGGCAAGGTCTTTCTTATATCCTCCAGCTCTACAGCCAGCTTCTGGATTCTATCACAAATTTTCACATGAATTTCTCTCTCGTTCTTGGTTAGACTGATTGTCAAAGCTTGAAGAATTGGTGTCTTCACACTGCCATTCTTTAGCAGTACTACTACTCTTTCCATCCACTCCCATTTCATCAGCTAGTCCATGAACTACAGCCAGCATGGTCTCTGTCATGGCCGGTACTGATTGATCTTTATTAGTCGATTGGGCTGGTATCTTCTGAATGACTCTAGCTTTAGAACTTTCTGGCTGCTCTGACAGCTTCTTAGCTAAATCCTCTGTGATTTTAGCTGCTAGTTCCCGCTGCTCTTGCCACTCATCTACCACCTTCTCTTTCCTTTTGGCCTTCCAAACTTCCCTTTGTTGAGCCCACTTACTGCTGCTAGGATTGACTGGTACTTCTGAAATGTCTGGAATTTCTTCAATGATTACTCCCTTGCTTCTGGTAACCACCCTGACTGGGACTGGCTCTGGTGCCTTAGCCTCAGTAGCAGTCATTACCGATGCATCTGGACATTGGGCTACAAAATGACCATACTTCCCACAGGTATAGCAATTCATGGTCCTAGTCTGGAAGTTGCCTCTTCCTCTTCCTCTGTCCATTCCTGGTTGGTATCTGCCACGTCCTTGACCAATACCTCTGGTACCTGGTATTTCCTCTTGAGCTACTTTGATTGGTTCTACCTGCATTGGTTCAGTGTAGGCAACCACTGATAGATCCTTTCTTTTCTTAAAATGGTGAATTCTGATGCCACAATTATTCCATAGGTGACCAAAGGCCTTACAGTAGGTACATTGTGGACATTCAGTGGAGATGTGGTCCTTGGATTTACATCTTGAACACCAAGTCTCCATCTTTCGGACCGGCTGTCTTGTGTGGCTAATTTCTGCAATCTGCCTAGCCATTTCTTCAATTTTGTTGGTCCATGATCCCTTCTTTGATTTCTCCTTTGTCCGTTCATTGGAGCTGCTGGACGTTGCACTGGAATCAGAAGCTTCAGTAGCCGAACTACTGCTACTGGTCCTTCGCTTCTTGTGGCTCTTTTCTTTCTTAGCCTGCTGTTCTAGTTTTAATGCCCTTTGGACCAGATCATTGAACTTTTTTGTAGGGGCTGGTACTTCTTGTTCCCTAAGCTTCTTGCTTCTGAACCCATTCAGAAACCATGCCCTCAATCTCTTCTCAGACCACGGTTCTTGCAATTGCCTGGTCATTTCTTTTATCTTTTCTACATAGCTGCGAACTGACAAATTCCTCTGTTTGATCTGATCCAATTCATAGAGAATATCCTCGTCCCCTCGATTGTCGGAATATTCCAACCTGAAGGCCTTAAGTAATTTGTTATATGATCTCAGCTGGCATGGAGGGTAATGGTAATACCATTTCCTCGCTGCCTCCTTCAAGGTTTGTGGAAAATACTCCCCCCAATCATCTTCATCAATGGTTTTTAGTTTAGCATACTGCTCGAAAGCTTGTATGTGAACATCTGGATCATCCTTTTTCCCTCCTTTGAATATGGGAAAGAAAATCTTCAGGGAAGGTGTGTAATCATTTCGATTACTGCGATCCCACCAGTCCTCTTCTTGGCTTCAGAATGACGCTTGGGAGCCTTCTTGCAATTGTCAGTGTCAGCATCCCAATCAATCTCTGTCTCTGTCTCAGTATCAGTATCTTCTCTGTTTTGTCTGCTAGAAGTACGGTGACTTCCCTTGCTGCCTTGATATGATCTCTCTGGCGAGACTGAGAACTCTTGGAACTTTTTTCCTTTCGTGCTTCCTGTTCTGTCCATCAGCATAGAGAATGACTGGAGTGCTGTGAGTCCTGCGTCTCCTCAGCTGACTATGCTCCTCCTGAGCCTCAGTGTCAATCATTTTCTCTTGCTTGGGGTCAGACTCTTCCCGACTCCCTCAGGAATGGGGTCCACATGATTGGTAGATTTCCGGCCACGATTGGACTTTGGTGCCATTGTTGAAAACTTCAACTGGGAGAAGAGTCTTTCAGTCAACGACGAGCTTCAGCTCGAGCCAGCGTGATTGCCAAAATGGAATTGGAGCTAATCTCTTGAGACAGCTAATTCCAGGGTTGAAGGATTTCAGCTACTAGTGTGGGAAGATTTCAGACAGCAGACTAGACAGAAATCAGAGACTAGACTGAAATGTGGATACTGAAATAAGAATCAGACTTATAGACTAGAATAAGGTTCAGATTCAGATTCAGATTCAGATTCAGATTCAGAAGACTGGTCGAGAAGTAAGTATCACTGAAGTATATACCATGATTGAGATTACAGATCAAGATTACAACGAATATGATTACAGAGAGAAAGTATAGCCAACAATACTGCCACTGATGCTCAAGTACAATTATAGTCCAAAGCGCTAATACAAGTGATAACAATTGCCAACCCGATAATAATGTAATGGGTCGTATTTATACACTTCGGGTTTACTGTAGTAATTACTCTAGTAATTACTAAGTAATTTGCTGCCCATCTTCTAAGAACACGTTCCCACATGGTGATTATCCAGCCGTCTACACCCCAACGTATTTACGATATCGCTTTTTATAAAATAATTCCCATAAAAATCCCGTTTGGTCTCGTTTTTGCTCCGGGTGATCATTTTTAAATCCGATGGGGACTAAAATTAATATTTTTATATTTAGGTCATCATAAAAAGCACATTGCTTTTCAAAAACGCCGAAAAGCACAAAAAATTAAAAATGACTGGACTTGAAACCGCCATAGCCTTTGACTTTTCATCTTCAAATTCCTCTTCATAAGCATCCAGAATTGATTCAATGTGATGAATCATTTGGCTTTTAACTACATCAGGTGTCTGCTCACTTGGTATCTGACGTTTCCTCTTGATAATGTCAATAATATCCTCATGAAACTCACACTTGGCAATTCCCAAGATGTCCCCCAACGCGAGCTCCACTTTGCTATTACGAATGCGCTCTTCAAAAACCTTCTTTAGATCTGTAGCCAACTAAATATCCAATTTCAGCTTATAAGAAGGTCCCTTGGGCTTACCCTGCTTCTTATCTTTCGGTGCCTCTTCCATTACCACTTCTAGAGTAGGTTTTGGAACAGGCCCTTCATCTTGCCTACTGCTAGATCTTGTTGCCCTTTTTGATGTTCTTGCAATATCTTCATCTCTTTTGCGCTTATCTTCAACTATGGCTTCATCTCTTTTGCGCTTATCTTCAACTATGGATTCATTATCTTGAGACCTGAAAATAAATGCATACACTGAAAGTGAATCTACCAGATTTGCCCATCCTGTAGTTTCCCTAATGCAATTTCCAACCTGACATAATTTTCTATGAGTCACCTTGCACGCTTCTGCAGTCTTCAAAGCATAAGGCCGCAAATCACCTTCAGTTCTTGCACCTTCATCATCAAAATTATTGTATACCTGCAACCCATGTATAGCTACTTCTACCATAGCAACATTATGTTGTATCTCCTCTACTAACTTCTTCATACCACCCCTCCCAAAATTCAAGCGGAATAGCTCACAGGTTGCTTTGAGATGAATCTTCTTGTCTTTCCAAAAGACCACATTTTTCTTGTAAGCTTCATCAAAATATTCACAGTCTTTGCCTTCATGATCTTTACTATCACACCACATGCAGTGGTCATCCCAATCCTTGCATGGAGGTCGTTGCCTGGGTACCTACGCCTTCAAGCTTAATTGCTTTCAAGTTTAGATTTAATTTTTGTATACCTTTGATCAGCTCGTCAAGAACATGCTCCTCTAATTTTTGTTTCCCAGAGATTGACTTTTGTTTAATTTCTTCATTCCTTGTCTCCGTGGGATCGACCACAATCACCTTATCCACTCTCATCTGCCACTTTATAATCATGTTAACCGCTTCAGAAACCAACTTCCAATCAGATGTTAAACCCAATTCATCTGTTGAATCCTCAAGTAGCTACACCAAGCTCTTTTGAAGCTGTGGATCAATAGCTTGGACAAATAACTCTACCCGTTCTGGTTTCAATGACCGCTGCTCTCCTGTAGATAGCTGCAAAAATTTGTTTTCAAATTCTCCCTCTCTTGCAGATAAATCCTTGTTTTTCTGCTGGATCCACTTCATAAAACTCTACTTAGTTACCCTTTGAAAATATTCAAGGAAATACTTCTCCTGTAATGCTTTTTTAAAATTCTACGATTTTGGTCCTTGTGCAGCCTGTATTTCCCCAATTCGAGCCCTAAGCTCTAACACAACAATCAAGTGAAAACCTTCAACTGCTTCATGATCATCAATCCCATTATCCTCCATGGATTTCTCATAAACTTTGCAATATTTTGAAACGTCTCGACCTTCGAACCGCTGCAATTTTTTTGTTACTGCTTGTTGAGCTTTTCGTATCTGCTCATGCAAATTAAATTGTTGTTGTCCAGTCTGTTGCTATTGCATGTAGGCAGCAAATTGCTGCATCATCTGCTGCATTGCCGTCTCTTGCGGTGTAATCATCTTCCTCTACTAAATTTTCAAGTGCATTTGCTATAAACACCTTAAGTTACTTGTCATCAAGCTCATGTAGTTGGTAAAGACATGTGAAACGAAAGAAGGTTTAAATCATAGCATCAATAGTCTATCTCAATTATCTGGTAGCTGTCCCTTCACAAATCTTTGAACCGTAGTGATCGTATCTCCAAAGCATTCAATTATGAAAAATTTGTTTAGTGAACCCCACCAGACTCAAGTGCTCCAGTTAATTATGCACACGGCTTGACCATCAGCTCGCTTTAGGCAACCCTGTCAAGCTCAAGTATGCCTTACACTGTTTGCACACAGAATGGTCGTCAAGTCCTTTACTTCAAGTTCTGGTAGCAGAACCATCTCAAAAGAGATGTGAAGATACTATAACAATTGTCCAAGATGTCAATTGGAAGCTAGCCATGTAAGCTTATTGATCATATAACCAAAAATACTTCTGTCTTAGCATACATCCAAAAACAAATCTACTGCCAAGTAACCTGCTACTACAGGAAAATAAATGATATCCTTGAATCTGCAAGTTGCTCTTCAATAGCTCCCACGATCAAATGGGATAATAAGAAATTGCCCCAATAGTGGTGCAACATAATATCCACTTGAGCATACATGTCCTGTATCGATCAACTTCAAGCATTTCTGCTCCAAATATGCTATTCCTGGATCTAGCAAAAAGAAACCACAATATAGACCCAAAAATACCCATCCATAATGAACCTGCTTTTGAAGATCCGTCGAATCTCCTGGATCAAATACCATTAAGATCACATAGCATTGATGGGCTCAGCAATATACTAGAGCTTCACCTAAAGCATAGTGCAGCAGCCACATCTCATAAACTTTTGGTAACTTAAGGTCGTTACCAGCAAGCATTAAATAATTCTGACTCCCTTTTACTGGTAGCCAGGACATCATTGACATAAGAATTACTAGGAATAGTATCCAAATCCAGTCACATTTCGCACATTGTCGAAAGAAATGAAAAACCATGTGCACTTTATGTGGTATCAAGGATGATTTAACATCATCACCCCCTCTAGCTTCATAGCCATTACAAAAACCTTAGGACTTTCTGGACGTGTATCATCAGAGAGATTTTTACCTGGGTTTTGAGTTTGATAATTGAAAATAGCTTTATCCTGAAGATCTTCATCCATAGTATCCTTGGGAAAATCACCCTTGGAAATCTCAACATTCATCAAAGCTATAGGAGTTGGATCCTCTTGCACCCCGTATATAAGCATAGATGTACAATCCATGTCAATATCCTGTTCACAATCAACATGATCTAGCAATCTTCAAACTCATCAATATCGTCCTCTGCTTCCTCATCTGCATCCATGCTACTTAGCAAGCCATTATAACTTTGAAAAGGTTCATCAGGCACCCCCTCTGAAGGGGTACATGCATCACAAAGCTCTCCTATACTGCTATAACCTTCTCCTTCAGATTGGGCCAAGAAACCTTCAATTATGGAATCTTCTTCTGTGATAATAGAATCAACAAGCATATTGCTAGGAGCAACCATAGGTTCATTGGCATTATCAGGTTCATCCTGTGTTCAGTCCACAATCTTGACCACTTCATCAGCTATTGTATATATAATAGCTTTATTTATGCAATCATCTCTAGTAAATCTGCTGCCCTACTCAGCTATAGTGCCGATAGATCCATTAAAAACCTGTAATGGCTCATCTTCTTGATAGACTGTTTGAGAGCATCCAATGCTAAGGTCAGTAGCTTGTAAAATTTTTGATGTACAGTCTAGCTCTCACTAGAATCCTTATCCGAGGTAACTTTCATGCGAGTAATCTTTGAAAACAAATCATATATTTGTGTTTTAGTATTAATTTCATTATGTACCTTTGCTAGGTTGCTCAAAATATGGTCCTTTGAAGTTGAATCTACTACTTCCGAAGCCGTATTTGCCTTGGCTTTACTTCTTGCAGAAATATGATCCCAAAATTGATCATAATTAAGGAACTGCATCTAATCCCCTTCTTCTTTATAGAAAACAATCTGGCTTCATGCGGTAATCTCCTTCATTGCCAACTTGATAATATTTGAGTTTTTGTGAACAAACCCATCTGCAAAATAGTCCCACTGCGTGGGATATGTTTCTGCCAGTTCTTGAACCTTATCTTTAAACTCGGAGGTTACCACTTCTTCAAAGGTCGAAATCATCCGATCTTCTGGAATTCCTCGGCTCTTCATCTCCGCTTTATATCATGCAAGGAGTCCATCTGGATCATTTCCTTGAAAAATTCCATATTGTTCATGTACAGCATCAAGTGCCATCTCCACTGCATCATCAATCTGCTCTTTCATCTTCATAGCTTTTACTTCTTGCAAACATCTCTAAACTAAGCCCAACATTTTTGGCAGATCTACAGCTGCTAGATTTTTATCAAATCTGTTGAAATTGTAATCTTTGATAAACTGCATCAACTCTGCTAGAATCTCCATCTTTACCTCCCACCGCGGCTCGTTTTGCGTCGGGTTCACCAAGAATGTTGGGGGATATGTATTCGAAAGGTGAGCTGGGAAGGCACGGGGCCCATGGGTGTGAGAGGTGTGAGGGAAGGAGTTGTAGCAGATGCAAATAATGAAGGCAGAGCTTAAAACAGACAGCTTGATCCAGATTTTGAAGCTTGATAACTCAAATCAAATAATCAACAGTATCCCTGCTTAATCAAATATTAATGGTGGAGTTTAAGCTCCTTAGAAGGTTTAAACTGCCTTAATCCAAGTGCTAATTAAGAAAATCAATACTGAACTGCCTTGAACTACTTCATTTTCCTTCTGCTTCTTCCCGCTATGGCTTTAGGAGCTTCGACTTCCAATGGCCTTAGGTGGTCCGATTTGGTTTAAGGTTACCGACTTAAGGTTTCGGCTTAGGATTTATGGCTTAATTCCGGATTTGATTGGGCTTAGGCGGCTTAGATAGCTTAGGCTTCAAATTAGTGAGCTCATGATAATGATGGCTAATGAGATCCGAGATTATGGCTTAGAGAGCTTAAGATTATCCGGTTAAGGTTTTGATGGCTTATGATAGCGAGATTAGGATTATGATGGCTTGGAATTCAAAGAGTTTGGCTTCAAGAGCTTAGGCTTCCAATTAGAGAGCTTAGGGAGCTTATGATTAAGATGGTTTCTGATTAGAGAGCTTAGCTTCAAGAGCTTTAGATTAGGATGGCTTCCGATTAGAGAGCTTAGGCTTGGCTAGTGAGATTAGAGATTAGGCTTGGCTAATAAGCTTACGGTTAGGATTGCTCAATGAGATCAAGAGAAAAATTGGCTTGGAGAGCTTATGGTTATCAAGGCTAATGATGGCTAACGAGATTAGAGAGGTTTGGTTTAGAGAGCTTACTATTCTCCTCCGGAGAGAAGAAGATGAATCCCAAGAAGAGCCCCAAAAGAGAGCCATCTCCCTTATAATAGCTCCCAGTGGCTGCATGGGAAAAATTCCTTTTTTTGGCCATCCCATTAGCAATATCGCTAATGGGAATGGCTCCCTGATGATGTGGCACGCCAAAATTCAAGCAGCACCAAAATTGCACGGACCAACACCTAAATGACGCGTGCTGGCACTCTGAGCACATTTCGTTTCTTGGTCGCTGCCTCTCGAGCATCAGGGCCACCTGCGCGAGCCTCTTTGTTCTTCATGCGTTGCCGTTTGCTATTTTGCCCGCCATGCCTTTGCTTTCCTTCCCTTTTTTTCACACACAAAAGCCTTTATTTTTATTGAATGGGCGGCCATCCTTAGGGTGAGTTTTGGGCGGCCTTTTAATGACTTCACAAATTCATTTGGCGGCCATAATTACTGTAAGGGCATAACATTTGGCATAAATGGCGACCAATGCAATGCCAAGTAGCATATCCATTGGGCAGCCATAGCCCCCTTGGCTTCTTTTCGGCTCTTAAAGGGAACCCCGTTTGGCATACATATCGGTTAAGGCATTGCCAAACACAACAACTCCACTCTTCCATCATCACCCAAACAATGTTGCTATCCCTACCTTTTCATTGTACATAGGCGTGTGTGAGTTAGTGGACTTTTCCCATATCTCCTTAAAATCCTCAGTTAGCTAGTCATTGGGCTAGTTGAGCCAAAATAAAAAAATAATAATATTATGGCCCATTTGTGTGTAAATATTTCATTGTATATAGGGCCTAAATATAGAGTTTTTAAATATAATTATTTTGGTATTTATTTAAATATTTTTACCTAGGTGGACGTTATTTACCTGAGTATGTTATGTACACCATTAACATAATTCTCTTACCATTGTACATACTCTTTATTATATAAATAAATATTTCATGCAAGCCTCTCCAAATCTTGGTGTGAACCCACTTTGAGAAAAAGTCACAAAAATACCTTTCACCCAGTCATTCCCTTTGACTAAATTATCATTTTTCTACATGCATTTTTCCTTACTTCTTGTAAATAGTCCTAAATCAATAAAAAAATGAGAGCTCCATCATTTGATTCCTTATATTGTCATATATTTCTTGTTGTTATTTTATATTTACATACAGCTGACACTATTTTAGATTCCACAAATTGTTTATATATTAATTTGTTTTCTCTCACCATATCCATATATTATATTTGTGAATAATCCTAATCAATGTATATTGAAAAACCTCAAGAATCTATTAGGTCATGCTCTCATGCAAGGAGAGGCCCACTCTTGGAGGACTATGCAAATTCAACAAAAGGAGGGCCACTAAAGACTTTTGTAGGAGGATAAACAGGCATTTTGATGAGATTTTTGGCATCCACCTCCACTCCAAATTTGAGGAGGTAATCAATATGAAAAATTTAGCTCACAAGCTGAATAATCACCTCACCATTTTTCATAATTTTTGGAGCTGCGACTAGTGAGATATGATTTTTTTTGGTGGACCTCAGTCTGCCCAGTTTTTTCTCACAAGTCACCCTAGTCTTCTCTCGCCTTTCTTCACACTTCCACACACACACACATTTTTGGAGCTGTGACTAGTGAGATATGATTTTTTTGGTGGACCTCAGTCTGCCCACTTTTTTCTCACAAGTCACCCTAGTCTTCTCTCACCTTTCTTCACACTTCCACACACACACACACACACACACACACACACACACACACACGCACATTTTTCTCTATCCCTCCCTCAAACCTGTACCTTCCATGGTTTCTCACACCCTCTTCACCATTAACCTCCCCTCTCACTTTCATAGCTCTCATATGAACTCTACATGTACATACACCATCTCTGCCTTTCTCTGTTACCTCTAGATTACAATCCTTTTACCTCTTCTCTATATACATAAAATTTAGCATGTAAAACCATGCTTGATATCTGCAAACTGAGGGATTCTCATCAACCAACATCGTCACTTTCATCATGGTGTTAAACCTTTGCGGTGGCGGCGACGTAAGAAGAGAAGAAGAATAGGATCGGCAGTCATTTTTGAGAATCTACACAAGTAAGTTCAAAACTTTTTCAAAGCTTCACCATCACAAGGATCCTCTCACTTCATTCACCCATCTTCCTTCAACCATCCACCTCATTCTACCCATTGTAATATATCATTAATGTTTTAGTGATTGCTAACACTAACCAATAACCTACTAAAAAAAATAGCCATTGATCTAACCATAAAAAACACCTCACCTCAAGAAATGTGCATAGTAAAAACTCTCTCTCCTTCCTTAAAACTCTACTTTCACCTTATCTACCATCAATAGTGATCTCTTTTGTGTCCACATCCATGACTCAAGCAGACAAAAAAGGCCCACAATGTTTTGATATCCAAAAAAAATCCTACTCTCTCTCCTTCCTTAAAACTCTACTTTCACCTTATCTACCATCAATAGTACTCTCTTTTGTGTCCACATCCATGACTCAAGCATACAAAAAAGGCCCACAATATTTTGATATCCAAAAAAAATCCTACTCTTGATTTGGTTAGTGTGTAAATAAGGTTATCACTAACCTTAACAAGGGGTCTTTTGAGTCCACATCCATGACTCAAGCACAAAGAAGGCCCACAATGTTTTGATATCCAAAAGAAATCCTACTCTTGATTTGATTAGTGTGTAAATAAAGTTATCATTAACCTTAATAAGGGTTCTCCAACCTATAAATAGGTCCCTCTCCTTCTTGTAAAATCATCTCCAACATCTCACAAAGCACCCCAACACTTATACGCAATGAGAGATTTAGGTGTAGTCATCATGAGAGAAGCTTTGATGCTACACGTTGCAATGTGAGAGAGCGTGAGTGCCCTATCTCAAACCCCCCTTGTACGTGCTCTTTCACTATCAACAATTGAAGTTTTGGTGCTTCAAAGGGGTGCTTGGCTTCAGGATCTTAGTCCTTATACTTGTGTAAAGCTCTTTGGAAAATTCAAGGTGACTTGTGTCTTTTAAGTTTTATCATTTGAGCTTGTTTGATAAAGTGCTTAGTGTGTTTACATTTGCCAAATTTGTGTCCATTGTGATGGTTTTTGTTGCAGTTTTTTTCCTCATCTTGCCTTCTCTACGTGTAGTCGTATCGAGATAGCTCTCTGTTTGTGTCAATTTTGCATGTAGCAGTGTGTAGATTTAGTTTTTTCATCTTAATATTTCTTGCCAATCATTTTTTGAGATTTATTTCAAGCTTTAAAGTGCCCCAATTGGAGTTGTGCTCTTCAAGTTACGACTATTTCTCTGCAGGGTTATGGTGGAAACCTAATGGAAAATTGTGTGTAGACAGATTGGGAGGGCCTGTATCTATGAATTGTGGAGTTGATGTTGAAATTGTGGGTTTGTGATGTTCAATTGTAAAAGGGGAGGCCCTTGTCTTCATATGCATTGGCCGGGTGTGCTATAAATTCGTGCTTTGACAGGGTTTTGCTCCTATGTGCTATGGTCCTTTGGGTGGGTGTGTGCTTGTAAATTCCCAAGGGGAATTATAGGACTTTTGTTTGGGGTTTACTAAGAGTGACGTTGGTATAAGTTTTGGTGCTGAACTTGAAGTTTTAACGCACTTGGAATGTAAAGCTACAGAGGTGTCCACTTTTTCTTTTGCCCAACAATGTTTTGGGTGCCCGCCACCGAGGAATCGCTTCAAGCTACCTTCAATTTACAGGTTTTGGAAGACACGTGTTTAGTTTCGGAGATTAGTAGAAGATCAAATGAAAGAACCAAAGGTCTCATTGAACGAATGGAGTTTGCTTGCCTTCTTGCTGACAAGCAAGACATGGGCCGACGTTGGTGCTGTGAATCTTCTACTTCTGTTTAAAGAGAGATGCTAGGGAATGGTTGGAAGGTTACAAAAAGGAGCTACAATCAGCCCAAGACTTATGAAATGGTAAGACATGCTTTTCTTACACACTTTCAATGGGTGGAAGACCCACAAAAGGTATGGCAATCTATTCAAGGCTTGGTACATGGTAAGGGCCAAACCATAGAAGACTTTATGAAGGCATTCAATGCGTTATGGACAAAGTGGTGTACATATTTCGGGGCTAAAATTACTCCAGACATGTTGAAGAAGGATACATTTCTTGCAAGTTAAAGGAGTAGTCTAAGCTTGAAGGTGGAGCTTAATCAATTAAGGACCACTACAAGAGGCTATTCATGTTAGCGACGCTCACACAGCGACGCTCAAAAAAAAAATTCCCGGCGTCGCTATGAGCGTCGCAAATTTACAAAGAAATTTGCGACGCTCATAGCGACGCCGGCTGGGCTAAAAAAATAACCGAGCGCGCCCAAAAACTCAGATCTCAGATCTGAGTTTTTCGGCGCCCTCAAGCAAGGAGCAGGTAATGCTCTCCCTCACTCTCTCTCTCTCTCTCTCTTTTTCTTCTCCACACACACACACACACACACACACACGAGGAGAGGAAGGAGAGCCAGGTATGCTCCTTCCCTCTCCTCATTCTCATGTTCCCTTCCCCTCTTTCTCTCTCCCTCTCTCTCTCTCTCTCTCTTTTTCTTCTCCACACACACACACACACACACGAGGAGAGGAAGGAGAGCTAGGTATGCTCCTTCCCTCTCCTCATTCTCATGTTCCCTTCCCCTCTTTCTCTCTCCCTCTCTCTCTCTCTCACACACACACACACACACACACACAGTGTTATTGAGAGAGAGAGAGAGAGAGAGAGTACAAACAAAAACAAAAACGCACACACACATACATAAACAAAGAATGCACACACACATTGAGAGAGAAAAAGAGAGAGAGAGCATGCATAAACAAAAAACGCACGCATTGAGAGAGGAAAAGAGAGAGAGAACATGCATAAACAAAAAACGCACACATTGAGAGAGGAAAAGAGAGAGAAAACATGCATACGATCCAAAAAAACGCACACATTGAGAGAGAAAGAGAGAGAAACTAATTTAACGTCGTAGGAAACTAATTAAAATTAAAAGAACTAAAGATCTAGCCGACGAGGAGTTGAACTCAAGACCTATTATTCAAGAGGGAAATGGCATAATCAATCTATCATACTTGGCATGGGTGATAGAAAGGTTATACCATTTATCTCTTTTTATTGGCACACACATCCACACACACGCACACACACAAGAAGAAGAGAGTTATAACGTCGTAGGAAACTATCTTAAAAGACGTTAAAGATTAGGTTATATGTAGACTTACATTAAATTAGATTTAGGTTTATTTTTAACTAGATTTACGTTTATTTACGCTAGATTTAGATTTACGTTATATTAGATTAGATTTAGGTCTCCATAGACTGCGATGCCTGCATGAAGTGGGTGAAGAAAGCCCTCAATGGAATATAGGGTATTGCTGCCTTCACTCATGGTGGGCTCCGTCGATCCAAAAGTACTGGTGAAATGTCTTCAGAAGATAGGGAAGAAGGTGGATCTTCAGGGCGGCAAGAGTCACTACATCCCCGACACAATGACCATCTAGACAACCTCTAGTCATTCAACAGCAACTTCAAAGTTAGTAACAAGAGCAAGAACGGTCTAAAGGGCCAATTGCTGTCGTTAGATGTTGATGGAGATGAGGCAGCGTCACCGCCAGAAGTTAACTCTCACATCTTTAGTGATGAGAATGCCAACTCTTGCCGAGTTATGTGAAAAATTATGTGTTAAATCAGTTTTAAGGTTCTTATAATCCCTGTTAGTTTAGTTCTTTGTTTTTAATATAACATAATATATTTACGTTAGATTTAGATTTATGTTATATTAGATTAGACTTAGGTTTATTTAGGTTTACCACACACACACACACACACACACACACACACACACACACACACACACACACACACACACACACACACACACACACACACACACAAGAAGAAGAGAGTTTTAACGTCGTAGGAAACTATCCCAAAAGACGTTAAAGATTAGGTTAGATGTAGACTTACGTTAAATTAGATTTAGGTTTATTTTTAGTTAGATTTACGTTTATTTAGATTTGCGCTTATTTACGTTAGATCGAGTCCACGCAAGAATTACTTACGGTTTAGGATTTAGAGTTAGACGAACAGTGAAAAGATCTACTGTGAAAAGATGTTAAGATGCTGTGAAGTGCTACAGCTAGAGAAGAGGCAAAGGGGTTTTGTCCACTACATGCAGTATCATGTAGACGTGGGTGTGTAGATTTCTTGTACCCACAAATATAGGTATTGACCAATAAAGACGAGATTATAACCCGGTGGTTCTGATCTCCGTGCACCTCTAGAGCGAGGTGTGCGGGGATTGGACATGACTAGAGAATGTGAGGTAAAGAGAGAGAGAGAGAGAGAGAGAGAGAGAGAGAGAGAGAGAGAGAGATAAGACGAAGAATGCCAATAGAATATTAAATTTGTTGTCCAGGTTATAAGTTTTTTATCCTCATTATGAGTAGCGACGAGGATGTGGGACCGTCCAACCGAAACACCTATCTCTCAACGAGGGTTTTATGTCCTTGTAATCAATGCAAGCATGCTGTGCGACGGACAAGACGTGTTTCTTTGCAGCACGTTCGTGAATTTGGCGAGTTCGATCCATCTATTATAGATCGAGTTGTTGCCAATTATAACTCGTCGGACTCTGACGCTGGCCAACAAGCAGCAATCTTGCAACCCAATAGACGTGTTCGCAGGCGCTTTGGTCAAGCAGCATATGTGAGGCCACAAGATGTAGCCTCTGACAGCTCGGGGGATGATCATGCAGAGCATATTCCCAACGAGGCAATGTTTGAGCCCGAGATTGATGAAATGATCGAGACGATCATGGATTCAGAAAGGCTTATCTATGATGATATGAAAAGTGAAGCCGATACGCCATTGTATAATGGAGCACGTATGTCTAGATTGAAAGCACTCCTGGTTCTTCTCAACATGCAAGCAAAGTTTGGATGGAGTGACACTAGCGTCACAGCGCTTTTCAGGTGATCTATTACAATTCGTTTACTTTAATAAAACTCTAAATGTATAATGATCTGATAGATTTTTACACGACTGTATCATATTTTTATGTTGTGTAGATTGCTGAAAGAGCACATACTACCAGCTGACAATGTGATGCCAGATTCCCGAGATGAAGCAAGAAAGATTTTGCGAAACTTGGGGATGGATTACAATTCTATCCACGCTTGTCCTAATGACTGCATTCTTTTCAGAGGGGAATACATAGACATGGAGAAGTGTCCGAAATGTGATTCCGAAAGATATCGAGTAGATCTCCACGGGACAAAAATTCCACAAAAGGTTTTGCGACATTTCCCTTTGCTTCCTCGCATCAAGCATTTCTTCGAATGTAAGTCCATGGCCGCCCTAGCATCATGGCATGAGGAGAAAAAATCTCCGGATGGTGTGCTACGAATTCCTGCAGATTGCGTAGCGTGGAAACATATAGATGGAACATGGTCGGATTTTGCCAGGGAAGCTCGAAATTTGCGCTTAGGCCTGGCTATGGATGGCGTAAATCCATTTGGTCAAAGATCAACATCTTACAGTGTATGGCCCGTTGTCATCGTCAACTACAACATTCCCCCGTGGTTGACTATGAAGAAGGGGCACCTATGGCTAAGCTTGATTGTGCCAGGGCGATATAAAGTGGGGAATATGGATGTGTATCTTCGTCCACTATTGGAAGAGCTACAACAATTGTGGATTGGCATAGAGGTGGTGGATATGAGCCGACACACAGGACGACGGAATGCTTTGATCAGAGGCATTCTAATGTGGACCATGCATGACTATCCCGGACTAACAGAATGCTCAGGTGATCTATTGACACTCCTCACTCAGACACTGTAAATCTTGTTTTTTCCCATAGTTGATCTATTATCATGTGTATACATGCAGGGCTTCAAAGAAGCGGATACAGAGCATGTGTCACATGTGGACCTAGACTGAATGCACGTAGGGCACCCTCACTGAAGAAGCAAATCTACGAAGGTCATCAAGCGTATCTTCCAGACAATCATGTGTTACGCGACGGCTTTTTGGGAAGAGAGCCACCAAGGATGTCTGCACAAGCATGGTTAGAGCACAAGGAGATGTGCGATGACGGATTGCCTCCAGGGATGAAGAGACTATCTCTATGGTACGAGTTACCATACTGGCCCCGACTCATGATCAATCAGTTGCTCGATCCAATGCACATATTCAAGAATGTGGGTAATCTACTATGGGACCATCTGACCGGCAAGAAAGATACTTTGGAAGCCAGAGTTGACCTTAGAAATGTGGATCGTATGGAGCAATATTGGCCGCAAACAGCGTCTGATGGATCGATAAAACTCCCTAAAGCACCATGGATTTTCACAGGAGCCCAAGAACGCAAAGTAAAAGAGACCATTCGATCTTTGCGGACCCCCACTGGCGTAATGCACTCGCTCCGAACGTGTTTTACTAAAGAAGGAAAGCTTACCGGTTTGAAGTCACACGATTGGCATAAAATGTGTCAGGTACGTTCATAGTGGACTTTAATATCATTGCATAAAATGTGGACTTTAATATCACTGCTGCACATACTTTATAGTTTATTTTACCGGTTGCCATTGAGGGATGTTTGTCTCTCGACATTCGTAACACAATCTACAAACTTGCAAAGCTGGTGCAATGGATCTCACAAAAGGAGATCAACGTAGACTCCATACCTTTCGCCAAACTAAATGCTGCGGAGCTTGTGTGCATGTTTGAGAAACATTTTCCTACTACAATGCTAACCATTCAGGTGCATCTTCTTGTTCACATAGTTGATGAGGTGGAAATAGCTGGCACAGTTCATTCCAGATGGATGTTCTTCTTAGAGCGTTTCATGAAAACGCTTAAGGGATATGTGCGTCAAAAGGCACGTCTGGAGGATAGCATGGCAGAAGGTTGGTTGGTATCAGAGTCCCTAGTGTACATTGGAGAGTGGCTAGACGGATTTGATAAATCTCGGGACACGCTATGGCGAACCATAGATGATGAGCGCATATCTGGGATTGTCATGTGCAATCTCGGTGTTGAGAAGAAGATGACGGAAGATCTAGAGGCTAAAATCAACCGATTTTGCATGCTTAACAATCCAGTGATGTAAAAGTGGATTTCACAATATGAGGATGCAAAGCAAGAGTGAAAAAGGGCACGAATTGAGTGGAGACGGGGAAGACAACCACCGATGCACTATCCAGCGGTTCTGGAGAGCCTACCAACCTTCATGAGCTTAAGATGGTTGCACAACCAATTGAAAAGCGCACAACAATGCGGTGACGAAGTGACTGAAGAAGAGTGGGAGTACTCTCGGGGTTGCGCGACCAAGGTAAGTTTGCAATGTACGACTAGCAAGTGACTTTATTTATAAACGTTTGAACGGCCACTCATAATCTTTGTTTGTTGTAGTATAAGTCATACACAGCAGCATGGTGTAAAGGTCGACATTTTAGGGTGGAACGAATCGACAAAAAGCGTTTTACTCAAGATTGTGGAATCATGGCAAAATTTGAACAGTCTGGTCGACGACGTTCCTCTGATGCAGATCCTGTGGTGGCGGAACTCACTTACTTCGGCACGCTGCAAGAGATTTTGAGGATCGATTACAGAGGATTTTTTGTCGACTTGTTCGACGTGCAATGGTTCAAGATAATCATGGAGGGTCGCAACGCTACTGTGCGTAGAGGAGGGGATTCTACTAAGAAATGGACTGACCTAAGAGACACTTTCGTACTACCCGAGCATTGTGAACAAGTACGTATGTAAATAGTTAACATCCCCCTTTTACAAGTTATGTGCTTGAAAGCTCTCATGTAAGTTATGTGGCTCTGGCAGCTAATATTTCATCCTACAAAGTCTACATCAAACTGGTGGTACGTCATAGAGGTAGCCCCTCGTAGTGCAAGGACGTATGAAGGCTACCATGTGCCAATCACAACGACATCAATGGAGGAGATCAGAGAAGATGCTCAATCAGAAGCCGCTGCGGTGGTGCCAGACGAGCATCAAGATGCTACTACTCTATATGGGGTGCATGCAGAGGAGCTACAAAATGAAACAGAGGATATGTGTTTAAACGGAGAGCTCTATATAGATATAGGAAGTTATGCTGAGTTATGCGAGGATGAGAGAGAGATCTCTTAAAGCCACAAATATTGTATTTGAACAATTTTGCTACGTGTTGTAAAAGCTCTGGCTCTCTAAGTACCTTCCATGGTGTATAACGCTGTTTTCTACTCGCGCTCACATCTTTTGATTGAAAATTCTGAGTTTTCGACTTGCCTCTTCTATCACTCAATTCATTGCGTCATTGTATTTATATGCGTCATTACGTCATTGTATTTAATGGTCTTTGCGTCATTGTCTACTCTATTCATTCAATATTAAGTTTAAATATTCGTGTGTTTAATGCAGGTATGGATGATGAGGAGTTTCTTTCTTCTTTGTCACCGCCGCAGAGACAGTGGTACGTGGAGCGTCATCGCTCTGGCGCATCATCGCGCGTTCCTACTCCATTCGCATCTCCCTCTCTTTCGGAGCATTCGGCGCGCTCCGAAGCTTCGGCGTCGACGAGACGAGCTTCACACTCGTCTAGACACCGGCGCTCTAGTGGTGGCGGTGGCGGTTGTTGTGGGGATTCCGCCACCGATGCCTCCACACCGCCTCGTGTTCGACGAGGCTCTTTACCCTCCCCTTCTTTGCCCGCCCCCACACCAGCCACAACATCGCCATCTACGCCAGGTTTTGCACGGATGACTGTTCCTAGAAGCTACACACCTCTACCTACTCCGCCAGGAGCCACCCCACTCGACACTCCTCGCTTCGGGGCCCAGACGCCGGTGGAGACACCTGACGTCCGTACCCCCATCGACACGCCGCTAGAGACCCCTGCTGGGACACCCAGGTTCACGCGTCATCGGCCAGAGGGCTTGCCTTACTCCGTCGACATCAGCGGCGGCATCATCATGGATGATGACGGCAAGAAGGTGATCTCGTGCATGCGTGGTCTTTGCTCTCAGCTGTTTAGACACTACATACTAAACAAATGGAGTGAAGTACCAAGTGATTTAAAAAACAGAGTCATCAGCATACTTCATGATGAGTTTCCCGTTCCAACACGGGATGAGCGCTTCAATGAAGACCTGATGAAGATTTGAATGCGCGAATACTGCAAACACAAGCGTTCCAAAGTGCAAAAAGCAATCAAGAATGGGTGGAACAGGCCAGATTGGCTGGCCAAAGAAGATTGGAAGAATGCGAAGAAAGCAGCGCGCGAGAATCCCGACAAGTGGAAGCAACAAAAGGATGCAGCCAGAGCGCGAGTAGAGGCAGGGAGCTCGCACCACTTGGGGAGCGGTGGATGGGCATCATTTGAGGCCGATTTTGTAAGTGTTTTCACATTGCTCTTTATGTTCGATAGTTTAGGGTTTATGAGTTTTTTAATTCTAACATAATGAAATCTTTGTATGTTTTGACAGTGGTCGACGACAGGACGTGATCCCACACCGTACGATCTCGAGTACGCAGGCAGGAAGGGCTTAAACGCCCTGATGGACATTCTCAGTTCTCGCGGCGGCATGATTAGTATTAGGGTTTACTCTTTTTTATTTTTTGTATTGTTTTATAAATGTCGTTATATGTTTATACTTACTGAAAGATGTCTTATTGTCTTTTTTTGCAGAATCCGACAGATACACTGCTTGGACGCGATGAGACGTCTGACTAGACGACGTCAGTTTAGCCGTAGCTAGATAGCATTAGTTTAGGGTTTCTCATAGCTTATGTATCATGAGACGGATTTTATACGTCTTTTTGAACCATGTATATTATTACATTTGTCACCACAGTTCCTTTTGCCAATCAATTCTTTATGCCTATGATGTTGTACAATTGTCATTATTACATTTGCCAATCAATTCATTTTGCCTATGATGTGTACAATTGTCAATTTTGCAAACAATGCGTCTTGTGGGTGACTATTTTGGGTCTATTATCTACCCTTGCACTTTTTTTAAAAAGTGAATCAAGTACAATATGGTTGATGGGTGGCAGGGCATTCAATGCCCTGCCACCAAAAAAAAATTCTCTCGGGCGTCGCTATAAGCGTCGCTATTTATGGCTCTGTAGCGTCGCTATAGTCTTCTGTGTAACCGTCGCTATATGCGTCGCTATGAGCGTCTCTATGAGCGTCGCTATATAGCGACGCATATAGCGACGCCTATAGCGACGCTCTCGTAGCGACGCTCGTAGCGACGGTTTTAGCGACGCCGGGGGTTATAAAAACCCAGTGTATTTCCGTCTCTAACAGCATCACAAGAGCACACAACCTCTTGTAGTGGACCTTTGAGGAGGCAGCTGAAATTGCAAAGAATAAAGAGTGGAAAGCGGAGCGTCTTCATCAACTTGGAATCAATGTCAAGTCAAAGGTTGAAGTGAAAGCTGTAGAGCAACCAAGGGTCCTCATCATGGATCAAGGTTATGATCAACAAGCTTTTCATGATGTGAATTCTATTTGCAAGGAGATGCAAGAGGTTGTAGGTCTTATGAATAATCTTAGTGTGCATATGTTGGGAGGTGGAAGAGGTCAAAGCTATGTATATGGACGTGGCTATGGAAGCAATGAGGGGTTTAAGGTGGTAGAGGAAGAGGCATGGCTGGAAGAGGGGATATGTTTCAATGTCACAATTGTGGTGAATGGTGTCATAAAAGCCCTCAATGTGACAAGTTAAAGAGAATGGGTGATAATATGTTTCCTCTTCCTTCACAAATTCCTTCTCAAGCTCAAGATTGTGGTATTGAGATTAAAGGGGAAGAAGGGCCAAGCGGTTTGACAATTGAAGAGAAGTATAAATAAAGGTGGTAAGCATAATCCGTTTGGAGAAGAATGAGGATGACTCAGGAGCTATGGTCATGCCTATAGGTAAGAGGGTTACAAGAGATCATGACATGAGTGATGCAAGTCCCATCCATATAAGAGGGAGATAGGTTGAAACAGGTACAAGTAAAGAGAAGAAGAAGAGAAAACCCAAGCAACATAACAATGTATCCAACTTTCATAGTAGAAACGCTGATGTTACCTTTGGGCAACTCATGGAGATTTGTCCTAAGTTAAAGAGACAATGGAAGTATGTAGTCAACCCCATGAAGAAGGAGCCTGCAAGGGGGTTTGTGAAAGTCCTGTCTTTGAATGAGCTACCTGATATATGCCCTACTATGGATGCATGGCATAAGAGAAACTGCATTGGAGAGGCATATATTGATGGAGATGCACAAGTTTGTGTTATTACTCAAGCTTGTGTATCAAAGTTGGGACTCAACATGGTGAAGAATTTAGGTTTTTGCATAAAGCTTGCCAACCAATCATTGGGTGAAGTTCTTAGAAGTTATAAACGACTTGGAGGTGGATGTATTTTATGTTTGAGTGCTGGTAAATTGTCATGTTATGCCCGTGAGCATTGGTGCTTTCCCTCTCATCCTTGGAAGATCATGGTTTCAGACAACCAAAGATGTACATGATTGGAGACATGGTACCATCATTCTCTACATTAGAAGGGGTGATACAAAGAGGTTTGACATGGCTAAAAAGAAATCTTTGGATATTGATTTTGATGAGCAAAGTCTTGAAGAAGAGTACTCAAGTGAAAAAGAAGACAATGGAGATGATGGCAGTGAGATGGAAGATAGCAGCAATAGTGAGCTAGATGTTTTCTCCTTGTTTCTTGAAGAAGAGCATGATGAGAAACAAAGATTTCTTGGCCTTATGGAGAATGAGGATATATTTGGTCCTTATGAGAAAATTGAAGATCTGATCTGATGAAACCCAAAGCTCAACCTAATGTCAAACAGGAGCTGATACAAGGTATGCTATAGTCATGAGAATGGTGAGTACCTACATATGATACAACAATTTTCCAAGTTATTCATCACTTCTTATGAGGAAATTAGAGGCTTCAAAGGAGAGGAAATACACATTCCAATCAAGGAAGGAGCTCAGCCCGTATGCCAAAAGCTAAGGAGAATGGGATAGGTACAACTTAATGTAATGGAAATGGCCTATGAAAATTGAGGATAGCGAAATTAGGAGAATTAAAGAGGGCATTTTTGTGAGACTACTTTGAGAACATAGAGGGTGAACTTAATTAGGGGTAGCAAAATAACCATTATACTTAATTAACTTGGAATGAACAATACTTTTGCAAGAGAGAGAATCAAAGAACTTGACAACAATTAAGGATCGGATTTATGTGGAGCCGGTCCCCACTCCAATAGGCTTTTGTATTATAGATTCTCCCATAAAGAGAGACTTGGTACAATATAATCTTTGTGTTCCTTGTGACCTTGGTGATGCTATGAATATGGAAAGCTTCATGCATCACGAGCATAACATAAACTTTGTAAAAGCATTAACCATCCCCGGCTTCAGTCCCAAGGCCTCAAACACCTTCGAATGTGGAGAGAGCTAGCGGGGAATGAGGGTAGGAAAGAGGAAGAAGAATTATTCATTGGAAAAAGAAATAGTTCCTCACTTATCATCACTCTACTTGCTTAGCATAGCATAATAGCATAGTAATAAAGATGGAGAAGATGGCAAGCTTAAGCATTGAAGCATGGCTCTTAGTTGGATTTGCATTCCATAGCCAAGAGTGTTGGTGTAGGCTCTCAACTTCTCAACAATCTTGGGGAAGGAGATGGAGTTCTTGGACTTTCACCAAGTGAGAATGTGTAGAAAATGAGTGTGTGAGAGGGTGTATACCCCCAAGCACACCGCTTGCTTACCTTGGTCGACCCCTCCTTGTAGCTCAAGCTTGAAGCTCATTGGAACCCTCTAAGCCGAGCCAATTACATGCACATTGCATTTCAAGAAACATGGATAGTATTTGGAGAAGTATCCTCCTTACCCCTTTGAGAGAGAGAGAGCTTGAAAATATCTAGATATTTGTTGAATTGAACTAAAATTTTATTGGACCCCTCTTTAGTCCAGCCAACAGGATTCAAGCACACATGTGGCTAAGCATAGGGAGAGCCTGACATGTGTCCATGTGCCCCTTGAGAAAGGGGGTGCCCTTTGGGTGGCCTAACTGGTTGCATCTAGATGATCAGGAAATAAGGAATGGAATCTCGGTTGGGAGGAAAATCCTAAAATGATCAAAGTCAACAAGCATCTAAATCTAGTAATGAAAGAAAAGGCCCGGCACATGTTTCAGACCTACAAAGATGTGTTCGCATAGGAACATACTGATCTCAATGGAGTAGAACCAGAGGTATGTCAACATTGAATACCATTGAAACCAGATGCCAGACCAGTACGGTTGCAAAGGTAGAGAATGAATCCCAATTATGCTAAGAAGGTCAGGGAAGAGATTGATAACCTTCTGAAGACTGGATTTGTTACTGAATTAGCCATTACTGATTGGTTATTTCCCATTGTGGTGGTACCTAAGAAGATGGAAATCTTTGAGTCTGTGTGGATTATCGGAAGCTGAATACTCAGACCATCAAGGATCCATTTCCCTTACCCTTTATGGACATGCTGCTTGACAAAATTGCAGGTTATGAGATGTATAGCTTCATGGATGGTTATAGTGGTTATAATTAGTTACAGATTGCTCCTGAGGACCGGAGTAAAATGACCTTCATTACTCAGTGGGGAGCATTCATGTATCTGGTGATGCCATTTGGTCTTGCAATGCTCCAACGACTTTTCAATGATGTATGATGGAAATATTCAGTGAATTTCTCCACCGATTCCTTGCTATCTTCATGGATGACTTCACTGTATATTCAACAGAGGAGAAGCATTGCTTTTTTTGGAAATGGTTTTCCAATGTTGTCAGGAAAAGCGGATCTGTTTGAACCCATTCAAATTTGTCTTCTTGGTCTAGAAAGGACAACTACTGGGACATGTAGTGTCCAAGAATGGTATAGAAATGGCCAATGACAAGATTTACTGTGTCCAACAAGCCAAGGCACCTTGCAATGCATCAGAGTTAAGTTCTTTCTTGGGATATATCAATTTTTATAGAGGATTTGTGCACAAGTTTGCTTCCCAGGCATTACCTTTGTATGAACTCACAAAGAAGACCAGCAAGTTCAGTTGGACTGTTGAATGTGAGGAAAGTTTTCAGAGTTTAAAGAATGCTATTATCAGTAAGCAAGTACTTCGATAACCAAATTGGGATGTCATTTTTCATGTACATGTTGATGCTTCAGGACTGGCGATGGGAGCAATATTGGCTCAGCTAGAAGGAAGAACTGATTATCCAATATATTTTGCCAGTCAAAGATTCAATCAGACTGAACAAGGATATACCACTACTAAAAGAGAAGCCTTAGGAATGGTTTTCAGCGCTACCAAATTTAAACACTATTTGCTGGGCAAGCTATTTCATTTCTATGTGGATCATTAGGCATTATTATTTTTGATCAACAAAGTCATTATTCAAAGCAGATTGATAAGATGGATGATGTTCCTAATGGAATTTGAGTTTTGCATTTTTCATAAGCCTGGTAAAACCCATTGTGGTGCTGATTTTGTGTCCAGAAGTACGGATGGCTACTCTGAAGCATCTTTGAGAGATGAGCCAGTGGATGCAAAACTATTTCAGATAACAACTGAAGAAACAGCTGAACTAGAGTTGTATGATGTATATCAGTTTCTTTCTAAGGGAGGATTTACAAACAACTGGACGCAGAAGGTGCTGATTATTAAGAGTCTGAAGTTCACCATCATTGGTGGATTACTTTACAGACTGGGAGTAGATGGAGTTCTTCGAAGATGTGTACCTATGGAAGGCAGAATGCAAGTAATTTTAGAGGCGGATAATGGAGATTCTGGAGGGCATTTCTCTACTGATATCACTTACAAGAAAATTTTGCAGGCTGGTTTGTGGTGGAAAACTTTAATAGATGATGGTAGAAGCTTTTGTAAAACATGTGATATATGTCAGAGGATGGGCAGGCCCACAACAGTAGACATGACTCCTCTAACTATAGTTCAACCACTGGGAGTGTTTATGAAATGGTATCTGGATTTTATGGGTCCATTCAAGAAAATTACTCCAAGGAAGAATAGGTATATATTGATGGCTACTTGCTATGTCACCAAATGGGTGGAAGCTAAAGCTCTCCGAAGTCCACTACTCTGTTCTTATTTGAAAATATCATATGGCGTTATGGATACCCTACAAAGATTGTATCTGATCAAGGAACACACTTTATAAATGATACTATGGACATTTTAATGGAAATGTTCTCAGTAAAGCATCGGAAATCATGACCATATTATCCTCGATGCAATGGGCAAGCAAAGAGAAGTAACAAAATTGTCAAGACCATTCTCACTAAGATTGTGTAGAAGGAGCCACACTAGTGGGATCTGAAACTCCAGAATGCTCTCTGGGCATATAGAATAGCCTATAAGGTCACCACTGGACTAACACAATTTAGAATGGTGTATGGCACTGAAGCTGTTGTGCCTATGGAGTTTGTAATTCTCAATCTTAGGATGGCAGTGGAGTATGGATTGGATTTTAATTACAATCTGAAATAGAGATTGGAGGAGTTAACACATCTGGATGAGTTGAGACAGCGTGCTATGCTGGAACATGAAAGTTTTTAGCAAAGAAGAAAAACACTGGCATGATCAAAAAATTAAAGTTAGGGAATTTCAGAAAGGAGATTTGGTTCTACTCTATCAATCTAAGTTGGATTCTAAGAAACCAAACTTAAAGATAGCTTGGGCTGGTCCATATGAAGTCAATTGGGTGTTTTTCAATGGCTCGGAATCATTTCACGGAACATGGAGAGTATTAGCCAATTCATGTATGCCACGTCATTTGTGGTGCACAAGACTCTAGGAATAGTAAGTAGTGGAGATTTTATGACGTGAAGGAGTATAATAGTAAGGTAAGTAAGCATTTTTCTTCATAAATCTCCTGCACGATGTTTGCCTGCTGTCACACATTTTCCATCGCCAAGCTCCGAAGCCTCGTCCCTGCAACCACAGACTTCTTCATCAGAAGAAACAGTCGATTGCTGTTTGTCTCTACCCAACACACCGGGATACGGATTTGAATATTCGGGTAAGTCTTCTTCTTCTTCCATAGAGGCATTGTCTTCACCTTGTATGGGCCAAAGAAAAATGTCGGAGAAGATGCAGGACACTTTAGAAGAGACTCAAGCACTTATTACCTCTATCAAAGCCTCCCTACCACTCATTCCCCATAGCAAGATACAGTGGCATGTGTTTATTGAGAAAGCAGAAGCTTTGCTATGACTGTGGGATTTGCATGTGGTTGTGCAAGCCACAAGAATAGAGTTCAACACAGCCATCATTAAGCAAGTTCTCAATTTTTTCAATGCTGATGACGACAGTGCTATGGTGTATGGAATGAAAGTGTCAGCAACTCTGGACAATATTGCTTATGCTTTCAAGATGCCAAATGAGCCAAAGCCGACTATGGCAACTACAGAGCAGATAAGTGCAGCTCTGAAGGAAGATGATGCAGCCAAGAAAAAACGTAAGGCCAGTGCACAAGGGGTTCCAGTAGCAGGTTTGGACGTTCCTATTGCTTACCGGTTTGTGGCTGAAGCTGTAAGTCTAAAGCATAACCCCACATATGTTTCAAAAAAATTGTTTGCTATGTTACTGGCAAAGAGATTGGATGCCAAGGCTTCAATCAACCTATGTCAAATTCTATCTCATAATGTGCTTCATTAGACCACCAAGCTAAAGTCTCAGACTGTTCTTAAAGCCTGGTATGTCTGGCAGTTTCTCTACTGGGCAACTTCCCCAGATGCTCATCATCAAGTACGGATGACATGAAGTCAGAAACCCATCCCAACGACTAACAATGTTGACTTATCCTCTGATGAAGAAACCCCAGGAACTCAGTTGGCTCTTCTTGTTCAGAAGAGAAAGGTCATGCAAGAGGAAGCTGGAAACTCTAAGAGACCAAAAACTACATTGGCCAAGAGCAGTGCTCTCTTAAAGTAGCTAGAAAGTCAGATCAAAACTGTGTCTACTGAAAATTCTCCAGCAGACTAGACTTCAGCCGGCCAGACAGACCAACCTCTAGCGAAGACTACTGTTGGGATTAGCCAATAAACTGAGCAAAGCTCAGTAGCCACTAGTGCTGGAAAAGACCAGCCTGACAAGACCAATGCTCAACAGTTGGCGGTCCACACTAATAAGAAAAAAGGTCCAATACTTGCTAGCCCACTCGGTAATTCTACTATCCCTTTTAGTGAAATGGCTTTGGCCTTAACCAAGAAGGACAGATTACAACAGCCGCAGACTCATCCTCTCAAAGGACGATTAATCCTGCACAAACCTGATTATACTACACTACCATATATGGCTCCTGTTACAATCTATGAGCCAGTTGCCTCTGACTTGCCTCTGACCCAACGGTCAATGATGGTTGGTCAATGCTAATCCAGTCATCTTGGAATACAATTGTCCATGCCTTGGGACAAATGATGGATGCATCAACATCCACTGCTGAAGTGACTAAGTTAAAATTTGAATTGAGGAACAGTGAGCAGCACGTTGAAACGTTAAAACAGGATATAGGGGCTCAATCCTTAAGGCATAGTGTTCTTGAAAATCATTCAACCAGGACAATTCAGACACTGGAAGGTAAGCTGACAAAGATTGAGTTTGAGATGAGGTAGTTGAGAGAAGAAAATGAAGAGGCTGAGAGAGTTGCTGACAGATTTGAAGCTATGCTACGGATGAAGAGAGTTGAATTCAACTCGTTACTGACTAGACACACTGCATTGAAAGCCTCTTTAACAGAAACATACATATATATAATAATTTGGCTGATATTTTGAATCCAAAAGGCAACGCCGTCTTCAATATGGATACTCTGAGGGCGCTCATGGAAACCATGCAAAGTGATTTGCAGGACAGACTTCCTGAGTATAACAGTGCTTTGGAAAATCAAGACATTTTGGACTATATTGAGAAGGAGAATGACCTTGATGAGGATTCTGAGAAAGAAGAAGAGAAGGATAAAGAGGAGGAGGATGAACCGGCAGATAGGCATAATGATGACAATGACTCTCCTCCATCTCCACCTCCAGGATCTGGTACTGGTGGATCAACTGCCACAGGGGACAGTCAACCCAACATGGACCAGCAAGACCAGTATAAGAGTCAGCAATTGGGAGATCAAGGGGTTGAAAATTAGCAAACAGACAACACTAAAGACTCCCCAGTACACCAGTCACACAGCACTGTGCAGATGTGAAAGGGAAAGCTCAAGTTATGACTGAAACTCTGAAAGGTGATGAGCAACATTCATTATAGCTCATCACATTGAACAAAAGGCTAAGACATCAGCAAGCTCCTATAACTAGGATGTATTTGGAGGATGTTGTTCTTCTTTCGGATTCAGAATGTTTTCAGAAGCTATTGGTTCAGCATTGAAAATCAGCCGCTTTCCATGATCAGGAGGTGTGCCAACTGCCTGAGCATCCTAGTAGAATTCAGTTGCTAGAGATAGTACGTGAATGGGCACTAACATTTGATGATAAGCTGGTCAATGCACACTGGCAGCGGTAATCTACTACAGATTGTTATTCCTTAGCCATTGAATTAGAGCTCCTGCTTGGGAATAGGCCCACATATAAATATATGAAAGAGGTAGAAAATCAAATGAAAGAAGTCCTACTGAAAATGCAAATTGCGAGAGGAGTTCTGGACCAGAGGGTACAAGCTATTATTGAAGATGAAGCTTACAACAATAAGGGACCACAAACTCAAATGATAGTAGGGGCACATGCAACTGCTCTCCAAAGATTGTTCTAGCTGGTTAGAGTCACCAAGAAGATGTGCAGTAGGAGAACTAGACTGTTCTAAATTTTTTAGAATTTGTACCTGATTGCCCAGTTCTCCTGTATGCCTTGGCTGCTGCTAGGGAGACTGAGCTGCCTAGGTTTTTCCCAGCATTGTATCCTCAACATCTAGAACCAGTGGACTGGCTCACATACTATAACATCACTAGTGATCTTCAAGATTGGTATGAGCGGACCGCTGTAGAATGGAAAACCTGGCAATGATGCTCTCCAATTAAATGATGTCTCAAAGCTGCAAGAAGAAATGCAGAGGATCAAGCTCTGTATGGAACAATGGAAAATCCAGCTCAAAGGTCTTACCAAGATCACAATCAGGTGCTTCAACTCGTTGTGGAGTCCTCTAAAACTCCTAAAAAGAATATTACGGCTAAACCAGGTTTGGGGCCACAGTACAGAGAAATGGCTGAGATACTCTTTGAAGGTAGGATTAAAACAAATTAGCCTCTCCTAGAAGGATGGATCCACACAGATTTGCATTGTCATAAATTGGCCCGATCTCGTCTGACAAAGGGTAGACATATAATGTATGATCCCGACACCAAAACATATAATCCTCTCACACCTTATGAATTGGAAATGTCCACAGCAAGGCGGGATCAGCTTGAGCAGGAGACCATTTATCGACTTATCCAGAAGGACAATGCTGGCACTGTAACTTCTGAAGCACCAGCACAGAAGAAGGGCAAGAGGAAGCGGGTTTAGTGGAAGGATACAGGGTAGTTCCATCTCAGAATTAGACGGTGTATTTTCCCAGTGAGGCACTGGAATTTCTTTGGTTGGACACCCTTGGAATTACAATTATAGGGGTGCCAAGCACCCAACAAACATGAAATATGGCATAAAGCTAGCAATACCAGTAGAGCTAGTAGCTATCATGAGAAACATTGGCCAACTTAGAAGGAACATTAGCCGACTCAGGGGAAACGTCAGCCAACTCACCAAATAGACAAATGGGTTTTGGGTTTAGGGTTTGGCACTCGACTAGAAACACAGATGGGCTCCTCAACACAATTTCAGAATTAGGTGATGGATTTTTCAAATTTTTTGGAGTTATACCAATATTCAAGAAAAGAGGGAAGGATGTAGAAGGCGAAGACGGCTCCAGCAGGCAAAAACTATCTCCTGGAAGACGGCCAGTGGATTGGTCACACAACAGTAATTACCACGGAAGTTACTATAGTAACTTCTAGAGGCTATAATTGTAATTGGGTTGCTTGTCTTTTGGCTTCTTACTTCTTAGTTCTCTTGGTTTTAGCCTCCTAAGCAGTTCCTGAGCTACAATCTCTTCACCTGTAACCCCACTTTGTAATCATAACTATTGTAGTCAATTGAGCTTCAGTCTGTTATATCTTGTATTGGTTAATCATAAACTATGAGTCTGAATCTGAAACTGTAAACACTTTTCCAGTCATCCGGCCTGTTTCTCATTCCAGTATACTATTTCAGTTTGGTTAACTATTTCAGTCCAGTTTTCACCTTCTATCCCAGTTACTCTGACTGAACTGACGACTTACCAATAGCTGTAAATTCTAACACTGGAATCAGCTATCTGAAGAGATCAACTCCAATTCTAGATGGGTCCTCATCAATACCCTTTCAGGTCCATCATAATGGCACACAGGGTCATGTTCCACTCATGAAAGTCCATGTGTTTCTTGATGGCGATGATAGACCCCTTGCTTTCTTGGATTATCTTCATGAACTTGGCAACTTTCATGGTGTTCTCAAAGATTAGGCATTTCCTTGCCTTCCACACATGTTTAAGGTAGAAAAATATTACAATTTGAGTTGTCATGAGCAATGCATGGCTCTTAAACGCCTTCCCTCCTAAGTAGAGATCGTTCTTGAAAAATCCTATTTTCCAGGTTTATTGGACCCACTTGTAAACCTTTCCTACAAGGCCACTTATTGTCGGGCATTCCTTAAAAAGGTGGGGGAGATCTTCATAAGCTATTCTGCATTGCATGCATCTATCCGGACCAATCCCCCTTATGCATATCTTCACCCCGGTTGGCAGGGCTCCCCATTACACCTTCCATAAGAAGACCTTCATTCCACGGGGCCATTTTGGGTGCCAAATGTTCCACAGTACTGTCTCCCACCTTGACTCCGGCCATTACTTTCCCCAGTGCTTATTCAACTGGGAGAACCAGTCCTTCAAAAACAAAAGGGAGAGGTACAATTCCTTAGTTTGTGGTTTAAGGAAGTGTCTATTCTTGGGCCACTGCCATGCCTTCCACTCAAACTTGGAATGATAGTTCAAGAGACACCACCTGTTCAGTTGTTCTAAGGCTCTACTGAGCAATAATCTTTCATTCCCTCTGAGGTTAGACTGGAGGACAAGTTGGTTTGTTCCTTTCCAGTCATTACTATTGTGATCCCAAAGTTGAACTATATGCCTGATGCCTTTGTTATTATAGTTCTTGTCACTTCCCTCCAAAAAGGGGTCAAAAGGATGCTTCCAGCCTTAGAGAGCCAAGGGGGCCAGTGAGTTATTGAGTTGTGAAAATACCTTGACATATCTCCCCATTCCAAGGATTTGATTGCTATGTTGCACTTGTGAGCAAGTTCACCTATCATCCCCCCCCAGTTTTAGTATGGCCCATCGAGGAGCAAGTAGCTTGTCGTGCACCTCGAGCCCTTTCCACTGACCACCTTGTGAGCACAACTTGGAGTTATCCATCATAGCCTTAGCCATAATAGCCCATCGAGGAGCAAGTAGCTTGTCGTGCACCTCAAGCCCTTTCCACTGACCACCTTGTGAGCACAACTTGGAGTTATCCATCATAGCCTTAGCCATAATATCCCAAGCCTGGGATTTCTTTGTGAATGCCACCACCAATTTGGAACATTGGGCCTTTGAATGGGTGCTAGGGTTAAGAATCCCGAGATAGCCTTGCTCCATAGGTCTTGCATATCCTATGATCAAAGTGCTCCAAGAACATATTGTCTAGAATCCCATCAAGGACTTCTTGTACTTTCACAAGAGCACCATACTTGACATGCTTCAAGAGGTGCCCTTTTGCTTGAAATCATCCTGCTGCATTTGGTTTAAAACAACCCATTTCTTCCTTGCCATAGCCATGGTGGGCATAACTATAAGAGCATGGGAGAGAGCAAGCCTTGCACCGCGTCTCCATAGTTCTCTCCATAGCCCTCCACCTACAGAGGTGAGTTGAAGATCCCTCAGGACTGAACCTTCTAAAAAAGAATTACATTTGTCATACATGTCACCATTAGTAATAAAAACCATAGCCAAGAATGAGCAATTCCACCACATTTATTGAAAATAGTTAGCTTCCTTAGCCTACAATGGTTTCCTTTTTAGAAAAATTCTAGCATTTTACTAGCTATTAATTATGTACAATTGGTTGCTTAGTGGGGGCTATGAAAAGCATGCCTTGCCACAGATGCGTTACCCTACTATCATTACTAATGTCAAAGTCTCAGGCTCAATAGTGGGATATCAAGCGATGTTGCCAAGTCTTTTAAATTGCTCCTCAACCATAAAGAAAAATTCTACCCACATCAAGCACATATCTTGGAATGAATTTGTGGATTCAAAAGAGGGATCCCAAGAAAGCACGCATACCGCCGATCAATTGTAGAATAGAGGGACTTTTGGCTAAGATCTTAGCTCTGCTATCGCATCGTTGAATTGGATGGAAAAAAATCCTTTTGCAAGGTACTGGTAAAACACCACTGAGCCACTCTGATTTAGAACATTTGGGCTATACAACCAATTGATCATTTTTAATTTGGCAGGCACCCCACCCATAAACTCAAACACCAAGGTGGATGCGACTACCTTTGCGAGCTGTTTCTTGATAAGGACTGGGAGGACAGCCATCGTGAGTGCACCTCTTCCACTTCCACTCTTTGCGGGAGAATATTTTTTATGGCCAAGAAGGCTCTGTCACCCTTGTGAGCTACACTAGCAGGTGCCACTGACTCCTCCAATGACCTCTTGTTAAGAGTAATCATGCTTAGGACTTTAGCTAATTCTTTCTCAATTTGTGTCTTACGCAATTTAAGATCTTCCTTATTCATTTTGATGATTCTATTTTGAGCACACCCATTGTTGATTGCTCCCTTGGGATGCAAATTTTTGACCTCTGACCCTTTATCAATTTGTCTCATTTAAGAGTCCCTAGATGGTCCATGAGCCCCTGCTAGTGCCTCCATGTAGGATGGCTTTGAGGCTTTCTCCATCTTCCCAAAAGTTAGCACCTTCAGGGCAAGCCACATGGTGATATGCACCTTCTTTTGGGTTTCCAAGCCCTCATTTAATTTGATGTCAACCCATGGGAAACTCTTCATAAAGCATGCAGATACACTTACGTCTATATATGTAAATAGGTTTTTTAATCAAATTAAGAAAGGGGCGTATTTTATATGGTGTCGAGTCTCTCTCTCTCTCTCTCGTTCATCTCTGTTGCTTGCTCCCTCTCTCGCCATGGACTCTGCATGCCACCATCCACCCTAGTCAACATCATCAACTGGTATCAGAGCCTTAGGGCGATGCAAGGTGGGCATCTCAAGACGCAGGGAAAATCAGCAAGTACAGAAGGCTATTTTCAAAATGCTGCAGAATCCAGACAGGTGACCTTCATTGTGGTCCATGTTGCCTCTCAAAAATTCATTCCGGTGGTGGTCAACAAGTTCCCTGCGTTCCCATTTGAAACGCTACCGGTTGTAGACAAACTTACTGTGCAGCTATTTGATGAGCTTCTCAAAACGCAATCCAACAGCAAGGCAAACAAGAGGACCTTTGCACACATATATCAAAAGGCTGTCAAGTTTGCAGGAGACCATTTTGTGAGTATTTTTAAATGCTTGTGCAAAAAGTGAAAGATTCTTGCTAGTTGCTAGCATATCAAAACGGCTAGTATTGGCAGTTATCATAGCATCGTAAAAGGCTCTCTTGCAAGCAACTACGAGGTATTACAATTGGCAAGGCAACTACCAGCTATTATAGCAGGCAAAGCAACTACAAGATATTATAGGAATCTCAGGCATGGCATCAAAGGTGGACAAATTCATGGAATGGGCTTTCATACCTGGCAAATTAAAGTGAAGGGTTATTTGATGGGAAGAACCTGTGGAGTGTCGTGAAACCCTTATCAACCACCAAAGTTGGCACATCCGCTGCAGTTACGAGAGCACTCTTTGTTGAGCAACAATGCAAGGATGAGAAAGCATATGTGTTATTTTGACATCTCTCTAAGATGACTTTATTCATTACTTGGATGACGTGCAATCTTCTAGTGCTGCCTAGATACAGCTAGAGAAGGTTTTTGGTGCTAAAGCTAAGTATTCAATGACGAGCAGGATGCACAGTGTAGTAGAGAAGAAGTGCTAGCAATCAAAAGCAGAGAGAGAGAGAGAGAGAGAGAGAGAGAGAGAGAGAGAGAGAGAGAGAGAGAGAGAGAGAGAGAGAGAGAGAGAGAGAGAGAGAGAGAGAGAGAGAGAGAGAGAGTTTGTACGTTTTTGGGGAAAACTCAATAAGTGAGTTTTGGGTTTTTCCACTTTTATTATAAGTGACTTTAAAAAAATGTTTCTAGGTTCAATGTGAACCTGGACAAAGTATAAAAATGTACAAAAAGAGGTTATTTAGGCCTTTAGCCCAATAACCTCCCACTTAAAGGAATATATGGCAACTTGAAGTTAACCAACTCCCAACAGCTGTATGCAATGCTCATGTTGAGCCTTAGCAAGACTCTTGGTGAGAACATCTGCAGGGTTATCTTGTGCATGGATCTTAGTCATGGTGACTAGACCATCCTCCAATACCTGTCGTATGAGTGGTACTGCACATCTATGTGTTTGGTACGTGCATGAAACATGGCATTTTTGGTTAAATAGACAACACTTTGGCTATCACAACCCAACACGGGTGTATGAGCAGGCATGCCCAATTCTTTTGCAAATTTCATTGCTTTCAATGTCACCTCATCCTTTGGGAAATTTGCTTTGCTAAGCTTAGTGTATGGAGGTAAAGGTACCCCAAGAGACTTAGCATCAGCCATAGTAAATCTGTCGAGTACTTTTGCAATGTACCTTTCTTGAGATAAAACAACAACTTTAGCTTTCTATCTCTTTAATATGCAAAATATGATCTGCATCACCCAAATCCTTCATAGCAAATGCTGAATTTAGCTTACATTTCAGAGCATCAAGACTAGTCTTATGTTTCCTGGCAAGCAGCATGTCATCAACATAGAGAACAAGTATGATGGGACTACCATATTCATCCCTTTTTGTATACGAACAATGATCTGCATGGCTGTGTTTAATGCCTTGAGACAACATAAATGTGTCAAACTTCTTATACCACTGTCGTGATGATTATCTCAAACCATACAGAGCCCTTTTCAGTTTGCATACAAGTTCCTCATGTGTAGGAACTACAAAACCTTCAGGTTGTTTCATGTATATGTCCTCTTCAATGTCACCATGCAAAAACGCAGTCTTTACATCCATTTGATTCAATTCCAAATCAAGCACCGCAACGAGAGCAAAACGGACACGTAAAGTTGTAAGCTTTACATTAGGGGAAAATATTTTTTGAAAATCAATTCCTTCTTTCTGTGCATATCCTTTTGCAACCAATCTTGCCTTGTACTTGGGATTTTCATCCACAATCTTAATTATGTACACCCATTTGGTAGGAAGAGCCTTACTCCCTTTAAGCAATGGCACAAGATTCCAAGTATCATTTGCATACAAGGATTTCATTTCCTCTTGCACATCTCCCACGTACTGCTTGACTCACATGACTTAGCCTCTTTATAAGTAAGAGGTTCACCCTCATTTGTCAACATTACATGATGCAAAGAGGGACCTGCGCACCCAATGATCTACATCCTCAGGTAACGGTTCTGTCAATTCAGGTGGCTGTCCATCCGCATTAGGAGCATCAATATCATTTCCTACCTCTTTTGGCTCAAGGTTAACCGGTTAATTATCATATTTTAGCTTGTAGTAATGCATCATGAGGCTCTTTTACAACATCAATGGGTGGCACGAAAGGCTAAAATCTGACTGTTTTCTTGTCAGCATCAGATTTTGTAGCATTTTTAAGCAATTTTGCCTCATTGAACATGAGTGCATTTTATTTGTGAGCTTTTATTTTCGTGCTTTTGCAATTGAAACTACTTTTTAGATCTTTTTGCCACTACTTTGTGTTTCATCAAAGATACACATTGATATATGGCCTCCGTCACAACAAGAATCATTTACTAAAAAATGGATGGTAAATCATATGGGTGACATACAAGTGAAGATGTTGAAGTGGATAGAGTGGGGAAAACTACATAATACCATAGTGTAAGAAACCAACCAAGAATCACTACAATATCCAAGAACATTTGGTAGAAGGCATACACACGAGAGACAACCTAGAACAAAAGTTGTCATACTCTTGTAATAGCCCCTAGGAAATAAGGTAATAATCACTATATCCAAAAACATTACATAGATGGCATTCACAAAAGAGATAACATTAAAAATTGCATCCGATTCATTAATAAAAAGGATACACCGTATGTGGCTGACCCAACTAAAAGGCAAGGTCTATGGTTGTTAGTCCAAGGCTGATATATGACAATGTGTTCCTTGGTTTCTTGCTTGGGTTGAAGGTAAAAAATGTGCATGTTTACATTATACTTGTGTTTGTAGCCAAGAAAGACCTTTTGAGTAGATTCTCTCTTTTGAAAATCATGATATGTGCAATTAGGCTCTTCTTTGATGTGCACATCGTATGAGCTCTTCAAGAGTAGTAAAAAAATGGCATGCAGCCTTTGTGTTAATATAACCTCCTCCGTAAGGGTTACAACCATGTCGTTGTTAATTTTCTTCAATGTTGGATCATATCTCACCAAATGCATCTAACTCAGAATTTTTTGCTTAGGATTGAATATATATCTCATCCATACCTCCCTAAACAAATGCTATGGATTAGCATATCATAGTTTATGACTAACTGTCATTTATGGCTAGAGGAAAGAAAAGTAGATGTCCATCCATATAGATGAGCAAAACCTACGATGTGGCTAGCTGTTGAGGAATGACTATAATATTGATGACCATATCTTCATATATGGTTGAGGGATAGAAACATAGAGGACCATCTAGATAACCACAACTTACCACATTTTTTACCAGTCACAAATGACAAGGTCTCATAGTGTAGAGAAACTCTGTATGCTTCCTTTGGGTGCAGCTCGAATTAGGGATTAGGTCAAGATGACATAGTCCTTGGAGGGTATCATGGCTACATTTCCCACGATGCATTTCCCCCCTTCACTTTCTAGGAGTGGAAGGCATTTCATGTGACATGAGGATAAGTTTTGTTCTCACAATCGGTTTTCATGAGACATAGAAGCTACACCACCCACCATGCAAGCATGCGTGATCACACCCTACTATAGTACCTGATGTACTACAAATACCACCACACCATTTTTCGCACCTACCTATTTTTCACTTCAACTATTTGTGAAGTTTTTTTCAAAGGCTAGATATGGACTACCACTCGACCTTTTGATGCAAGGTGGAGGTGATGGTGCCATAAATCATTTTGCAAGGGCTCAAACTCAGGGGGGTCACTTACTAATTATGTGACTATCAAATGAGTGCAGCAGAAGGTGTTATTTGTTTTGATTCTTTTTCAAACTTTTATATACAAAATTGTACCATAAAATGAAATTGGGAAAATTTTTATAGATTGAGTATGAAAAGGGTCTATTTTATTTGTAAAAAAACTCTAGATAAAGAATTTTCAAAATAATCCTTGAATGCATGCGATATACACAATTTATACATAGTGATTTCCCCCCCCCCCCCCCCCCCCCCAACACACACACACACACACACGTACACGCACACACACATCCAATCCCCCAAGGGCTCAAAGTGCAGCTTGGATCCATTGGACGTTGGCAAGGCTCTCACCCACCGCTTGTGAGTTAAGTTATGGAGGTCCATGGGATATAGATACTTATTTTCATGTGGATTTGATAAGAGAAAATAGTTAAATTAGTATCGGTCTTTTCCTATTTTCCCTAAAGAGAATACTTTCTTTGCACTAGTAAATGCTTTCAAAAGGTTTTGTAGTGGCTTCCTTTTGCCTTTTTTTTTTTTAATGTGGGGTGCAACCAAACCCTTTGTGAGTTGAGTTATGGAGGTCCACCAGGTATAGATTCTTATCTTCATTTGAATATGATAAGGGCAAATAATCTAACTAATATTTGTATTTTTTTGTTTTCCCTAAAGAGAATTCTTTCTTGGAAGTAGTAGATCCCTGTCAATAAGGGAAAATATTATGTGCTTTTTGCTATTTTTTCTAAAGAGAATGCTCTCATGTCCCCCATCTCCAACAAAAAAAGGCCCTCGGCACCAGTTGTGCCTTGTACTGCTACAAGTATACTCACCTATTTTCAATGTCTTTCATTGTGTAAAATGAAGTGTTGGAACTACTTTACTAAACTTTCTTTTTTGTGACTGTTTCAAAGGATTGGACCACGGACTCAATGTACATTCCAAAATGAAATATTGCAGGGATGGCCTTCCCCCCTCTCTACAAAGTTTTATTGCGATTGAAATTTAGTATGACGGTCTCGTGTTGCACCATAGCCATAATATTGCCATAGGAGGACAAAAAACTATTTTGGTGTGGGTAACCAGACCTTATTGAATACACTTTAAATCACTTTTCCAAAGCACCGTTTCTCATTATTATTTAGTGTATAATAGGTGTTTGAGATCTCTAGTCATCCGCTTGCAAGCGGATGATTAGAGAGCTCAACAACTCTTATGTTTTATGTAATTTTGAGGCAATAGTTTAAAATAGACAACAAAACTAATCTATTTTTCAAGGCTCCATTAAATACATTTTAAATCAATTTCTTTTTTTTCTTTGAGTTTAGTAGATGTTTGAGATCTTTAATCATCCGCGTGCAAGCGGATGATCAGGGAGCTCAACAACTCTTATGTTTTATGTAATTTTGAGACATTAGTTTAAAATAGACAACAAAACTAATCTATTTTTCAAAGCACCATTAAATACACTTTAAATCAATTTCTCTTTTTTTCTTTGTGTATACTAGGTGTTTGAGCTCTCTAATCATCTGCATGCAAGCGGATGATCAGAGAGCTCAACAACTCCTATGTTTTATGTAATATTGAGACAATAGTTTAAAATAGACAACAAAACTAATCTATTTTTCAAGGCTCCATTACATTCACTTCAAATCAATTTCTCTTTTTTTCTTTGTGTATTACTAGTAGGTGTTTGATCTTTCTAATCATCCGCATGCAAGCGGATGATCAGAGAGCTCAACAACTCCTATGTTTTATGTAATTTTGAGATAGTAGTTTAGAATAGACAACAAAACTAATCTATTTTTCAAGGCTCCATTAAATACACTTTAAATCAATTTCTCTTTTTTTCTTTGTGTATACTAGGTGTTTGAGCTCTCTAATAATCCGCGTGCAAGCGGATGATTGGAGAGCTCAACAAGTCTTATGAAAATTGGACACAATACTTGAAATAGGCAGCAAAAATTATCTAGTTCATGTTTCACTTTTTATGGCGCATTAATTTAGAAATGCGAGCTGAAGGCGCGCCGCTCTTGTATGATCAGACTGCTGATTTGTTGCTCACAAACGTCGACCATGGCACCCAGAGACTAGGGAAGAATAGCATGCATGCATGTGTTTGTGCAATGCTTAGTGCACGTTGTTGTCATAGTCTATGTTCATTCCACATTCATTGCATAATCATTTAGTTTTCTGCATTGGAGATGCGTTCATAATATATTGAATTTAGGCCATGTCACCTTGCATGATTTCCTGTATAAATGTTTTTGTATTTGAAATTGTGTGAATTAGAATTTTAATTACTATTTGAGATTGCTATTGTAAATGAGTTTTAACTCAGGTGGATCACTTGTGCAGGATATGGTTTTCTGTGGTACCGACACCACTGTCATCTTGACAGAATGGATTCTTGCAAGAATTATCCTTCATCCTGAGGTGCAGGTCCGCCTTCAGGAAAAAATTGATAGCATTGCTGGCCCAGCCGAAGCGCTTTCCGAGAGAGACCTGCCGAAGTTGCTGTACCTTCAAGCACCCTCCAGGACCTCTACTATCGTGGGCACGCCTTTCTATCAATGATGTCCATGTTGCTGGACACCATGTCCTTGATGGCACTACTGCAATGGTGAACATGTGGGCAATCACACACGACTCCTCCATATGGCCTGGACATACTCTTCGGACAGCTCCCAATGGGGAGAGCCGCAAATCGCCGACTAGAAAGCGCTCAGGCTTGAAAACATTGGGGTTATGACCTCTACGCTAGTATTAAAGGAAGGTGGTATGCATTGGGACCGCATAGCGACAAGCAACTACATCTCGACGAGCTGTATTATCTTACACACATGGATGACTAGGCCGATTGCTCCTATCTACCAACTGCAAGATTGGCACTTGGTCTCAGCATGTGTGCTTTAAACTATTCACCATCTTCCACCTGAAACAATTACTTGTGAATCAGAGCATAACTGGGGCGTTGCACATGCGACTAATGGGTACTTGATTTCACAAGAAAGCTTCAAGAGTTCTAATAGGGATGGTGCGGATCGGAGGACCATGAGAAGCACTGCAGTAGGCGAGCCACCAAAATCTGGACTGTTGCATACCAAAGAGCACGACCTGCAAAATGCACACAAAGCGGTAGTGGTCATCAACAGAGAGATGCCCTCTCAATTGCCCTAGCCTTGCCTTCCCTACACACAAAAAAATGGGAGGGCCAAGAGCCCCCCTATCGTCCGCGCGCGCAGATGACGGGAGGGCTCTTGGCCCTCCCTTTTATTTAAACCACTAGGAATATTTACAAAGGTGAACATTGAGGAAAAGCATTGAGGGAAAAGATTATTTCATTTTTATTTGTATTTTGTACCCAATCATTGTATTAGATCCACCAAGAATATATCAGTTTGGTCTCATTAGTCATTTTGGCCTTTTGAAGATGTTTAGTGTAACATTTCCTCTCTCTCTCTCTCTCTCTCTCTCTCTCTCTCTCTCTCTCTCTCTCTCTCTCTCTCTCTACTTGCAAAAGAAAAAGGCCAGGTCCAAGAGCCCGCCCATCATCCCCGCACACGCGGATGATGGGAGAGCTTTTGGCCTTGCCCTTTTTTCACAAACAAAGTGTGTAAAATTTTGGCCGTACAACCTTGTAGACATGTTTGGCTGAAGGAAGGGGGGGGGGGGGGGGGGGGGGGGGGGGAGGGGATGAAATGAAATGTTATATTAAATGCCTTCAAAAGTCCAAAATGACCTATGAGAGCAAACTAATACAATCCTTGTGGATCTATTCCAATGTGTGGGTACAAAAATAACATGTAGTAAAGTCAAAGACTAAACTAAAAACTAAAATTGTCAAAGTGAAATCATCATCATCATCATCAATACCCAAGGATGCCCGACATCAGGCTTTGTCTAAAAAAGTATTGCATCGGTTGATCCCTAAAGAGCTTCGTCAATTTCTGCCTCTATAAATGGTTGTATTGGGCGTCTCCCATATCATGCTAGAATAGTCGGCGTGATCCTCTGATGGAGCCTCCATTGATGTCATGGCCACCCTCATAGACATGGGTGTCTAGCTCTCTCGAGCTCTCATTGTATACTCGACAATGACAAATGTGATGTAACTCTGTCTCTAGCTCTACATGACACAACGGACATATTCTGGCTTCTATTGGTGCTCTCCTAAATCTCTCAGTTGTAAAGAATGAGGATGTAAGAGAGCTACACAAGACAAGCACAAAGCACACAGAGATGGAAAGCTTCTTCTTCTTCTTCACAGAAAAGAGAGTACAAAATGACTAAGTGCTAAAGCTGAAAAGTAGCACATATGTACATGCGGTCACTAAGTGTGAACTCGCTAGAAGCGTACTAGGCTGGCACTATAAGTGTAGTCCAGTTGTAGAATCACTGGCAGAGATCCTCCGTGTCGGTCACCTAACGCGCCATGCCGTAAGCGGCCAAGACCCGTAGTGGATGCCAACTCAAGGTGTAGAGCTCGACATCTCAACACTCCCCCTCGAGCTCTGCATGTCGCAGAGTCCAAGCATAGTCCGAAAACGTCAAAGCTTCTCAGCTTCGAGGGCCTTGGAAAAGATATCCGCTATCTGCTCCTCTGTGCTGACGTAGACCAAGTCGATGTCGCCCGCCAACACTCGCTCTTGAACGTAGTGGTAATGGACCTCTATGTGTTTGGTCCTGGCATGGAACACTGGTTTCCTAGCCAACTGCATGCTGCTGAGGTTGTCACAATGGATGAAAATCTGCTGGTCCACCTGCACTCCCAAGTCCTCAAGTAATGTGCGTAGCCAAGCTACCTCGCACGCCACAACTGCTGCACCTCTGTACTCGGCCTCTGTGCTCGATAAAGCAACCGTAGGCTGCTTTTTGCTGCTCCAAGTAACAGCAGCACTCCCAAAAGAGAACATGAAGCCACTCGTAGATCTCCTATCAACAATGCTACCTGCCCAATCTGCATCTGTATACCCATACAATGCTAATGGTGCATCTGCTGCATAGAACAATGCGTAGTCAAGAGTACCTTGCACATACCTAAGTGTGCGTCGTACTCCATCCAAATGTGGCTTCCTCGGAAGCTGCATGAACTGACTCTCCAAGCCTACTGTGTAGCTCAAGTCTGGCCTCGTGATAGTCAAGTAGATTAGACTACCCACAATCTTCCAGTACATGTTGACATCCTCAACAACATCACCCTTCTCTGCACTCAGCTTTGCATTCACATCCAAGGGAATAGAAATTGGCTTACAATCATCCATACCATACTTTGACAACATGTCCAAAGCATACTGTCTCTGTGATAGCCATACACCCTCTGGAGTCCTGATCACCTCAATGCCAAGAAAGTAGTGCAACTCGCCTAAATCTTTCATTTCAAACTCCTGTTTGAGAAGACCCTTCACACGGTCAATCTCCATAGCATTGTCACCAACAATAATAAGGTCATCTACATATATGGTAATGACCACAATCCCCACATCACTCTCACGTACATAGAGTGAATGATCAGCATGAGCTCTCCTAAAACCAATACTGACAAGATACTTGGCAATCCTGTCATACCATGCTCTAGAGCCCTGCTTCAAACCATACAAAGCTTTGAGAAGTCTGCATACATAATCTGGGTAACCTGGATCGACATAACCAGGTGGCTGATCCATATACACTTCCTCTTGCAACTCACCATTCAAGAAGGCATTCTTTACATCTATTTGATGCATAATCCATCCTCTAGATGCAGCCACTGCTATGACATCTCTCACAGTCGTCATCTTTGCCACTAGAGCAAAGGTCTCCTCATAGTCTATGCCATACGTCTGTGCATAACCCTTTGCGACCAGCCTTGCCTTGTGACTCTCAATGTTACCATCAGCCTTATGCTTGGTTTTATACACCCATTTACAGCCAATAGCTTTCTTGCCACTTGGCAATGGCACCAACTCCCATGTGTCGTTTGCTTCCAATGCAGCCATCTCTTCATTCATTGCATCATCCCAATGCACATTTCCAACTGCATCCTCAAAACATGTGGGCTCCACATCCTGTATCACCTTAGCCATGTAGGCTTGGTGATGCGCTAGATACCCATCATAAGTCAATTTCTGAACTGGATTTCTGACTCTATTAGATCTGTGTGGTCCTAGGTCACTCCTTTGACCTCTAGCATCTTCTTGTACTTTCCTTACACCAGGTGTCCTGACAGCCGGAATTCCAAATTCCTCATCAAGACTTTGTTCAGAACCATCTGAATCCATGTCTACATGTGAAAAACCTGATGATGCATCAGCCATAAAGGGAGGTTCATCAACCTTTTCCTTTCCTTTTCATGATACATTCCCTGTACCTGTTGGTGGAGTAACCTGCGTACGTAGTCTACCATTCCATGGTTTCTCAACAGAGCCACGAGAAGAGGAATCTTGTGGTCCACTCAAAACCTGTGACTGTGGCCTCACATTTTGTACAACCACATCATCTTTTACATCAGCCCCAATAGTGCCATGTGCATTACTGTACCAGCTGCTCATCTCATCAAAGACTACATCTCTGCTCACTCGTAATTCTCGTGTAGTAGGATTGTAGCACCTGTACCCCTTTTGTTCAAGGGAATATCCCACAAGAATACATTTTTCTGCTTTAGGATCCAATTTCCTACGCAACTCATCTGGTACATGCACGTAAGCTATGCAGCCAAACACTTTCAAGTGTGCCAAATCAGGCTTTGTACCTGTAAACTTTTCCTCAGGTGTTACATCATGCACCGCAGTTGTAGGTGTCCTGTTCATAATGTACACAGCTGTATTTACGGCTTTAGCCCAGAAACGATGAGGCATGTTCTTCTCATTCATCAATGCATGTGCAACCTCTGCAATGTGCCTGTTTTTCCTTTCTGCGACTCCATTCTGTTGTGGAGTATATCTGCATGTAAACTGCCTGCGTATACCACGCATTCGCAGAAAATCTGAAAAATCATTGGAGAAGTACTCTCCCCCTCCATCTGACCTCAATGTCTTGATTTGCATATCTGTCTCCTTCTCAATCATGACTTTGAAGTCTTGAAAGTGACCAAACACTTCACTTTTGTTACGCATGAAGTAGACCCATACTTTCCTTGTATGGTCATCAATGAAAGAGACATAATACCTGCAACCATGTATACTTGCAGTATCGGTTGGACCCCAAACATCTGTGTGCACCACCTCAAGTGGCTTTTTACATCATTGCGCTCATGTGGAAATGAGCCCTTTGACTGTTTTCCAAACTGGCATGCTGCACACACTTTATGCATACCATCCACCTTGAATTTGGGCAAACCTTTTATAATTTGTTTTGATTGCATGCTGCGCAATCTCTGCTCATTGACATGGCCAATGCATTTGTGCCAAATGTCAACATCAGCCACAACACCTGTGCCCTGTGCAAATAATGCAGATTTTACCTCAGGCATGTCTACATTCAGCGTAAACATTCTGCCCACACATTTTCCCTCTGTGATCAGCTTACAGCCATTCTGGAAATCTTCTACATAACAGCCATTTGGATTGAAGCGAACCTGCAAACCCTGCTCAACCATTTGTTCAACAGAAACAAGATTCTTTGTAATGTTTGGGACATGAAGTACTTTGATTTCCCACTCTTCGTATTTAGAGGTATGTCCTCTACATGAGCAATGGGGTGAGCTGTGTCATCTCCTGTCTGCACATAGCCTGACACATCTGGTTTGCGCATATCTCTAAACCACTCTCCACGAGACGTCATGTGATTAGAGGCACCTGAATCCACATACCAAACATCATCTTGGGTGGAATTCTCTGCAGTCATTGTATTCATTACATGCTGCATAACAAACATGCGCTCGTTTTTGCTGTCATCTGCATCTCTGCTAGTAGATGCATAGTTGCCCTGTTCTCTCTTTCCACTTGCTTTTCCCTTTGGACAGTCACGTGACATGTGACCTCTTTCACCACAAGTCCAACATTCTCTGCTATCTAGAGTATGTTGCTGCCTGTTTGATCCTGCACCACGACCTCTTTGACTCCCCCTACCTTGAGACTGGTTTCCCCTACCACCTGTATTGTTTTGATTTGATTGACCTTCCAGAAATTGGCCCCTGCAACCCCTTGGGCCTCGACCACCACCTCTACCTCTACCTCTGTTGGAGTTAGAATATAAGGCCTGTTCAAAATTATTTCTGCCATGAGAAGAAGATGTGTCAAGGTTCTTCTCCTCAAGAATAAGCATAGAAATCAAATCTTGGAACACGGGGATGTCGTCTCTTGTATTCATGGAAGACCTAGAATGTACATACTCATCTCCTAGACCATCCAAGCATGCACGGACAATGTCATCGTCTTCCACTGAGACTTTAATAGATCCAAGAGCCTCAATGATACTCTTGATCTTCAAGGCATAATCATTGATTAAGAGTTTGTTCCTCTTAACCTGATTTAGCTCCGACTTTAGTTGAAGCTTCCTGGCCTTGGTGTTCACCTCGAACACTTTGCCTAAGTTTTTCCATGCAATGGCGGGGGTTTCAGCATCCTGTAGATAGCCCATCATGCCATCTGTGATGCTCATAGAAAGCCAATACATCACTTTGCTCTGGCCTTGTTGCCAGTCCCTCAAAGCTTTCCGTTGTTCTGTTGCAGCATTTACCTCGGGAATCTCTGGTTCCTTTTCATTGTCTCCTTCTACATAGTCCCAATAACCTTTTCCTTTTAGGAAATTTGTTATTCTGAACTTCCATGCAGGGTAGTTAGTTTTCTCAAGCTTCTCAGTAACAATCTGACTGAAACCGTCAGACATCTTGAAGCACTAAGACAAAATAGCTGCAATCTACAAAAACCTGCAAATCTGCTGAACCTGCTATCGTGGTACCTGTAATGCTTTCTACACTCAACGAGTTTCCACAATCAAGCGTACATACAACCACTGTACTTGTACAGTAAATCTCTGTATACTGCACTTTGGAGACCTGTTCAGAAACTTGTGCGAAAAACCCCTAAAATTTGGTCGTGGATTGTGAACGAAGGGATTGTGATGCTCTTGCTCTCTTAGCCTCTCTTTCCTGCACCAGGCTCTGATACCATGTAAAGAATGAGGATGCAAGAGAGCTACACAAGACAAGCACAAAGCACACAGAGATGGAAAGCTTCTTCTTCTTCTTCACAGAAAAGAGAGTACAAAATGACTAAGTGCTAAAGCTGAAAAGTAGCACATATGTACATGCGGTCACTAAGTGTGAACTCACTAGAAGCGTACTAGGCTGGCACTATAAGTGTAGTCCAGCTGTAGAATCACTGGCAGAGATCCTCCGTGTCGGTCACCTAACGCGCCAGTGAGTAAATGCCGTAAGCGGCCAAGACCCGTAGTGGATGCCAGCTCAAGGTGTAGAGCTCGACATCTCAACATCAGTCTCAATGACAAATGTGATGTAGCTCTATTTGTGGCTCTATATGACATATTCTGGCTTCATTTGGTGCTCTCTTAAATCTGTTAGTCTCAATCTCTAGCTGATGCGATGATGTGTGCATCTGACCAATAGCACATTGTATCCATATAGGCCAATATGATCATATATTCATCCTTTGTCTGTTCAAGAAGATGCTCTCCATAGAAAGCCATCTTCGTGTCCAGCTCAGTGTACCAGTTGTATCCATGTGCTTCTGGTATCTAGTTGAATCAAATCTTGGCATATAAGACTAGTGATCTTTTTTTGTGTGAAAGAAAGGGAGGGTGCATCCAAGGAGTACTAGAATGGGGGCAGTCTATCCATGTTGAAGCCATGTGATTGAAACCATGATGAGATCTACCCATACCAGCATGTTGTGGCCCCCTGTAGTGCCAATTGTCGGGATGACTAGCCAAGCATATATGTCTCCAGGGAGGTCCCATAAATTATGGATGAAGGAAGTTGATCTAAGAAGGGCCTCAACTACGAGAGGGGGGCAAATAGCTCGGATCAAATAATCTTATGTGGTGTAACATTTAATGGCCTAGTAACTTGTATGTAACAGAAAATAGCATGAACATAGTGAGCATTTCATTAGAATAAATTCCTAATGAGCATAACAAGAGTGCTTGGGTGGAGAGAGCAACAAAAAGCATTACACCTAGTTAGATAGGCATGCACAATACTTCAAAAGAGAGAGATATTAAGCTATTGAAAACAGTTGAGGACCAGATTTTCATGGAGCCGGTCCCCCCTCCGGAAGGCTTTGTATTATAGGTTTCCCCCATCAAGAGAGACATTTTACAATACAATTCTTCGTGTTACTTCAATAACTAGCTAGTGCAATGAAGATGGAAGCTTCAAGCACTAAGAAAAACACTTGTAAAACACAACATCAATTCCCTCACGGTCTCAGACCCAAGACCTCACACACCTTCGAAGATGGTGAGAGCTAGTGGGGTATGAGAGTAGATTGAGAAGAAGGAGTAGTTTTAAGAGAAAGATGTACATCTCCTCATATAATCACTCATATTAGCATAGTTTAGCTTAGTAGTTAGCATGGTAGAGGAGATGAGCATGCATTGGAGCTTGGCTCTTGGTTGGATTTGCATCACAAAGCCAAGAGTTGTTGGTGTAGGCCTCCCTTCTCACAAGCTTGGAGTAGGTGATAAGCTTTCCATTAAATCTTGAGAAGGAGAGAGAGAGAGTCTTCTTGCTTCACACATGAGCTAGTGTGAGTGTGTAAGTGATAATTCCTTGAGAAATTCCGCCCCCTCTCTCTCTTGGTCGACCCCTCATGCTATTTCCTCTTGATGGCTTCCCATTGGACCCCTCCAGGCTTAGCCAATGAAAACTAAGTAGCATAAGTGATAGCCTTCTGACATGTGTCCTACTTTCCCCTTTTGTGAGAGATTTAGGTAATTAATCAATGCAACTAAATTGTCATTGGACCCCTTTGTCTCTTGGCCAATAGGAATCAGGCAAGCCATTGGGCTGTTGAATGCTCATTGGACCCCTTGGGAGACTGTCCAACAGTCTTCTAGAGAGCTTAATTCTTATTGGTTCTTTTATAAGTGTTTTTAATTTAATTAAACTAGATTTACTCTAACCTAATTCTCATTGGTCCACCTCCATGGCCATCCAATAGGATTTGAGTACACCTTGTGGACATCTGGGCTAGGGAGCTGACATGTGTCCCTCATTCTCTTTGTGTAAAGGAGGTTTGTGAGTGTGTGTGTGTTTCTCTCTCATCCCCTATTTGCAAGGCTCGCCCCCTCCTTTGTAGGATTCATGAAGACTTTTGATACACACACAAAGCATCCAATTTTTACTAAGTTTTGACCATTGGACACAACCTTTGAATTTTGGAACCTTAGCATTTTGGAAGTCTTGATGGGATGAACCTTAGGGTCTTTAAAGACCATTGTTGCACGTTGCCCTTTTGCAGATGGCCCCCCCTTTTTGGATCCCTATTTTCCCGCCTTTGGATCCCTATTGTGGCCCGGTCTGCCAGCTTAACCAATATTCTATCTTTTTCTCCCCTAGCACTTCCCCATATTAAATGATCAATTTAACATGAGAAAATTATTTAGGAGAATTATATATTAGTTATTATGACATGTGGCACTGAGGCCTTAGCCCAAAACAACCGAGAGATCATAGAGACTAGATTCCTCTCTATACATCTTCCATGGTGTTCCATTGAGGGTCCCCAAGTTTGAACCCCATAGAAAATAGTCTCAAGAATCCACTAGAGTGTCGAAAAGCCAGATCTTTGTTTGAGGTTCTTGAACCCAAAATACAATGTAGAATAAGGTTTGAAAGATTTTAGTTGTCTCACACCTACCACATTCACTCAACAACCTTCATTCTTTCAATGTGTGACAAATGTTATTTTCATGGAAAGAGAGAGAAAGTATCTAGTAAAATAAATGGATGTGAATGCGTATGACTAGTGTATATACACACATCTACTAGCACAAATGTAGTATCGAGCAAACAAACATGACAGAAGAGAAACAATATTGCAACTTGATGTGTACATTCAAAACATGAACTTGAGAGAGAGAGAGAGAGAGAGAGAGAGAGAGAGAGAGAGAGAGAGAGAGAGAGAGAGAGAGAGAGAGAGAGAGAGAGAGAGAGAGAGAGAATATGTGATTAGGGTTTACTTTGCAGTATGGTATGCATGTCACACACACTATCACTTGGAATCTAGTTTGGTTTTGGGCCTAGTTGAGGTGGCTTGGTAGGCTACTTTGACACTTCAGTCCAATAAGAGAGTGCTTAAGCTTAGATTCCCTAAAGCATAGACATGCATGCATGTCACATTTAATTGTTTGGTAAGTGAAGGAATGTGTAATCCAATGTATACTTTTCTCATACTACAATGATATTTTAAGATATCGCTAGTGTAATGTGAGCGTTAAAAAGCTCGAAAATGAAAGCTTGCAAATATAAAATCCCCATTGAACATTACATCTCGGTTGCCAATTACCTTTCTAAAATGTGGAAACCACACTCTATAGCCCATTTCACCTTCTTCCCCATAACCTACGAAGACTCTCTTAATGGACTTCATATCAAGCTTTGCTCTCAAGTCATTGCGTACATGAACGAAAGCTTCGTAGCCAAATACTCTGAAATGATCATAAGAGGTAGGTTTGCAGACCAAACCTCCTTTGGAATGTCATTTTTCAATGTACTATTAGGAGAGTGATTGCAAATATAAATTGTAGTTTTCAATGCCTTCCCCCCAAAACTCTTGGGAAAGATTAGCGGTGGACAACATGCAACACACACTCTCGCATAAAGTACGATTATACCTCTCAACCACACCATTAGAAGACGGATTATAAGGGGACGTCAACTCCCTTTTAATCCCATTTTCATCACAAAAACGTTGAAATACAGCAAATACATACTCTCCTCCGTTATCAGATCTAAAACATTTAAGCTTAATACTCTTTTGCATAGTGACAAAATCATGAAACTTCTTAAAAGCATTAACACTAGAATGGTAACCTAACAGGACATAGAAGTGTCCTTTCAGGGTTTTGGGAAAAAATTCCAAAACCATAGTAGATCCACTCATTTTGAAAAATCCTTTAATGAGCTTATAGTTCAATAACTACTACATATGGAAAAAATGAGAAACTTGTAATTTTTCTCATCCCTTGGTCACTACAAGCCTCCAAAGTTGATGGACCAGTGCATTTTGCCCAAAACAGCAATTTCTTACGGTTGATTGCATATAAATAAGAGTGGATTTTTGTAGGACATGAGATAAAATGCCCCATTAACTTCAATTGGTTGGTGACCAAAAAATATGGTTGCTTTTACCTCACTATTTTTGTTTTGGGAAAAAAAATAGGTACAAAAAAGTTGCATTTTTGCCATTCTGCGGACCTACCATCAAAGTTTCTATAGTCACGCTCAATACAGATACTATATACATGTTTTCTTAGTTCCCTTTGGGCCTTTGGATTCAAAAGGAGCCATGGATCATGTCAAAAGGATAATGGATCTCTTACAATTGGAACCTTGGGGGCAATTGTAAAGTGCTAAATACAACAAACATGAAAAAACTGGGTTTAGCATTATGACCTCTAGAAACCCATAGAAACTACTCAATATCTAGTCAAGTTTGTAGTCTATGATTAGATATGGTTACTACCTACAAAATACACACAATTGGCTTAAGAAACTAGCAATATTGAGAAAGTTATACTTGCTACTCTAAAATGTATCGTATTCTTCAGCAATCAAAAAACTCAACCATCATCATATACTATGATATATAGCATATTAGGTCCCCCAAAACTCAAGGAAGATTAGATTTATGTTATACATTACACTTACAAAATCAAAATTGAATTTGGATATCAAGAAAGCCACCAGAAAAATCATAAAAGTGCTAATTTTGGCCAAAAAACAGGATTATGCAATTCTTGTAAATTGGTCATAACTTTCAATTTTAACACTTATCTCTCCCTACAAGCATCAAAACATGTTGAGAACTATGAAGGCCTAACCTCTAGCCATCTAAACCTCACAAACATGAATTTTAGAGTGGTATAGTTGCCAAAAATTGAAAAAAAGCCAAAAACAGGACCCATTTTTTCACACAGTTTAGGTTCAAATATGCTTTGCAAGAGTAAGGTTAATGGTGAGATCGATACTCCAAAAAAAAAACTAAGTTTTTTTCAGCTCATAAGGCAACTTTGTGGATATATAGCACCTAGAAATTCATTTTCATACTCTTCAAATAATTCAAGCAAAATGGTCACTTAACAGGACACAAAAGTGTCCAAGGACATAAAAGTGTCCTGTTACCATTCTAGTGTTAAAAGTCTCACTCTTACTTTTCAACAAATGCACCCATCCTTTCTTAGTACAGTCATCAATGAATGTAACAAAATACAATGCACCACCAAAAGACTTAACAAGCATAGTGCATACATCGGAGTGAATAAGATCAAGACAATTAGCTTTGTGAGAGACACCAGAGTAATAAGAGGATTTCTTTTGCTTTCCATAAAGACAATTGTTACAAAAATCCAAGTTGTTGCCTTTTACATCAACCCCCTTCAGAGAGGAAAGCACATCAATACCCTTTTGGCTCATAAGGCCAAGTCTCTTATGCCACAATTCCGTGTGTGAAGCACCTTCAACAACAGCAAGAAACTTGCCAATCAAAGCTTTGCATCAAAGATAGTACAAAGTACCTCTTTTAGACAATTTTTTAACAAGCATAGAGCCCTTGAGCAACTTCCATGAACCCCCAGCAAAAATGGTCGTATAACCATGTGCATCCAATTGGCCAACAAATAGCAAACTTTTCTTAATGCCTGGTACAAACTTGACATCATTTAACACAAGCTCTTGACCATTGTTAAGAGCCAAACGCATAGTACCCATTCCCTCAATATTGCAAGCAAAATTATCACCAAGGTACACCTTGGTGATAATTGCCTGCATCATATGTAGCAAAAACACTCCAAAGATGGAGCCACATGGAATGAAGCACCATAATCCACTATCCAAGACTGGGATAGGCCATCATTAGCACTAAGCAATGCATCAATGAGATCTTTCTTCGAGATAAGCATGTCTTCTGCATTAGCTATCACCAAATCTGAGGGCATGAAGCTACAACCTAAATTTCCTCAATGTCTGACAACTCCTCAATGACCACAAGAGGATACATTTGCATTCTCAGCATCCCTGGAGGAATCACCTACTGATTTTTCCCCTTTCTTCTCATCTTTATTCTTATTATCTTATGTTTCCTTCTTCCTTTCCTGCTCTTTCTTGAAATACCTACAATTGGGTTTCTTGTGACCCTTTCTGTTACATTGATAACAAGTGACATCCTTATCCTTTGTCTTTCTCTTACTTCTACTTTGAGTCCTGTTGCTTGCATCACGCTTTTGATTTCTACCTCTTGCAGTGTGTAGACAGAACTGCCACCTTCCCCACTAGACTTGCGTCTAATCTCTTCATTGAGAATAGAACCTCTCACACCGTCATACGTGAGGGTGGGACTGCTACTCAAGGAGACAACCAATGTTTCCCAAGTATTTGGCAATGTTATAAGCAAGAAAATAGCCTTCATCTTATCATCGAATTGCTGAAGCCCATTGTCTTGCAATTGACTCAACACACCTGTAAAAGCACTCAAATGCTAAGAAGATGACTTCGAGTCATCAAGCCGCATATTCACCAACATTTGCATCAAATGCACCTGGTTCACAGGCATTATGTTTTCATAATTGGACTTTAGCTTTAACCATATTGCATAAGCAGAGTCCAAACGCTTGATGTCCGTCAAAATGTCATCATTGATAGCCATTTTGATGTAGACCATAGCCTTCTTATTTAACCTGGCCCACTCTTTGTCAACCTGGTGGCTTATTCTGTTCCAATCATCTTCACAGTCCTTTAAGAAAAGGATACCTTGCATGCGTTCTTTCCAAAGATCGAAACCTTGACCATCGAACCGTTTGATTTCCATCAAACTTTTAGTGTCAGATGCGGAAGAGAAAGAAGCCATCTTAATTTAACCACAAGTGTGTACACAAGAGAGATGCAATAGGCTGATAACTTCAGTAAATAGTAGCAACCACTAGACTTTGCATATAAAGAGCCACAATTTCTTTACATGAAACATTCCAAATCTGAAATTTCAGCTGAAATGTCAGTTGAAATGTGTAATTTCAAGTACCTGTATTCAGCTTTTCACTCAATTTGTCACAACAAACATCAATACATGTGATCCCACAACTTTGGTACACCTATGTATTGTTGTTTTGATCTGTAATAACCTGAAACCACATGTTTTGACCTGAAAACAACCTATTTTGGGTTGTTTTGGCAGTTTTGATGACTTTTTTGACCTTGGAAGCAAGGGGCTTTGCGATTGAAGAAAAAATTATTGCGCGAGAGCAAATTTAACTTTTTGTCCAATAGACTGCACATGGCTGTTTTGAAACCCTAGGGCTCTGATACCAGTTCAAAGTGCGAAGTAGAGGGTACCAGTAGGTGCGCATTGCGATGTAGTACACGATTGGGGCAAGAAGCAGGAGCGACATTGCAGCAGATAAGAAGTGCTAGTAATCAAAAGGAGAGAGAGAGAGAGAGAGAGAGAGAGAGAGAGAGAGAGAGAGAGAGAGAGAGAGAGAGAGAGAGAGAGAGAGAGTACGATTTTGGGAAAAAACTCAATAAGTGAGTTTGGGTTTTCCCACTTTTATTATAAGTGACTTTAAAAAAATTTGTCCAGGTTCAATGTGAACCTCAACAAAGTATAAAAATGTACAAAAAGGGGTTATTTAAGCCTTTAACCCAACAAAACTCAACTTGTTTATGTCGAAGCCCCATTGCCATAAGAAGATCTCATAGCTGTTTTGTTAAAAAGTTTGCTTAATGAATTCCATCAGATTGTTACTGTTTTAAAAGAGAAAGATCCGCTGCCCTCCTTAAATGGTACCATCAATTCATTGCAGGAAGAAAAAAAGGGTATCCTGTACCAATTCTCTCATTATTCCTAGTGCATATACAATCCCTCTGCAGTATCCCCCATCAGTTCTTTTGATACTCTCAATGCCTATGCAGTCACTAATTGTACTTCTACCTCAGCTTCATCTCGACCATCCATTGGTACCAGATCTTGTGCCATTTGTGGAAGCAACAATCACCAGACAAAGGACTATTTCAAGCAGAGTCCTTGTGTTCATTGTGGTAAGACAAATCGTCCTTCAAATAGGTGCTTTCAAAAGGGTGAAAATCAGATTCATGTGATTGATGGAGACATTGAATCTCAAATATTTTCTGTTGATAGTGATGCTCTTTAGATTAACTCTTCTTATGTTTGTTAGTCTTCAAAATAAACTGTACGGGTTAGACACTACCACACATGAGTGGTAAGACCTCCCAAACTACCAATTTTGTTCAAGTCCTATTTTTTTCCCGCTTCTCATGAGGTTATTGGGTACACCTTAATCCCAAGGTTTGGTAGTGAACCAAAAACTCCGTTTGTTGGTAGCTAATTTTTGACCTACACCCTATCGATGCTTAAAGGGGGGTTCACTCTCACACCACGAGGTTATGGGTATACCAAAGCCCTTGGTTGTGAGAGAACCTAAAACTCACGGTTGACGAGTACACCAAAAACTCGATATCATGAGAGTGATATATCTAGTGCGGGCTTGGCGGGGGGGGGGGGGGGGGGGGGGGGGGGGGGGGGGGGGGGTTTGGGTTTTCAAGCCCTCATTTAATTTGATATCAGCTCATCGGAAACTCTTCATCAATCATGCATATACACTTAAGTCTTCATTTAGAAGTTTGCATGGAACGAAACTCTATTATATATGTAAATAGGTTTTTTAATCAAATTAAGAAAGGGGTGTATTTTATCTCTCTCTCTCTCTCTCTCTCTCTCTCTCTCTCTGTGTGTGTGTGTGTCATCTCTGTTGCTTGCTCCCTCTCTCGCCATGGACTCTGCACGCCACCATCCACCCTAGTCGCCACCATCACCTTCGACAATACTGAATAAAAGCACGGTAGGAATAGAAGCCAATCACTATGGATAAAAAAAGAAGCGATTAAGCTGGGCCCAGACTGCCTGCCCAAGCTCAAGCCACATGATAGTTGTTAATGAAGTGGCAAAATATGATTTTTTGGACAAAGGTTTGAACATTTTAAAATCGCTTTTGTAAGGAGCGATTATAATCGCTAGCCCTGGTAGATAGTGTTTATCAACAAAGCTTTGATAATAATCGTGCAAAAGACCGGCAAAGCAACTAAGGGCAGAGCGAGACGATCAACAAAGTAAGATGCCTCACAAGAGCCTTGCCTCCCATGCACCCACAGCCCAACAAGCCTCACTTGCCAGATTTCCACACCCAGTGCAAACTCTTCAAAGACTTTTATAAATCAGCTCTCATATACTTATATAAACCGGCAATGCAAAAAAAAAAACTTATTTTGAGCAATGGCCCGACAGGAACAAAGACCTACAGAGTGACAGAGGAAGATAAGAGGAGCATAGAATGAGGGACCAATACTTCCTCACTGGTTCCTTCTTGAGGTTGTTTTGTAATTTTGTCGATGTGATTAGTACAATTCACTCACAAATTGTGAGTTTTGCAAAAAAGAAAAAAGAATGAGGGACCAATATGATTTTTAACCGATTACATGTGCAATAATTCAAAGGGATGTTTGAATGTTTGTGTGTGTGTACATATTTACATGCATATATATCATTTACTAGCTCTAAAAAGTTCACCATTACAATTTTCAATCAACTTCATATGGTTTCTAGGGTTTGTCAATTGTTCTTTCCAATTATGTAAAGGTTCATTTCCTTGTCAAAGCAAGCAACACTTTGGCTCAACAAAGCTCTACTACAACACATGCATTACTCGCTTGTAGGCATCGCAATGGATAATGGTGTAGACCTCCACCCACAAGAGTCCCTAGATTTCTTATTTTTGTCAACAAGGATGGTGAGCATGCCACCTAGTGGTGGTGCCACGCAACCGCTATCATTATCACAATGCACTTGCCTATGACAATGCAAGAAGGTTGTTTTCTTGACCAAAGCCCCACTTGACGTGTGTGGCTCTCTGATTTAAACCCTAGGTTCATAGGATCTATACAACTCTTTTTTTTTTTTTTTTTGGGTATATAGCAAAAATTAGAGGAGCTTACTACCTAGTTGTATGAACCAATTCATGGAGATGAAAAGTAACATAACTCCCAATGAATCTTTCTCGGTCGAAATGCAGTGTTTGGGAAAGTCTCTTTTCCTAGATGGCCATGTTTCTTGCTCTTGAAGATGCAAACCTGTAGTACGAGTAAAATCTTCCAAATTTGTAGGATTTTTGAACTATTTTCTTGTGATTTCTACAGGTTTTTCTTCCCTTTTTCATGGTTTTAACTGGCTCATTCGGGATTTTGAACCGGCTCTACGCTACCTTAAGGTAAACCTTTCCCGAACACTTGCTCAAAGGATTGTGAAAATGGTTCGCATGTGAGATAGGCCTAAAGCATCATGTTCAAATTCCCAATAACACCAAGGATGCATGTATGTATACTCCTCAAAGGTCACATCGCATTTCATGACACCATGGCTACCACTACGGGAATGAAGGGCCACAAAAATCCAAGGATGTTGAATATATGGTGCCCTTAGGGCCACCATCATCAACGGCTTGTGACAAAACAAGGAATGGGGTTTCCCTTTGAAACATTTCAAGGCAAAAGAAAGCCCAATAAAAAAAAGTGATTAAATCGCAAGGCAAGGCCAAAAGAACCTCGAGGGTCACAAGATTGCAAGTTATCTGCTTGGCAGAAGAAACCACAAAAGAACCTCGAGGGTCACAAGATTGCAAGTTATCTGCTTGGCAAAAAAAACCACTACCACTCCTAGGCTTTCCCTATTACAAGATGTTACGTATTGTTTTAGACTAGTCCTCTGAGGCTTGTTTGCCTCTGATCATGTGTATCGTCACTTGGTCTGAGCTCGAGGTTGTTGTATATTTATGATGTTCTTAATACTATCCACTCGCAATCGTGAGTTTTGTATATAAAAAAAAAAACCCCAAAGAAATCTCACTTTTTTTTTTTTGCAATTCCCACATTATGTGAGATATTTGTATTAGGAAAAGCAAAAAGAGGTACTAGGAACTAGGGGCTACACAAATCCGGATTTTACAAGGAGCCAACAACCCAAACAACCAAAAATCGAGCATAACAAAGGGACAGATGCTACTTCTTTTTCTTCTTCACCCATCAACTCACTTTTCTTAACACCCATCAACTCAATGTTCATGAACGTGCAAAAAAATTAAGTAAAAACTTTTTTTTTGTAATTTCTTTTTGGCCACAACCAAAAAAGCAAACAAGATTGATAGATTTCACCCGTTTCATACTCTCCCACATTCAAGAAGAAAATCGACAAGTTTGATTGCTTGTGTGTAGTCATATCAATGACATCTCTGTTTTACCTACTACGCCTGATGATATAATTTTTAAGATCAGAAAGAGTGAGCAATGCTTTACCTTGGCGGTGGGCCAGTGTTCGGGAAACGTGTGTCTCAGTTTATATTCGTGCCACTTTGAAATTCAAAAATGCAGCTTGAGAGCAAGAGGAAAAGGAAAAGTCTTGCCTAGATTTTGATAAAAATAATGTAAAAATATTTAAAAAATAGCTCGATTTTTCATAATTTCCTTTTGGAAAACCCAGGGGGAGGAATTGTGTAAGGTTTGGAAAATGAATTTTCCAAGGCACTGCGGTGGGCAGGCCAAAAAAGAATTTAGTTATGTTGTTAAAGCTTGTAAATGCCCAAAGGAGGAGAGCCCTTTTTTGGCCTGAGGTGGGCAGGCCAAAAAAGAATTTAGTTATGTTGTTAAAGCTTGTAAATGCCCAAAGGAGGATAGCCCTTTCACACAAGGTTCATTGAAGGAACAAGTTATATATACTGGTAAGGCCGGCGGGTTTAAGAAAACTTCGCCCGCCTCTCTCTCTCTCTCTCTCTCTCTCTCTCTCTTTATGTCGTTGTGCTCCCGGAGCTGCAAGCCACACCCGTCGCTTGAAGGAGCTTCTGACACGTGGCAGTAGGAGGGAACCGGAATTCCCTCCCTCATTATCCTTGGGGGGGGGAGAGAGAGAGAGAGAGAGAGAGAGAGAGAGCCAAAAAATTGCTTCCAACTATAGGCAGACGTTTAGTCATAATACTCTCATGTTAAAGCACATCTTTCACTATAAGCTCTAAGACACTTAAACAATCAAATTGAGCTCCACTTGGATCCTTGATTAGAACACCATTTTTCCTTCACAACAATAGATCATTTTCAGCCAAAGGTGGTTGGATCATGACTATACAATGAACTAGTGAATCATGAGTGTGTGTTGTAAAAGCCCCCAAAAGCTCCTACAATGACTTTCCAAGTAGGAGCATGAGCATTGAGCATGTGTTGTAACATGTACTAAGCTTCTAAAATGATGCTCTTATAGCACTTAAAGGGCCATCAAAAGTAGTTTTTATAAAGGGAAGAAAACATACATTCAAAGCAAGTCCCTGCATATTCTCTTCTTGTTTTAAAATGACCCTAAGCATCTTGAACAATACATAACATCTTGTAATAAGTAAAGCCGAGGAGTAAGAGTGGTTTCCCTGCCAAGCATAATACTTGTAATCCTTTGACCTTCGAGGCTCGGTCTGAGCTCGAGGATTGGTGTATATTTCTGTTCTTAATACTATCCACTCAAAATTATGAGTTTCGCAAAAAAAAAAAAAGAAAGATCCAAGCATCTCTGGAGTAATTGGCTTTAGTAACTTGTTTTAAAATGACCCTAAGCATCTCTAGAGTAATTGGCTATAGGGAATATTTAACTTGTATAATTTTACAAAAAGCAATGAAATATTGATAACTAAAGGTACATTATCCACATTACATTAGGTCACTCCTTATAAAATCATTTTCCTTCCCTTGAATGTCAACGGCGAACGAATGAGAAAATGGGAATTAGGCCAAAATTTCAAGTATTTCCCAAGAATTTTTTAGGCGAATTAACAAGAGAACTAGTATTGACACCAAAATTTAAAGTATGTAATAGGATATGTAGCTAAATTGGCTACCGTAGGGTACATATTAGCTAGCGAAGATCTCAACCACCTTTTTATGGAATGTTCGGCTATTAGAGGCTTTGCAATAAAGATGTGCAAATGGATACAAAGGACGCGAAGGATAGGGTTTTTCAAGAGGGATTTGTGCATTGGTGGCAAACTGTTTCGTAGTTTTGCACTTTTCGTTCGTTAGATATTGTTTCTTCAGTAATATCTAGAAGGCCAAGGATTGTCATGTCTTTGATAACGACCCCTCTATGGCTAGCTTCATAGAGATTGTACAAGACAGCAAGGAGATAATATATGTGGTAAGTAAAAGGCATAGCAATTATGATTGGCTTAGGACAACCTCGCCATTTGGTCGAGCCCTGCTGTGTAAAGGATTGGGCTGTTTGCAATAGTATGTTGTTAGGTACTTGTATTCAAGCTCGGATGTAACACTCTATCCCTCAAGGCTCGGCGTGAGCTTGAGATTGATTTGTATATCTATTGGTGACTTTATAACACAATCACTCACAATTGTGAGTTTTGCAAAAGGCATCGTGGGAGAGTTGGTGAGAAAGTGCAATAGAGCAACATGGGCACTGGAATGGGGAGAATTATCTAAATACTTCGCAAAATCCATCTCGCACTGGTCCCCATGGCTGTCTAAAGTTGTTGGTGTTATCTTGAACCCTTATTGGAGAGAAATTGCAAGAAGGATAAACAATAAAGGTCTTCAATGGCTGAGCCACTTTTGTGATAGAAGTAGCAAGAGGTCGAAATCCTCTGACCAAGTGTCTGCCGAGTTTTAACTCACTGGCACAGAGAAGCTGCTTGTCAATCGAGTCGTAGAAGGCCTGTACAATATTTTGATGCCGATATATGAAGCTACTTTTGAGTGGAAAGCTCAAAAATGGCCCATGAGTAGCCGATTTTCTAAGCCCCATACCAAGGGCATCTACCAAGTGTTAATTCATGAGGGTGATTGATTTGCCCCTCTAAACAAGCAGTGGAAGAAGCAATGTTCGAAGGCTCGATGGGTGGAGGTCACGAAGAACATTTGGAATTCACAGTGGCCTCAATTCATGAAGATATTTATGTGGAAGGTGCTTTGGGGGCTTTGCCAACATGCTTCAAGATTCAAGCATGTGGTATTGGGCCTAACAGATGCGAAGGGTGTAGATTGGCTCGCGAAGACCTCGGCCACCTTTTCATGGAATGCACCGCTATTAGAGGCCTTGCAAGAAAAATGTGTAAATGGATTCAAAGAACGTGGAAGATTGGGTTTTTCAAGAAGGATTTGTGCCTTGGTGGCAAACAGTTCCAAAGTTCTAGGCTTCTAATCTATACTCAAATTGTCAGATATTGTTTCTTTAGTAATATCTGGAAGGCAAGGAACTGTTGAGTCTTTGATAGCGATCTATTCATGGCTAGCTTCTCAAAGATAGTACAAAAAAGCAAGGAGATTATATATGTAGTAAGTAAAAGACATAACTCGAACGATTGGCTTAGGGCATCCCTCGCCATTCGATCAAGCCCTGCTTCATAAAGGATTGGACTATTCACTATAGAATGCTACTACTTACTTGTAACTAAGCTCAGATGTAACCCTTTGGCCCTCAAGGCTCGGCTTGAGCTTAAGGCTGTTTTGTATATTTCCTAGTGACATTTTAATTCAATTACTCACAATTGTGAGTTTTGCACACAAAAGAAAGTCATAACGGGATATTTCATTTCAATTGGAAAGTTTACACTACATATGGAGATATGTAAGCATTGCTTTCAGTGTTTGCTTCCATGAAACTTTTTGACTTGGGAAGAAAAAATGACCTTTACACCCCCCCCCCCCCCCCCCCCCCAAAACGACAAAACTCACATTAGTGAGTGTGTGCATATAATACAAAAAACAAAAGAGCTACATGAAAGCTGTGCTCCAATCGAGCCATGGTATCTGTCAACAACATCATGACCATACAACCAATATTGTACATCACACCCCTTAACCACTAAGCCAGGGAACCAATAGAAAATACACGAGTCATCTTTTCTTCTTCTTTTGCTTAAGCAAGCTAACCGTACTAGGGCAGGTCTTCTTACCCTTAACCTTAACAATTTGACTGATGAGGTCTATTTTTCCGTCATGAGTCACTTTCAAGATGCTTAGGCTTGCAAGATCCATTAAACAATTGCTTCCCAATGTCTTGGCTACCAACTGGCTCCAGTCTATCCTCCTGCATCTCCTCTATTGGGCTCTCAGTCTCTTTGCTTGCCTCACTCGAGGGACCGCCGATTGATACCGTTGGTTCCTCTTGTTCCTCCACTGAAGGGAAATCCATCTCTTCGGTCACCTTCTTGCCTGTCTCATCTTGTTCAATAGACTTTACCTCCATCCTAGGGACCTCTGCTAATAGTTTATCCTCTCTAGAAACCCGCCTCTCGTTTGTCTTATACCGTGGAATGGGGTCGTGCACTGACCTACTGATCATTGCCGCTTTGGTGTAGTTTCTTGCAAAATGACCAATTCTCTGCATTTGTAGCAAGCATTGAGGCAGGAGTCAAATGCCAAGCGTTGGAGTCACTCACTCCCATAATCCTTGCGTGGTCATCCATCGACCCATGAAATAAAGATCCCCAAATTTGGCATAGCAAGTCTCCAAGCTCCATAAAGCCCGCTTTAGATTGAAATCAACATTCATAACAAAGCCATCCTGTTCCTTATTTTGATTGAGCAAACCCGCCCCAAGAAGCATCTCCTTGGACACACCTTTATTGCGAACATGTGGTCGAATGCTCTAAAAAAAACTCATAGCCAAATTATTGGGTAATTGGCTTGTGGTTTTTTAAACGAAGCCTTAAAGGAGAGTCGACTTAGGGATACTTTCAATGTTTTCACTCATGGTGATGGTGATTGGGACTTAAATGGGTCTTTTTGCCTTCTTAAAAAGTCCTTAAATAACAAGAAATTGAGAAGTGCATTTATAGGAATTTGATTGCATGAATCCTAGCGATGTGAAGTATTGACTCAATGAAATTTCTTTTAATATTTTTATTTATGAAAGAGTGCTTTTATTTAATGACCTCATAAAGATCTATTCGTTAAATTATTTTATTAATTTCTATTGTTGTAGACCTACCTTTTCTTATGTACTCAATTAAATGTTCTTTTGCTTTAGTTTTTCGATGGGTTCTTTTGTTTTGTTGTTTTTATTTTGATTTCTTTTTCATTATATTTTGTTTTACAATGCTAATGTGCACATTTCTTGTTATTTAAGTGAGACCTTTTGTAATATATAAAAAATTTGTGATTATGTGTATATAATGGACAATATGATTTTATATTGAAGCACAATAAAAATGACATGCGATTGCAGGCATTGATTTCAATATAGCCCCCATTCCCCTCTTAACTTCAGTAGCCTTAGCGACTCTTGTCACCATGTTATTTAACCTCTCATTTCCCAACTTGATATGGTGTAACCTTTCTTGCATTCTATTATTTTAGAACGTTTCATCAACCAACCAAATGGCCACTACGCATTATCAAAAGCCCTTTTATTTTTGGCATGTTAAAACATGCCTTGAAGAATTAGCATGCAGACATACTAATTTTTTACTCTAATTTTTGGGTTTCCAAAACAAGCCTAGGTGAAGAAGGGATTTAAGCATACATTTGATGTAAAGTATTGATTGAATTAAAAGTTTCTATGATATTTTAATTTATATATTTTTTTTAAAGAGCGTTAAATGGGTCCACTTCATTAACACTAGTCTTGTACCAAAATAGAACATTGAAGTTTTTTTTGAGAACTTAAATAAAATATAAGGTGCATCTAAAACAAATTTCCAAAGATATCTTTGAGGACCTTTTATAAACTACGTGTAGTGTTTTAAAGAGCGGTCTCTTCTTGCTTTTGAGCTTATCGTGATAAAAGAGATGGACACAATAAAGGGTAAAGGGTGCTTTCACAAAATTGCATGTGATGTTTTGAAGAATAGGTATCCTATGTTTTTTTTTTAAAAATTAAAGCTTCACAAGAAAAGAAAATAGTAAACTCATTGTTTATAATTGTTTATAGGATTCTACTTATTTTTGGCTTTCTAAAAGAAGCCTCAGAGGAGAAGAGAGTTACGGAGAGCTTTGAAATTTTCTTGTTTCTTTACATTTGTTGGACCTACTTTTTCAAGAACAAGTCTAATTTTATCATTTTCTACATCGATTGGACATACCTTTTCATGCAAAAAAAATTGAAATGTTCTCCGGTTTTTAGTTTGCTAATGGGTCCTTTCATTACCTGGCATTACATGGCTTGAATTCTCAGACGGGCATGAACTTTTCCAAATTCACATTGGGCATGGACACACCAAAATTAGCAAACTGTCAACAATCTACGTAGAAAATGAGCTTCTAGCTCATGGCTAGTCCCTACGATCGAGATTAAGAGTTCAAACTTTCGTCCAAGTTTTGCATTGAAAAGAAAGTGGAACTTGTATGCTCTGGTGATGAGGTGGCCGTTCTTTGCTGGGTCCAGACAAACATGGAGGATTACCTTTTCCAACCAATCAAGTGTCTCCACGATGGCATCATGCCTACCCTTTAAAATGCCAATGTGAACCTTGACCTTGTTACAAGTTTCACCAAATAGAAAATGACTTTGATGTTGTATCAAATTGTGTAATATAATATGTGCTTAATGAAAAACTTTTCATGCATTTAAGCATGCTCGAAATACAAAATATTAATTTAAATGATTTTCAATTGGATCATGCCATGTAGACATGTATGTTATCCAAGCAATACTTTATAGCTTTCTAAAAGAAACCTTTAGTGTTGTGTTGGGTTAGGGAGACTTTCGTTGTTTTGAGTGCATAATGGAGATTTACATTGCATTTCATATCCTGACATGTTTTTAATTTTCTTGCATTCTATTGTTTTAGAATTTTGAAGTGAAGCTTCACCTTGCATAATTTTAGTAAATTTTACACACACAGACACACATAATGTTTTTTTTTCATTTCATTGTTTTAGAATGCTAAAGTGAAGCTTCACCTTGCATAGTCCTTTTTATTTCACCTTTCATTTCATAGCTTCACACGGCTTTATATTTCTTGCATTTTATAGCTTGATTCCAACTAGTGTTAACATTCGAGAAAGTCTCTTTTATTAAGTGGTTGCTAATCGAGTTTCCTTCTCACAAAGAAGAAAACCGGGAATACTAACAAAATTTTGAGTTGGAGAAATTTTGGATGAATTTCTCACATATTTCATTGGTTTTTCTTTTGTTTACCATGGTTTGCACCTAGCTAGTCTCGATTTTCAATTGGCTCAAGACTCAACCGAGGCAATCCTTTCCCAAACACGAATACCAGTTTATATCAACCTAACAATTTTATCACTTTCTTATTGTTTTTGAAAGTCGTCGTGACCCTTTCACTTGCTTTTTTTTGGTAGAACTCACAATGGTGAGTACATTTGCTTGGAGACGGCACAAACATGAGTAGAATTTCTGTCCATGCAATACTTAAAGATGACAGTTATTGACATTTGTGAAAACTAGAAGTATGAGATTTTGCTACATTACAAAATTTTGCACATTGATAATTTTTGGTCTTCACATGAGAGACTTGAGAAATAAAAATGAGCATGACCATATTGTCAGTATCAACAAAGATTGTAGCAAATTCTTGAAGAAAAATCCAATTGGAGCATCTATAATCTCATTCACATATGCTTGTTTGGTTACAGATTAATACTTCAACAAATTTTGTTTGACAAAATTACAAAATACATCTCAATCTATGTGATTTATGCAAGATTGAATCCCAAGAAAACATGTATTTGTGGTTTTAACCTATGGAATCACATTAGATTTTATTTGTGTACTAAAATCACATTGATTTTATTGGAAATAGGGTTGGAGGGAAACACACACAGCTTGGAGAAGATGAAGAAGCTCAAGGCACACAACAGAGATTATATTGCTTATTAGTGCATAATGGAAAGATAAGTTAGCCATAGAGTGATGGGCGTAAAATGCTCAGAGAAAAAAACCTCCTAGTGAGGGAAAAAATGCCCCGATGGTCCTAAGTGTGTTCACACACATCACTATCACATGTATATGGTAACAAATCCCCTCGGGAGTGATGCGGTGAAGGAGAGCTGGCACATAGTGTATAGGGAAGTACCATGCCCTGAGGACATGATCAATACACAAGGGGGAGTAAGCCCAAAGATTTGCAAAAAGCTTCAAACTCCTCACAAGGCAATGCCTTTGTGAAAAGATCTGCAAGGTTGTCTCGTGTCGACACATAAGCCAAGCTGATCTCTCTTGGTCTCTCTCTGACATAGTTATAATGCACTTCAATGTGCATTGTGCGAGCATGAAAAATTGGATTCCTTGCAACCGCCAATGTGCTTTGACTTTCAATGTAGATGTTGTTGGCAGTGTCATGTCCAACACCCAAATCATTCATAAGGAATTTGAGCCATACACACTCAACCATAGCTGTGAAGACTACGATGTACTCAGCCTCACAACTAGAAGTGGCCACAATAGGTTGCTTGTTGCTCAACCATGATATGCATGAACTACCAAGCATGAAACAAAAACTACTTGTGGACACTCGTGTATCCTAACAACTAGCCCAATTTGAGTCTAAGAAGCATGTAAATTTGGTGGCAATGATCTCCCCCTTGGGATAAAACAAGCCAAGATGTAAAGTGCCACTCAAGTAGCAAAAATTCCTCTTGACCGTGTGCCAATGCTTAGACCTTGGGCTATGCATAAATCTGCTAACCTATGAGACTAAAAAATGAATATCAGGCCTCGTATTGCATACATAAATAAGGCAATTAACAACAATCTAATAAAGAGTGACATTGGCAGGATCGTCTGCATCATGAAGACTCAATTTCAAACTTGTTTCCATGGGAGTAGTGCAACAGGTTTTGCAGCCCTCAAGTTTAAACTTACATATAGTAATGTCTGCATGTAGCTTGTTTGACACAAGGCAATACCACCATCACATTGTTTAAAATTGTATTCCCACGTAATAATGATACAATAGCCTCAAATATTTCATCTTGAAAGTAGCATTCAAATCAGCCTTAAATTTAACAATATGTGCCTCATTCGGTCCAATGATCAACAAATCATAACCATAAAGGACAATGAGAAGTACATCACCTCACACTTTACATACAAAGTGCTTTCAATTCGACTATTACAAAAGCCTCATTTAACCAAATGAGTGTCAGCTTTCTTATACCAAGCATAGGGAGATTGCTTCAACCCATACAATGCTTTCTTACATTTGCACACTTTATCTTCTTGTCCTTTCTTGACAAGACCGCGAGGCTATGTTACATAAATTCCTTAAATATATCACCATCAGTGTTCGGGAAAAATCTTTTTCACAAACATACAAAAATCCCTCCAAGAAAAATCTAGACCGGAAAATTTACAATACTAGCCAGTATTTTTGCGAAATTACACTATTTTCCATGTATTTTAAACGGAATTTTCTCCTTCTTGCCCTCCCCTCAACCGGCTACTTTAATTTTGCAACCCGCTCAAGGCTAAGCTGAGGCACACTTTTCCCGAACACTGATCGCCATTCAAGAACGTGGTAACAATGTCTAATTGATGTGCATCCCATCCAAAGTGAGCTACCAATGCACATAGAAAATGCACAGTAGTCGTATGACAAGTGGGAGCAAAAGTCTCATCATACTCTATGCCTTTTTGTTGTGCATAACCTTTTGCAATAGTCGAGCCTTGTAGCAATCAGCTTACATTTCAACTTGTAAACCCACTTTATACCGATGGCCGTTTTGCCAAGAGACAAATGGCTTTAAGTCCACGTGTCATTTTCTATAAGTGCATCATATTCTGATTGATGGTAGCCATCCAATTTTCTAAATTTTGTGCTTCATCAAATGACACAGGTTCCTCTACATCACATAAACTAGAAACAACCAAATCATAACCATCTAGTGCATAAGATGCACGATGAGAACCTGAACAAGTACAACTAGACATAGGTGCATCCAATTTATTGTCACTCTGTGTGACAAGGTTCTAGGACTGAGGCATGAAAGACCATATGGATTTTCACTAAATGAGGGCAACTAAAGTCAATAGGTGACTAAATTGACTTGACGGATAATCTTAAATAGGCCAATCCTTCGATAATCTAGCTTTTGACACGGGTGAGATGAATGCAGATCATGCAAAAGGAGCCACAATTTATCCCCCTCTTTATATTTTGGACGATGCATGTGATGTAGATCTGCACTTTATTTATACTTGGATTGAGCTTCTTTGATATGAAATGTAAGTTCTTTGTGAATTGCTGGTAGCTGTTGTGCAAGATTAACAACAGTTGGATTGTTGATCTGATGGTGCATGTGGATATCCTTTTTGGGATGTTGACCATAATTAGCAAAGAATGGAGTGTGATGGGTGGAGGCATGAAAATTGTTGTTGGAGAATTTTGCTAGCGGTAGGAGCTCGACCCAATTATCTTGGTGATAATTGATTCTACAATGGAGATATTGTTCCGAAAATTGATTCACTCTCTTTGTTTGTCCATTCCTTGTGGGTGATTGGCTGAGGAGAGGTCGATTTGTACTCCGAGTAGCTTGAATAAGCCCCGGGGGATTCACCATGGAAAACTTATCGTACCACGTAAGTGCAAGGGAAGGGATTTTTTTTACAAGTTACATAAGTGTATAAGTTAGGGACAGGCTCCCAATAATTTATCTCCCAAGCTTAAAAACAAGGGAAGGGATATCATATTTATTCGTTGGGGGGTGGGGGGTAGAAGTGAGAAAAGGGAAAAATAGAGGAAGTTTTTGTGTTTCAAAATCATGGCTTCCCAAAAGAGTCTGCCCTTGAACTTTTGAGTCAATAGCTACAAAGATCCATGCAAGAACTAACACTATTTTATATCAATTGCTTGTTTTGTGATTATAGTTCATCTTCATCTGTTGAGGGATGAAAGCAAATTTACACAAAGAACCTAGCACATCTTTATGACCATGTTTTCTGAATAATTTATATGGGGCAGAATTGGACGAGTAGAGTGCAAGCTGAGAGGGTACATAGTTTGAAAGTCAAACTAAGACACATTGAGGGTACATCTAGTTATCAACATAAGTGGTTCCTTAGTACATTGTCAGTCACTATGTTAGATGTCAGTCACTATGTTAAATGCTCTTGACTAGTTTTACTCAGTTAGATCATGTGAGACCTAAATTTTGTATGTAAGATAGGGGTATGATAATTTTTTTCATTGATTGTCGTATAAGCGTAGAAAGGGGGGTCGTATGAGTCATATATAGGGGTTTTATCAAAGTTGTTCGTTTGCAGGTGGCGTCCTGTTTTATATTTATAGTGAATCCCCCAGGGAATAAGCTTTTCCAGAAGCTAGAGATGAATTGTGGGCCTCGATAAAAAACTGTCATCCGGTAATCCGTGATAACAATAGACATGTTGTAGAAAGATTTTGTTCATACCTTCTCTGATGATGGTTTTGGTGGTTGGAATGAAGTATGCCATCCTTGTAAACCGATCCACAACCACTAAAATGGAGTCAAGTCCTTGTGACAAGGGTAGCTCTACAACGAAATCCATGGAGATGGATGACCATGGCTTGCTTGGAATGGGCAAGGGATGGAGTAACCCATGAGGACAATGAAAAGGGTCCTTTGATCTATTGCAAGTGTCACAAGTTCCTACATACTCCTTGATAAGCTTCCACATTTCAGGCCACAAAAAGTCATGGGATAGAAGCTCAATTGTCTTATTAACCCCAAAATACCCTGCTGATGGAAGGGCATGCCTATGTTGAAGTACCTCTAAGCGTGTTGGTTGTGGAGGAATATAGAGAAGACCCTTATAGTAACTTAGTCCATCAATTTCTTGAAAGTCCTCATTAACACCTTGTCCTTGTAGTTGTTGTCTAATATTCTGGGCAAGTTGATCCTCGGCAATTTTCTTCTTCACCTTAGAAAGAAAAGTAAAATCTTTAGGAGTTTGGCTAATGGTGGCGTTTAGCTTAAGCTGCTCAAGTTTCAAAATCACTGACTGTTGCCGATCAAATATTGCATCGCCTTCTTTAGGTGCAAGGTAGAATCTTCTTGATAAGGCATCTGGCTTACCTTGTTGATGGCTAGGCCTATAAGGGGCGAACCGTTCTCCAAGCAAGAAAAACCGAGCAACACATCTTTCCGAGCGAAAGTTCTCAAAAACTCGAAAAGGAATTCATATTGACTCAAGCTATATATTCGATGATAAAATGCAACTATCTTTTTTCCAACTAGCAGTGAAGTCAACCTTGGTGGCAAAAAACTCTCCCAGGCTGAAGATTTTGTTATTTCTTTAAGTGAAATGAGCACTATATGAAAAATGGAATAAATATCAAGTCATCATTGATTGAACCAACTAGATTCTCAAGGTAACAATATTATGTTGAAACTAAAGCCCCTTCTAGCGCCTTGAATAGCTCTACTTTTGTTAGTGCGGCCTGATGCATAAACTCATGAGCTATAGAGTCTAAGCCGAGGACACGAAAGAACACAAAATACATGTGTTTGCATGGCACATACGTGAGGTGTTAGCTGTCTCTTTTTAGGAAGTCCTCACAAGTACATCGAGGAAAGTCTGCAATGGTCACCGCATAAGTCATACCTTTTGAGTTGAACCATAAGTGCTAATGTGGAAAACATGTGATGCATTTGGCACCAATATTACCTCCCGCACCAACTTTGCTTGCATGCTTCTTCCCAATTCAATCCGGTCATGGAACTCCTTGGTTAGTTTTGACCTGCATCTCACTTGTTGTTCATCTCTAAACTTTGCACAAAAGGAACTAGGCTGCGACCCATTCTGCCTTGAAGGGTGGATTCCCATAGGTGTGCACGCATTACCACCTTGCAAAACAAATCCATTCCTTTGAAGCATCTCAACCTCCGAAGGCAAAAGGAAAGTTCCCTCATCCACAGTCCACGTTCCATGGGTAGGTCCAGGAGGCCCAACAATCATGTCATCAATATTCCAAGCATGATTGTTGCTACTATTGCAAAACTAGACAAATCCCTCAGCAACACCTCCTGGTTTAGGGTCTGTAGCAGCAGGATATTTTCTCCTTCCCCAAAAACACGGTGTTGGAACTCCAGTTTTATTATTGCTTGAAGTCTCATTTATAAATCTACCACAACGTGCTGTCTCACCAAACAAAACACCGAAAATTGTTATTTTCTTTCCAGGCTCTATTCGTCGCCGAATTGCCCAAACTATTCTTGGTAGCTTTTTCTCTGGCCACATATTTGATGTCACAAAATTGAGTGACTTGTTTTGTGCTCTACAATTGACTGGTGTGGTAACTGTAACAAACTCAGGTCTATGGCTATCCTCCTCAAGAGTTTCATCAGGGTCAATAAAGATAGGTCTAGTTTTGTGCACACTCTTTTCCCTTATTGAATCTCTATTCATCTCCAGGCTTGGAATTTTCATTTCAAGAACTGGTGATGATGTTGCATCCACTAGTTTTCTACTAGAGCCACTCCCAGATTGATTGATCATAAATCTTGCAGCAAGATCTTCCATGATTGGTCCTGTAGACGTCTGTACACCCTTCAAGTAAGCATTGCAACACACACTTTGTAAAACTACCAAAGACAAATCTGCACATGTGGCTTCATAAAGACCTATGTTTGATTTGTAACCAATTGAAGCTCGCATACTTGCATGTTTCACCTCTGATAGATTTGTTCTTGGAACAAAAGCTCTCATTTCGTCTTGTGCAATAAATCTGTCCCCCCAATGAGAAATTCTAACATCCCACCATGATAGCCAAGTTTCCAGACCAGGAATCTCTCCTACATTTGCATGTCCTGTTCTCCAAAACTGTTTGAGCTCTTGCATACATACTTTTGCCGAGTGTTTAGATGTAGTATGTAGCCATTTTTGACACAATAGTTTATGCTCTTCTTGAAAAGATGGACGTATACACTTCACAGTGTGCCTAATCATGCTTTGTTCCCAGTGAAAAACACAAGATCTCTGCTTGTCCGACATCCTTTTCTTAGATCCACCAAAGTAAACAGTGCGTACTGCAATCCAATTTGCATTGGCCTCATCTGCCATGAACCCTCTAGATTGAGGCTTATCATAACCTTTATCAACCACAACTTTATTGAACATGTTCCAAAACTCTATTTGAGCGTGTGAAGTTGAAAATTGCCAAAGTCAACAGTTCTCTAACATATGGGTCATAAACATGTGCTGACATTGTAGGCCAACCCTCCACATGATGCACATGATCGAAGTGCACCCACATGTCTTGTAAGTTTCCTCTTGGGCGCATGCGGTTCACAAGGTCAACACCACTTCCTGGCCCCATAGTAGACATCTTAAATTCATGTGGTTGTTGCCCTAGTCCTAGCTGTCCTGGAAAGAGAAAACTATGAATAAAAGGATACCTTGACTCTGCTTTTAGACTCAAGATGGACTCAAGGCCACTCAGATGTAATGCCCTTTGCTCTTTTAGCAGACTCTAAGATCCTTTATACTCGACACTTATGCGACAAAGGTGTGACATCATCAAGAAAGCTAGAGAACTCTTGATCACCCATTGGAGTATCAACATCACATGTTTCCGAGATAAGCTTATCCATAATAATTTCTTCAGCAGTAGCTCTTTCTAGTTGTTCTGCAGTTGTCATGGGCTCAAAGGCCGCTCTATGCAATAGAGCATTTGATATTTCTTGGTGTACACTTCTGCTCTTCCCTTCAGCAAACAACAGGATGTTTATGAAAACCAAGGTGTATAGCACATCTAGACATGCTAGTCTTTTCAACATGAATCCAATAATAAATTACCGCCGGAAAAGTTCTAGTGCACTCAGGCATTTGGTGACAATGAACACAAACGAGTTTTCCATTATCTGCATCAAAAATAACCTTACTAGGAGCACGCGATAGTCTCCCTCGCCATTGAGACTCATTGTATGTCTGCTGAAAATATGGACAATCCACATTTGGGCATCGCAAATGGCCACTACAACGACTAAAGAGAACCATCCCCTTGAAAAAATCACTACTACATGTTACATATTCTCTCCAAGCATGCCCATCATATCTCTGCTCCATTCCATACATGGCTGACAATTGTTTTTGTGGAGGGAGTTCATAAGCAATGTAGACATCATATAATGTTGGCATTTCCAAAACACTCTCAACCTTTTGTACAGATGACAGTGCAACATTTAGATTAGTCTGCAATGGAAGTGCACAAATGACAGCAAGCACACTTTTAATACTTGAATGGCTTGCATGTATATTTCCGTCATCAACAATGATTGGTGACAACTTTGAACCCGCAGAAGGAGAAGCTTGATGATTATCGACTTGAATCTTGTAGAACTATGATAGCTCGTGGTCTAGCGTGTAGATCAACTCGTTTGCTTGATTGCAATCATGTTCAATCTTAATCTGTTCACCAAGCAATGTCAATGGCCGTAGAGAGAAATCAGAGTCCCCCATTTCAAAATGATCTTTCAAGGCTTGTACTGTGATGGTTTGATATCGCCTGTCGAAGACAAGAACTAGCTTCTATCCCCGGGAAGGGCCGAAGATGGTGATATGACGACTCATTTCCTCCGACTTATTTCTTGCAAAGAAAGCTGCAACACAAAAAACGAGAGCAAATATTTTTAATGAAAAAGGACTATTCTTGAAAAGGACAACACAACAGCACGTGCAGGAGCAAGTCGATAGGGGATTTTTTCAATGTGAAGTAATTAAGGTCTTCTCTCTCTCTCTCTCTCTCTCTCTCTCTCTCTCTCTCTCTCTCTCTCTCTCTCTCTCTCTCTCTCTCTCTCTCTCTCTCTCTCTCTCTCCCCCCCCCCCCCCCCCCCCCCCCCCCCTCATGAATAATAGGTAAGGGGTTCAGCTCTCCTCGTCGGCTAGATCTCTAAAATCTTGGGATTTTTTTAATGTGAAGTAATTAATCTCTCTCTCTCTCTCTCTCTCTCTCTCTCTCTCTCTCTCTCTCTCTCTCTCTCTCTCTCTCTCTCTCTCTCCTCTCTCTCTCTCTCTCTCTCTCTCTCTCTCTCTCTCTCCTCTCTCTCTCCTCTCTCTCTCTCTCTCCTCCCCCCCCCCCCCCCCCCCCCCCCCCCCCTTGTGAATAACAGGTAATGGGTTCAGCTTTCCTCGTCGGCTAGATCTTTCAAATCTTGGGATTTTTTTAATGTAAAGTAATTAATCTCTCTCTCTCTCTCTCATGAATAACAGGTATTGAGTTCAACTCTCCTTGTCGGTTAGATCTTTAAGATCTCTTGGGATTTTTTAAATGTAAAGTAATTAAGGTCTCTCTCTCTCTCTCTCTCTCTCTCTCTCTCTCTCTCTCTCTCTCTCTCAGTCACTCACTCACTCATAACAGATATTGAGTTCAACTCTCCCTATCGGCTAGATCTCTTCTTCTTCTCTCTCTTCTTGTGCCCCTCACAACCGGAGATACTTTGGGAGTGTCAAATTTTTTTTAACTCTTAGGTTATTATTCAACAGAGTAGATACCGCTCAAACAGAGTAGCGCAAGGAGAGAGAGTGAGTGAGTTAGTGAGAGAGAGAGAGAGAGAGATAGAGACCTGCCCGATTTGGTCTCGACACGCACCGCTGCACCCTCTCCTGGCTCAGCATCGACACACGCCGCTGCTCAGCCTTGACCCTACACGCTACTCGAAATGCCTCCCAAACAGTCAGTAGCATTGCCCGAAATGCATCCCTGTGATACTGCTCGAAAGTATGTCGCGTCGACGAGGGATGGTTTCGAGCAAAATCTCACGCATGGTCTAGTCCGCAAAATGCAGAGATGTAGTTTGCCTGTGATGTGTGGTCTGGTCCGCAAAATGTTTGATATTTGGGCATGCGATGCAACACATTGGATTGTGGTGATTATGCTACCCCTCATAGGTTGTTATCACCATGCTCGGATCCTCGAACGATCTTTCCACCCTTTTTTTTTTACAGAGCAATTTCCATTTGCGCACCTATAATAGCTTCTGCATATACATCATTATTATTCCTAATCATTATTTATCTACATTTTGACAAATTCAAAAATCTTGAATGATCTACTACAAATTATTATAAGTTAATTAGAATCATTTGATTAACGTAAGCTGCAAAATTTCAAGATTAGCATATGGAGGATAATGAGCTATTATCCAGCCCCCCTTTGGCTAAAAATCAACACATGGAGGATATTTAGCTATTATCTAGTCCCCCCTTTGGCTAAAAATGTTCACAACTATTATCCAGCTGCGAACATTTTTAGCATGCATAAGTGGCTACAACATCTACACTAGAAAAATGGCTTAATCCCCTCCATGACCGATGTCATGTGGCCACTAAATCAGGGCATAATGTGGCCAACATTTCTCAATAAAAGCTCCGTTTGTCATGAATAAAGACAATGTAAGCTCATGGGCCGCTTAACCATAAGTAACCCCTCCATATCACATGCATTTGACACCTCTCCCAAACTTCACATTCATTCATGACTTTTCTAAACAAACCAGACCCCTACTATGGCCTACCACATTTCCACCTATGAGTACCAGTATATTGAAATTGTGCCCTTGTGTGTTTATAGAGGATCTGAATATGAAGTATTATCATTAAAGCATTTTTCTTTGAATTTATGAGGACAATGGGGAAGAACTTGGTCTTCCATATCTAAGAGCACCTGGCTAGTTGTATTCCCTTTCAATTGTTATTGTCAGATGTTTGTCCCCAAAACACCTATTGTATGAGTTTGTCCCTTTCTATTCTATCAGTCTGTGCCCAGTTTTTCTGTCCAAAACTATACCACGTCGACGCGGTATAGTTTCGGGTAGAAAATCTTCCATTCTTACCCTGGATGTTTTCAAGATGGCAGCATAAGAGAAATTCACAAATTGCACCAAGATGATCAGTTGTTTGCTCTCTTTGCATGTTAATGGGAGTATTCAAGACAGTAATTAGGTGTCTCATTGGCTTATTATGTGCAAGCCTTGTGCAATGATTATAATTGCTAGAAACTAGCTGAGGCTCCTCTTTGCATGATAAACTGGTAATGACAACTGATTAGCAGCTCTAATGCCCCAAACCATACCGCATCGATGCGGTATAATTTCGAGCAGAAAACCATTGAAGGTGGGTTTTTTACCCCAAACCATGCCGCGTCAATGCGATATAGTTTGGAGCAGAAAACTACTGACAGTATGACTTGCCAATTGTTAAATTAGTAGAATAACTGGTCAAAAATCTTTACAAAATCAAAGCTTTTTGTGTATGCAGTACTTCTTCTTCTAGAGTTGGTTCTAGAAGACGTGGTCAAGGTGCATCTACACCATTACCAATATGCAGTGACCAAGTTAGTTTGGTTGTAGAGATGCAGCTTCATGAAGACAGTGATAGCCAGGATCTAGGTACGGGATCTTTGCATGAGATAAATCAAGAGGAAGCAACAGTTGAAGCCTCACTACAAATAGTACCTTTTGAAATGCGACCAAAGATCCAGCCAGGTGTTATGGATGATGATGATAGCTCACTACATTTAGGTAGAGGGGAGGATATCCTTTCAAAAACTAGAATTTTCAGCTGCTTTGAGTGTCCTCCCGTGCCATTATGTTGTCTCATTCTACATGCTAAAGTTTAAGGCTTGAGACCAGATGTCAGTGGTTTAAAGTCAGCATTTGCTAGAGAAGGATACATCAAGGAGAAGGGCGCATTTATTGTATCCTTGACCACATGCCAAAAAGAGGAAGCTTATGTGATAGGTACTTTTTGTTGGCTACTCTTTCTTTTTACTTTAAAAAGAAAATTACAACAGTTTTTTTTTAAAATTATGCTAGTTTTGTTTTCTACTTAAGATGCTATTATGGAGGAGTGGGATCCTATATGGAGACAAATTAATATGGAGTATGAAGAAGAGCTTGCTGCTCAACCAGAATTTGAATCTCTTTGTCAAAAGATGTTTTTTGTGTGGTAAGGAAACCACAGAATTGTGGGGTGGCTGGCTACCATCAAAGAAATGTACTCCACCAACAAAGATAAGCATTGTCGTGTTTTGTGCACTGTTATTGTTGCTACAAAGGTGTCTGAGATAGCTTTGCTCACAAGTTTGCAAAGAATGAATTTGTGAGTTCATTTTGAAAAATTTTATCTGCTTATAATTCTATTGTACACAAAATCAAATTCTGTGTGGCTTTCTCTAGTATGAACACACATGCTTTGGTGTCCTCTCACTTGAGAGATGAGCTAGTGAACTACAACAACATATGTGTAGCTGATCATGAGGGTTACCTTCATGCATTACCCGAAGCAGATCATAAACTCATTGAGATACTTCGTAGAAGATGCACGAAAGGAGAAGAACCATGGTATCGATTGATGAGGAGATATCTAGCACGTCTAGTGTTTGATGTAAGTACTTTTTGAAATTTAAATTTTCATTTTCATAAAGTACTTTATATTTGGCTTTTTGAAGTATAGGTAGATGTCATTTTTATGGTCTTTTTAAATATATATGAAATGGTTCAAATGTCCAAAGAGCTTCATAGTAGATTGGATAGCAAGAAGGATATCCTCTCTCCGGATGATCTTAAGAAGGAAGAGAAACGTTAATTGGTGAGCTGTACGGCAAATATGGAGATCGTGTTGGAAAGGTACGTTTCTTGTTTGACTAATAATAGTCTCTATGTTTTATAAGTTTTTGCATAACTTTAAACTCTATGTTTCAAATTCTAAATATAGTAGACCCTCGTCTTGGAAAAGAGTGGTATACTAAAGCGCTGAGTTTAAAATGGAATAATGATAGTTGGGCTACACTAGAAAAACTAAACCTCGTAGCATTACACAATGCAAAGATAGAGAATAAAGTTCTTTGGCTATCTTTGTTGGAGGCTAGCAAGATTACTCGAGCCTCATGTGGTTTGTCCAAAGGTGACTACAAATTTTGTAGGGTAGTCCAAAGAATTAACATTTTTGCCTCTTGTGCTTTTTAAGTGATCATTTGCATTAAAATATGTGTCAAACATGTGTGTGTATAGTTGGCTCAAGAGAGAGGGATCCATTCAAAGAGTCCTCGATGGTGCTACTGCTCTCTTGATAGACTATGTTGATGTGCCGGGAGGAATCATTATCCCACCAGACTCCACGCTAGATCTTTACTACGGGGAGATTGTTGTGGAGGCAAGGAGATTTCTATTTCCTATTGAGATGTCCCTAGAGAGCATAAATAGTGAGGTGAGTTGCAAACACTAAAAAAGATTGACTATTATCGTATGGCATCTCAGAGGATTCTCTATAGGTGGAGTTCATCACTATTAAACTTCTTTTTCTTATTGTTGCTTGCTAAATGTTCTATAGATATTTCTATCATTACTTGGGATGTGGCATATTGTGGTCATTCCTCTGCTAAAATGATCATGGGCTCAGCTTGATAGTGGAGAGGGATGCATGTATCCTTCAGCTATGCATCGTCGTCCACAATGGGAACTAGATCATTGCCCATGGTGGATAAACATGGAGCAGGGATATGTTATTGTACGAGAGAGAGAGCTACACTCTGCACAGATGAGAGCAGATTGCATGAGAAACAATGACATAGCACCTGACACACATGGAATAGATTCTCAGGAGACTCGACAAAATGTTAGATCCAGCCATACTAGTGAGTATTTTATAAATGATTTTAATGAATTTGGATGACTAATGGTGTGTTTTGTGTTTAATAAATATCTCTGAGACTGGGGTTGTGTATATGAAACAATATCGCTTCCCAAGGATAAGGGAAAGCAGCATGACATGGGGCCTCAGGCTGACATGGCAGGTGCTAGCCTAACATATCTCTCTTGTATGTCTATATTGTATGTCAAACAATTGTAAATTTGTCCTTGCTTGACAGCTATTAGTGCCACACGAACCTTGTAGCGTTCATTGCGATTTGTTTCTCCCAGTGAGGAGCCTATTCTACATGGGTCCGCATGTCATAGATGCTTAGTTGTGTCTGGAGATTACATTTCTATTGCTAGTGAGTTTCATTTGGGTGTGCAATCACCAACTTGTATGATGCTTCATGGGCATATGGCAAGAGTACGATCTATAGATTTTATTTAATGGAGGGGTGGTCGACTCGTTCCTTGGGGTAGCAGACTTTATTTTTCAAGATTTTCCTTTTGGAGGAGTTTTTGTACTCTTCTCCATCGCAGCCACCATGGGATGCATTCACTGAGGAGCATGTGAGAGCTGCTATCCATTTGACAGTACATTGGCAGATTTCGGATGGCTGGTTGCTATTGCAGGTGGCAAAAAAAATTGCTTGTAGTTTGTGCATTGATTGTTGTGTTTTTTGTCTTTGTCTAACACATTGTGTTTTTTGTGAAAGGTGACATCGTAATTTTGGTAGAGGTGTGTAGAGCATCTGATTTACTTATTCATCAACGTGTGGTACTTATGCATCACTCTCCTTACGGATATGTTGAGGTTGGCGGGGATCGTCATGAGGTTGTGGCTCTATTATATGATTTATGTATGCATTTAAGGTTAAATAATACTGTTCTTGCTATTTTACTCTTTTTGTTTTTGCAGTGCAACAGTTCAATGTTGTTCTTCATTCACAGGCATGAAGTTCTCCCGCCTATTTACATTGCTGAGAGTACACCCTTTTTTCATGTTGTAGGTATGACTCCTACAGATACCATCATGCGGCACTACATGCCAGAGACAACATATGCGATGATGGATTCGGGTCTACCTTGGCGTGGGTCTATGCAATGTTGCTGTTCATTTATTTCTTCCTTGGTGGAGCTCCTTTGTTGGCCTAAGGGCACTTAGAGTTTGGTTGTGGGACTGCTCCAGTTCTTCGGGCATGTTTATGCTCTGGTCGTGCATGTGCATCCTTGGATAGTGATGCGGCTTTGATTTCAACGTATGTGCTACCTATACTTCAGTTTCAGTCTAGTGGGCAAGAGAGACGGGAGGCATCGACATATGTAGATGTGGTGGATGAGGGAGACATACCATTGGGTGGAAACCCATTTGATGACTTGTGAGCATTTTATCTTGTCATGGATTATTATGCACATGGACATACTTCATACTACATACATGTGTTGTCCTAATTTTTATCTCTTGACATACATTTTGGTTTTAGGAGACTAGTATATTTACCTACCATGGTATGACATTATAGAGGTTGCTGATGTAGTTATGTGTATTTTTGTGGTCATTTTTATTGAATTGATCTTTGATGAATTATTTTTTGTTTCATTGAAGTGCCTGCCGGTATACATTGAGGCACAAGCAAGAAGGATGGTGCGAGATCCAAGATACGATATGCGTCCTCTCAACAAGCCACATAAAAGACATGTCTTAATTGATGAGGAGTGTGATTCATCATCATAAAAGTTTGTTGAAATGAAGAGACAATGTTTTTGTTGCAATGATGTTTTTTTGTGTTCGTTGTAGAATTCTTGTACTGTCCTTATTTTTGAAAATTTCATGCGTGCAAAAATTGTTTACAACTCTCTCACTCTTTCTCTTGTATGCCATTTTGTATGTGATGCAGTCCACTGTTGCAATACAATAGTGTTTTTAAGAAATGATGTTACTTTTTGTTCGTTGTAGCTATCTAGTAGGTTCCTTACTTTTTCCTTATCTTGTACCGAAATTGTTTAGAACTCTCTCTCTCTCTCTCTCTCTCTCTCTCTCACACACACACACACACACACACACACACACACACACACACACACACACACACACACACACACACACACGCATACAAACACACACACACACACACACACATTATTTGTAAGTAAGTCTCACTCGGGTTTGTAGTTTGCTCGTTAAAATTTGCTTGCTGTATGGTAAGACTCTATACGAGATAATGAAATCAAACCTTGATAGGATACCACTCTTCCTGGCTTGGCGATGATTCAATATGTAAGATACCATGAAGTATTCCAAATTCTTGTGATCTACGTAGACAATGATCTTATGAGGAGCTCCTTCAAGTAGGTGACGCTAGGTTTCAAAAGAGTCGATGATTGCTAAGAGCTCTTTGTCATGGATTTCATAATTTATTTCTACAGCTGAGAACTTGCGGGAATGAAAATCCACTAGATGTACTCGACCATCCTCACCTACTTGGGATAGAATAGCGCCAAGCAAAAAATCTAAAGAGTTTGTTTCTAGGATGAAAGGCTTTGTAGGATCTTGCTGAATTAGAATGGACGCGGTCGTGAAAGCTTGCTTGAGAGTCAAAAAGCTTCCACGACCTCTGAGTTTCAAAACAACTAATTAATTAGGACTTGTCAACCTTGTGAGTGTTGTAAACCCCCTGGAGTACCTTGGATAAAGATACTATAGAAATTTGCAAATCCCAGGAAACATTGAACATCTCTTACCGAGGTGGGTGTCTCCCAATCAAGGATGGTTTAAAACTTCTTTGGATCCATGGAGATTTCCTTTTCAGAGATAACATAACCAAGAAATTCCACCTTAGATTGATGAAAAGAACACTTCTTTAACTTTGCATATAACCCTGATGCGCGAAGCTTTTCAAGCACTAACCATACATGGTGCTCATGCTCTTCTCGATCCTTGGAAAATATCAAGATATCATCAAAGTATATTGCCACTAAATAATCCAAATACTCTCAAAAGATGTTGTTCTTTGAATGCTGAAAAACAGATTGGGCATTTGTGAGACCAAATGGCATGACGGTATATTTAAAGTGCCATACCTTGTGCAAAAGGTTGTCTTCCATTCATCACCTTCTTTGATCTTGACTAGGTTGTAATCACCACAAAGTTGTATTTTTTGTGAATATTCTTGCCTTGCCAAGGCGCTCAAGAAGCTTTGGGATCAAGGGAAGGGTATAGCAATTCTTGACGATGATCTTGTTCATGACCCTATAATCCACGCACATCCGAAGAGATCCATCCTTCTTTTTACAAAGAGAATTGGAGCCCATGTTGGGGACTTTGAATTCTATATGAACCCCTTATCAAGATTCTGATCAATATTTTTATGATTCTGTCAATCCATCTTAAGAGAGCTTGTATATTGGGCCAAAAGGGGGTTGTGTTCCCTCCTGAAGCTCTATAGCACAATCATAGGGTCGATGCTCCGGTAAGAGGTCTGCATTCTTCTTCTCAAAAACATAAATGTAATCTTGATATTGACGTGGAAATGCCTACATTTGTTTTTTTATTGATGTGTAGATTGGTGTTGCAAATATCAGAAGGTTGTATGATTTTTGACAATACGCATGAAGACCTTGGATCCAAGATATATAGGCCTATTATGCCTTCCCTTCTTCTTTAGGACTTGCCGTGGTTCAATTCTTTGAGCCCTCCAATTGATGTTAGGATTATGTAATTCAAGCCACGATAGCCCAATAACAATTGGATTGCTTGGGTTTTGTATGATATTGAACGCTATTTTGAAACATGCTCCTTTAATGTTACTTCTATGGGGCTAGTTTCGTATTTGACATCCCTTGAAGCGAGGAGACGACCATCAATGACTTCTACAGTTGCTAGATTATAATTCTCCACAAGTGGTATGCCTAAGTTCTTTTGCAAATTTCTCTACCATGAATCACGCCATTGCTCCTGAATCTAGTAATGCTTCACACTTTTATTTGGCCTGTCTTTTTTCCAACCGTCCGATCTCTATTGATGTTGGACGTCCATGTTTTCCAAACACGTCGAGGCTATTGCACCACGAACCTTCATCCTTCTCTTCCTTGGACACCATTGAGAAATGTGCCCTTTCTCTCCACAATACAATAAGCCATTAATGCATCACCTTTGCTTCTCCTGGGTTGAGAGAGGTGGAAACCGTGTTGAACCAATTTTCATGGGCTCTATGCTTGATTCCATGCCCTCTTGATGCGTGTAGCCTTCAGGTGTCACTTTTGTTTTAGACCGCGGTGCCCCAAGACGCCTCTCTTTTTGTCTCTCAAACAGTCAGTTATTACATTCTATTGCTTGAGAGATGAACTCGATTAGTGTGTGAACCTTTGGCATAGTCAATAAAAGATCCTTTACGTCATCCTTTAATCCCCACCAAAATTGGCTAATTAAATATTCTTCATGCCAAGTTAAATCACAAGTGAGTTGTCAAAACTTGGATTCATAGAAGGATGCAGGTCTTGACCTTTGGTAGAGATTTCTAAGTTTGGTTTCAATAATCATTGCTCTATCAGTATCCCCAATGGTTGCAGAGAACTCCTACACAAAATCTTCAAAGTCATGGAGGAGAGGAGATATGTAATTTGCAGCATTGTCTTGGTGATGATGGTTGTCGCATTCTTTGGCCCTCCAGCTTTTGATATAGCATGCTGATAGATCGTTGAAAGGAAAGGAATGGTTTTTTCCTTCAAGGACATGTTAATGGCTTCCAAAAATGCTGACCCTTGGGGACAAATCATCATCATATTGATTAAAGATTTTTTTTGACAATGGGTCCATCCATCCAAAGCTATAGTACATCCAAAAGTAGGAACATAATCTAGCACTGCACGTTTGAGCGTGCTTTCTACCTCATCTTTGACTCTGTCAACATACTCTGTGTGCATTTTATTATAACCTAGCATCAAAAATCCTTTTTTGGTAGTTCTCATCAATGCATCTTTGAAGATAGGGTTCCGCACTACATTGAATGGAATACCACACATGCAAAAATGCTTGCGTCCACTTCAAATGTAGTATGTATAACCACTATTTATCAAAATATTGATAGAGTGTTTGATTCGTAGATAACCTTTTCCAATACCATTGGTACAATTTCTCATTTGAATTAGATGCATTTCTAGATGAACCTACGTCAAAGGATGGTGTACCGTGCACTCCACTCGGGAAACAAGGATTAAAGGAATTATGCTCTCTATTCTCAGTCTCCATTGGATTCCTCTCCTCATCTGTACAGGTTCTTCTTCATCTATTAAATCTTCTCTTTCCATAGTATGACCGCTTTCACTTACCCCCCTACTTTTGCCCTCAAGGACAGCCTTACTTTTTGTACATAATCCGGGAATCTCTCGTGGAGGCAAGGTACAAGGCTCAACATTGTCTGGCACTTTGAAAAAATGATCTTTGATCCTTGTAGCATTGCCACTGAGCACATGGTGAAAAGACTTGCACTTCAATCAAGATGTAGTTTGTCCTGGCGCTATTTCATGCATGTACGTCCACTCATGACCATGAACCATGATGCACAAAAGAGATCTGTAAAAAACAAAAAATTGTAATTTATAAATTAATCTGTTTTATTAATCACACGTGCAATATACAATTTATTAATTAATTATGCTAAAAATTTGAAAGTACATAGTCAATCGTATCCATCAACAATTTTGCATTGTATGCACATATCCAAAAAGAGAATATAATTCATTGTTTAGGTATTTGGAATAACTTTTGAATACTTTACACCTACAAATGATAAGAAATAATAATTTTGTCATGTCGACGGATTATCTCAAAGTGTGAGCATAATACTCTAACTCAACGTGATGTTCATTGGTTACCAACAATCAACCTTGGATCATAGCTACATTGTCATGATTTTTTACAAATCACATTGGTAAAAACAATATGTATTGATCATTGCATATCTCAAACACAACAAGGTGATAACATCATTGTAATAGAAACACTTCTAGTGATACATAATAAACACTTCTAGTATGGCAAAAAAATTTAATTGAAACACTTCTAGTATGGCAAAAAAACCTTCTAGTATAATAGAAACACTTCTAGTATGGCAAAAACCTTCGATTGAAAATATACCCAAAAGTGTGAGCAACTAAGACTCAGAGAAATTCTTAATTCCTAAACCTTAATCTAAGTGAAACAGCTGATTATCTTCAGTGCGAGTAAACACTTTTACTCTAGCACAAAAGTAAATAATCATTATTTATGATACACACCCATCTTCAAGTGTGACTATATACTCCAACAAAATGATAGATGGTTCCCAACCTAATTTTCTTCTCTTTGTGAAAAGACTCCAACACAAAAAGAGCAAGTTCTAATATTTATTTTGATTCAAAAATATTCAATTCAAAACTAAAAACAAAAAACTTTTGAATCAAAAAATTAAATTTAAAATTAATTTTAACTAAATAATGTTTTCTATATTTTATAAATATTCTATCTTTAGAGAGAAAACGGTTACTTTTATTAGGTAGCTCAATGTTTGGTTGTATGAAATGTCTTGAGAGAGCTCCGGTGCTTGTAAATATATATATATATATATATTGATTTCTTTGATCGAAGTACATGGAAATAATATGGAGAGCCAAATTCAGTGATTTTACATCCCCTAACATATTATACGAGTATTAATCATGTATAATACGTTTAATTGTTTAATGTATAATGAAACTTAGCTTGGGACTTGATTATAATCTTAATCTTGATTACAAGACTTAATACTTTATTAAGAGAACTTGATACAAGATTTGGATTACATGACTCGAGTACAAGAAAAGGCTTGATTGCAAGGACAAGACTTGAACATAAGATAAGAACTAGAAGAGGGTTTCCTCATAGGAGCCTCACATCTGAAGTTGGCAAGACTAAGGGGCTTGTGGCCCAAGACCCCTATTTATACTAGTACTTGAGGAGGTAACTTGAGGAGGCTATAACTTTATAGATTCTTCTTGAGGAGGTTAGAACTTTCTAGGTTCTTCTTGAGGAGGTTAGAATCTTCTAGAACCTTCTTGATCCTTCTAGTCCTTCTAGATTCTTCTTCAACTTTCTAGGGCTTTCTAGATTCTTCTTGAGACTTCTACAACCTTCTAGTGATGATGCAAGTGATGACATAGGTGATGACATTAGCAATGATGTAGGTGATGTCGTAAGCAATGATGCCATCTTCTAGAGTCTTCTAGAACTTTCTTTTAGGATCTTCTAGAACTTTTCAGAATCTTGTTAGTGCTTTCCTATAAGACTTTCAAGAAGACTGACTCTCAAGCATCCATAGCACAATTTAGGACACTGCTTACTCAAGTGAGTATTGGCCTTATAATAATGGCAACACATCTTCTTCTTGCCTTTTTCACCAAAATTCCTAGACAAAGTGCTGCCATCAAAAGCATTAGGAGTATGTGATTTGCCACTTGTTGAAGAACCATGAGAAGTGGCTACATTGTTATTATCACCTTTTCTTTGAGCAACAACAAAAGCATGTTCAACTGCACGCTTTCTAGCTTTGTTCTTTCTTGAAAGTGACTCTCACAACAGCAATAAGCATAACGGATAAAAACATCAAAATTTCCTTGGGTCATAAGTCTCCAAGTACTAGCAAAAGTCTGATAAGAATTTGGTAATGCATCAAAAACAGTCTACACAAGTGCACTATCGGAAATGACTTTGCCTACAAAAATGAGTTGCTCATTAATATCCTTGATACCAGCAAGAAAAGTTTCCATGTCATCTTCCTCATACATAATCTTTGACTCCAACTCTTTACACAACAATGCACTTTTAGCCTCATTGCAACTTGCATAAAGACCAATCACAATATCTCAAGCCTATTTTGTGGATTTAGTTGAGCGAATGTGAGGAGTAATAGTGCATTTCACAGATAATGCGATTAATTCACAAGCTTACGCATCTCTAACATGTCAACTACACTGCTCAGTCTTAGGCAAAATAGCTCAGCTAAGTATCTCAAGAACCAAAAGGATCAGTCATCCATTTTGGATAGATGTATCATCTAGCTGGGTAGAAAGGGATCCTCTACCCACTAGAAAACCATAGACTAATGAATATGCTTTATATTTTCTACCTCATGGTCGAGGAAAACTATGATTTTAAGGGCAAGGTAATGTCATAAAATCTAGTATCTAACTTTTCCAAATGACTTTTACATATTAAACTGGCCATTTAAGATGAAAATTCTCTCTCTCTCTCTCTCTCTCTCTCTCTCTCTCTCTCTCTCTCACACACACACACACACACACACACACACACACACACACACACACACACACACACACATGCACACACGCATGCACAAACACATACACACACATATAAAAAGTTTCGAGTTCTAGTTCGGTAGATGTTTGGGATCTCTCTCGTTGAAGAAGATGAGGAAAGTATAATAATCTTTGAGTGTGGTAGATTGGTTATCATAGTTCCCTCTTAAATACCAAGTCTTAAGTTCAAGACTTTTCAAATAGACCTTTGAGGTCTCTTGATGTGCTCCTATGACAATTAAAACCTCTCTCTCTCTCTCTCTCTCTCTCTCTCTAGCTTTCAAGTCTTTGCCAAGTGAATCTTTGAAGTATGTTGGAACTCTCTCTCTCTCTCTCTCTCTCTCTCTCTCTCTCTCTCTCTCTCTCTCTCTCTCTCTCTCTCTCTCTCGTGCGATATGCATGGAAGCGTTGAGAGCTCAGATTTTGTGAAGCTCTTTGAGATAAAGTATCAAAGTAGAGTCACCCATAAGATTTGAGTCTTAGAGTCTCTTTATGGCCTTTAGAAGGGAAAGCAGAACATCCCTTTAAATGACACATGGATGCCTCTACGGTTCATGTCTCTCTCTCTCTCTCTCTCTCTCTCTCTCTCTCTCTCTCTCTCTCTCTCTCTCACACACACACACACACACACACACACACACACACACACACACACACACACACACATTGGTGTCTCACGTGAGGGTGTAACAAAATTTCAACATCTGTGCCTCTCCTCTTTAGGATGTCCTCGAGGTGGTGAGAGAGTGATCGTGGATGTACTAAGCATTCAGCTTGTCTATGTCCATAATGTTGTTCCATTTTGGGGCTATTTGATATTCCTAATATTTGCAATAAACCAAGGTTTAGTATGTTTTTATCTAAAATTACAGACTCCAAACTTGCCTGGAAAAAATTCGGTAAAATTTTGCAAGCTTTAGTATAAATACTATAAGTTCTTCAAATTTTGACCTAAAATTTAAAAGAGTTTTATTGTGCCCTTATTTACTCAAAAAATTTCTTCAATTAGAAAAAAATATTTTTGACAAACCCTTCTCTCTTTCTCTCCCCGCATGCTCATGTTGTCCCACATTAGGTGTAGGTAGTGCCAATTCAACTCGACATCATGAAGGTGCCAACTGTGACATTTTAGTCCCACGTTGATACATGAAGGTGTTTAGTTCAACATTATGAGATGCATGGAAGCTTCAAAAGTTTAGCATTTTTTTGAAGCTCAAGTATCAAATTGAGTCATCCTTCAGATTTCAAAGCTAAGTGTGCATTTGTGTAGAAAACAAGGTGAAGATTCACTTTGGCATTCTAAAATAATAGAATGCAAGAAAGGTCAAGCCATATTGAGTTGTGAAATGAAAGGTGAAATAAGGGGAAGAGGTTTATGGGGAGTATTTTAAAATCAATGCCTATAATCACATCATTTTTGTTGTGATTAAACATATTGTCCATTATATACATAGATCAGAAATTCCTTATATATTATGCGGAGTCCCACTTAAACAACAAGAAATGTGCACATTGGCATTGTAGAACAAACTAGAATGAAAAGAAAATCATATAAAAACAACAAAAACAAAAGGACCCATTGATAAATTAAAACAAAAGAACATTTAATTGAGTGCATATTAGGTCTCCCCAATCTCAAAAAAATAAAAATTCTTTCAAAACATATTTAAGTGCGTAAGTGAAGGGTGAGTTCAGGAAATGAAAGGACAGATGAAGATGGAAAGTCAAAAGACACATGATGGTGGAAAATCAAAAGACCTTTTGTGTCCATATAAAGAGGTGATCAACTTCACATTCGTATATTTGTGTTTCTCTTCTCATTCATTTATTTTTAAACGTTTTCTTCTCTTCTCTCTCGCTCTGTGTGTGTGTGTGTGTGTGTGTGTGTGTTATATTTGTCCTTCTCAGCTGATATTGCTGCAAATCTATATGCATCATCGTCCTTTGCTACGTGCTATAGACTAGTGCATCGTTTTTGTTGTTTTAATAGGTAATCTTTGAATTAGGAATACCTTTTAATTTTTTTAAAGCCATTATGAATACTTTTTAATTAGTGCATAAGAAAAGGTAGATCTACAAAAATAGAAAATAATAAGATTATTTTAATGAAATAGATCTATATGAAACACTTAAATGAAAACGATCTTTCACAAATAAAAATATTAAAAGAAATTTCATTGAGTCAATACTTCACATCAAGATTCAAAGGATCAAACTCCTATGAATGCACTCCTTAATTTCTTGTTCTTTAAGGCCTTTTTGAACGGGCAAAAAGGACCGATTTAATATAGTAAATCCAAAAGGACATTTAAAAATCATTGAAAACATTGAAAGTATTCCTAACACAACTCTACTCTAAGGCTTCTTTCACAAAGCCAAAAATAGTTCTTTATGGCCTTCAAAATGCAAAGTAGAGCCACCCAACTTACAAAAACAAAAGTAGTTACCTTCAAATTTGAGGGCTGGACTCCCGAGTGGAACTACATGGCCTTCCCAAACACTATAAATATTATGAAGCACTATAAATTACTAACTAAGTATTTTGACTTTACATTGCTAGAAATGAGATTATGAGAACTAAGAAGTCTTTTCATTTTCTACCAACTTAGTAGTTATCCGTCACAGTTGCATTTGAAATTAAATGTTTCTTAAGTTTTTTTTGAAATGAACCAAAGTGTAACGCGTGGAGGCTCTCTCCTTTCTTGAAAATTTTAAGCTTCATTAGATATAGTATAGATTCCAAAGTAGATGTTTCTTAAGTTTTTTTTTAAAAATGAACTAGAGTGTGACACATGGAAGCTCTTTCCTTCCTTGAAAACATTAAGCTACTGCCGGCCAGTGTTCAAGAAACATATCTCTCAACTTAATATCATGCCTTTTTTAATATCATGTCGGTTTCAATTTCAATAAGGGTGGTCCTTTTTGAAAATTGCGAGAGTGGAAGAATCTATGGGGGATGCTTTCTAAAATGCGTAGAGGAAGAAGGAAATACGACCCAGCTGCCCCCATGAAGTCAGGTGGACGCGGGGTGGCCTAGCTGTCTCTTGAATGGTCTTAACCCTCTTGAAGGGGTCTCGAAGCCTTTCTCTTAAATTCTCTTCTTGAAACCCACAAGCGATGGGCGATAACTATTTGCCGACTTCACTCAAAGTATCTCTCTCTCTCTCTCTCTCTCTCTCTCTCTCTCTCTCTCTCTCTCTCTCTCTCTGCGTCTCAACGAGCTCTATCGTGATCTGGTGGTGATGTGGCATAGGTAGACTGCTCTCTGTGTGTGTACAACGCATGAGTTTAAGGTCGAGTGCATGTGGCAAGGATGTGCGATGGGGGCTGACGGTGTGTGCTCAGACCAATTTGTTGGTGGCGAGAGGAGGAGCTGGCAAATGCAGCCAAGGGGAGGTAGAGGAGCACTACGAGGGAGGGCACCAAAGGTGGAAGGGCTACATTATGGAAAAAGGGAGAGATCTACTCACAACTGTGTGTGTGTGTGTGTGTGTGTGTGTGTGTGTGTGTGTAGCTATTTAATCTTAGGTAATAAGATATAATTGAATGTTTACATTCAAAAGACAACTGGCAATGGAACAAAGAATAGATAAGTACATAAACAACTCAGTATTAAAATTATTTAAGTACAATGTTTGTAAGGAAGAGGTCCTCTTCCAGTATACAGATAGTAAAAGAACTTCCAAATCATAAGTGAGTATTCCATCCAGTGTAGGTCAGCTTTGCCAAAGTAAAAAACAACCTTCCAAGATAAGATAGATTCCTTACCTGTATCCATCTAAACAAGACAACAATTCAGTTAACTTCGGATGTGTTCTACAGGTATTAATGGACTATACCAATTTTTATCCATGTCCATCTTACAAACTTTTTTTAAACTTTACAAGCTAAGCCCATAGTATTTATGTAGACGAAATGTTTTTTTTACAAGAACCCAAAGTTTTAAACAGAAAAAATTAAATCATTCTAACTAAAAGGCCATTACCCTTTCTAATCCAAGTGTCTGAATCCCCTCTTTTTATTATCTCAGTTTACCTTCTTGGATCAATGAAAGCACCATCATATGAAGCTTAAGAAAGAAAAAAATTCGTTTTATAGTTCCAATCAAGCCTTAACCTAGTTAATGTTTTTTATAAAGTCCGGTATAGTTTACTTCCATCATGGTCCATGGAATCCAAATCCATCAGTTTGTATGTTACTTACCTTACACATCATTTTGGCCAACCATGTGGCAAGGAGCCCTTGCTGTATCAAGTTAGACCACGAGTCTAACCATGAATTTTTTGAGGAATTATGTTTTTAAGTTACCGATTCCTAATGAAAAAGGATCCTAGCAGCACTTTGACATGACGACTTAGTAATATATCCAATATCTGTAAGTAGTCGGGCCGGACAAAACATCTAACAACCGTATGGAGCTGGGCCAACAGTGTGTGTGTGTGTGTGTGTGTGTGTGTGTGTGTGTGTGCACGCGTGCGCGTGTGTGTGCTGACGTGGGAAGGGAGAGGGAAAGGAATATCCCATGGACTCCTGTTGAGTATTGAAATTTCTTTTAGTTAGAGCCAGTATGGCATCATGTATAGAAAAATAATTTAAAACATCGAAAAAATAATCCAATTTTTTGAAATCTCCTTATGGAAAATTCAAAGAAAGGAATTTTTGTATGTTTGAGAAAATTATTTTTCCCAAACTCTCTCTCTCTCTCTCTCTCTCATAAGCACAGCTGCACAGGCTCACAGCCAAATTGCCAAACGATGCAATCATATGTCTCTCTCTCTCTCTCTCTCTCTCTTTCTCTCTCTCTCTCTCTCACACACACACACACACACACAAAAACTCTCAAGCACAACCTTCCAAGATATAGGTCTTCAATGTTCATATTTCAATACACATTCATGAGTTGTAATCATAATTTATACAATTTGTGTATGTAATTAATGACATTCAACCAATTATAAATTTTGACAGTTCAAAAGAAAAACACCCGGGCAAAAAAGGAACTCCTTAATTTTCATTAACAACAAGGTGAAAGCTCACTATGGCCTAGAATGTAAGTCTATTGAGATAAGAGACTTGGTGAAAGCTCACTATGGCCTAGAATGTAAGGCTATTGAGAGGAATTTAATAATAAGAGACTTCTTTGTGAAAGACAAAACAACAAAACAAGCAAAGATTTCAATGGGTCCTTGAAAAAATAAGCTAAAAAAATGAGAAGATGGGAGTTTGTTCTCCTCCTCTTCCAAAGTCACATTAGAGTGATTAATGCTTTTACGATCCCATACATTGCTTTCTCAGCCCCGTGCTCAAGATGGCTAAGTGTAATTGGAAAGAATTCTTAAAACCAGTGAAAATGTTTCTTTGGAAGAACAACACAAAAACCTCCCGGCCATGGCAATGGGCTAGATGGGAGGTAGTTGCTCGCCCGGTAGACCAACGAGGGCTCGGCATTCTTAACCCTGTATCCCGTGTTGAGGCCATTTGTGCCAAATTCATGGTCACATTGGCTAAACAGAACCAAGCTTGGGCTATCATGACCAAGGAAATGCTTGATGTAGTAAAACTGGGATTGAAAGGGGGAAAGTGGAAGGGGGTTGTGTGCACGAAAAACTTTTCGCTCCGAAGTGGTCTTATCTTAGATCTGGAGGACTCTCATGGGAGCTAATGAGGAAGTGCAAAAGAGTAGCTGAGGTTTTGGAATGGGGGAAAGCAACCGGATACTTTAAGAACTCCATTTTGCACTGGTCCCCTTGGCTCTCTAAAATATTGGGGCCGCCGCAAAGCCCCTATTGGATAGAAATGGCCAGGAATGTGAATAATAAGGGGCTCGTTCGACTAGAGCAATTCTAGGATGGCAATAGGAAGTGCTAGAAAATTGCTGGCTCTTTAGCCATCCAATTTTAACTGAATGGCTTTGAGATCTTACTAGTCTACAGGGTGATGAAAGAGCTTGATAAGGTGGTGATGCCAAATTTGTGAATCCAACTTTGAATGGGATGCTTGGAGACGGCCCGGGAGTAGCCTCTTTTGAAAACCACATTCTAAAGGCATTTACCATGCATTAATGCACGAGGCTAATTGGTGTAGCCCCCTCAACAAATTATGGAAGAGGCACTGCACGGAAAAATGGTGGGAGGGAGTCATGGAGAACATCTGGAAGCCAAGGTGGCCTCAATATATGAAGATATTTTTGTGGAAAGTGATGTGAGATGCTCTACCGACGACAGGCGTAAAGATACAAGAAAGAGGAATCGGGTCCGATCATTGCTCGGGGTGCAGAATAGCTAGTGAAGACCTAGCCCACCTTTTCATAGGATGCCAGGCAATCAGTGGCATGGCTGGAAAAATATGCAAGTGGATTCAAAGGACATGGCAAATTAAGTTCTTCAAGACTGATCTCTTCTTTGGTAGTGACAGGTTGGGAAGTCTTTCTCTTCTTGTCTGCACTCAAATAATCAGGTACTACTTATTTCACCATATATGGCAAGCAAGGAATTGCCGCGTGTTTGAGGGGGATCTGGCTGTGGCAAGCTTTTGTGAAATCATACAAGAGAGCAGAGTGTTGATCCACAGGATCGGAGGCAAACAAGCCTCAGAGGATTGGTCTAGAACAATACATGTCATGATGATATCTTGTAATAAGTAAAGCCTAGGAGTAGTTGTGGTTTCTCTGTCAAGCAGAAAACTTGCAATCCTTTGACCCTCAAGGCTCGGTCTGAGCTCGAGGCTGGTGTATATTTATGATGTTCTTGATACTATCCACTCAAATTGTGAGTTTTGCAAAAAAAAAAATTACACAAAATGGGACCCTTAACTCAGGACTTATGCAGTCCAAAAAGGGAGCCCATCTCTACCTCGGTCTCACTACATTAAATCGAATATCACCAAGATTCGAAAGATCAAACACCTCTCCCCCCTTCCATCCCTGTCGACTATGTCTCGCCCTCTGTGTTGTCCACACTATGTGCACCCCAACTCTCGTTGTCCCCTCGACTCTATGCCAACTCCAAATCTCAACATGTGCATGCACCTCCGTCTGCTTTGTTCCACAAAAACCTTTCCCACCTTGCCACATGACCTCCGATCTAGGTTGCGCCATCTGCAACTCCTACCACTTCCATTCGCCTGCGTCCTCTGTGCCACCCCATCCCTCAACAATTGTGTGTGCCTGCATTCTCTTGTTCCCTTTGTCCCTTGTGCCACCCTCCCCAAATCTTAGCAGTTGTCTCCCCCTTGGTCCATGGTCTAGCCTCCACAACACTACACCGTCGCCCAATCTTATAATCGCGCATATTCGCGCCATGAACCTCAGGACATAAGGAACAAGTGGCCTACCTCTACGAAACAAGGAAAAGATGTCTCCCTCTTCGATAGCTCCCTAGGTTTATTGTAATACCACCTATGAATTTTTTCTCTAAGTTTTAAATTCTGGAGATTACCAAAATACCCCCCATATTTTGTCATCAATTCCCAAAATGCCCTTCAAATTTTCCAAAGTTCCCACAATACCCCTGGTTGTGAGAGTAAATGTCTCCAGTAAAATTTGTGGCTTTTCATAAGAAGAGTGATTGTCCATCGTACAAGATGCTAAAGCTAAAATTTGAGTTGGTTGTGCAGGCTTTGGAGATGAATTGCTTCATCATTTTTAGACATAATTGCATTTTTTTTGGAGATAATTTGTGATAAATTACATCCTAAGCACTCAAAAACGGATCTCAATTGTCAAACAAGAATAAAAGAATCCAACCAAAATAGATACAATGGTATTTTGGAAATTTTGGAAATTTGAGGGGTAATAAAAGTGGGAATTTCCACAAATTAGAGGGATATTTTGGTAATTTTCCCTTTTGAATTTGAAACCTACAAAATTTAGAGATTTTGGAATCTTCATGGATTCCACTTGAGATAGCATACGGCTAACAATGCACAATCGAACCCTCAACATGGAAGCCAAAATTAAATCATATGGGTTGATGAATGAGCGCGGTGCTCATAGACTCCCACATACTTCAAAAAAAAAAAGGCTTCCATGGATTGGTCTCGATCTTGAGGCCACCTATCCCTTGCGCCGCCACCTAGCAGCTCTTGTCTTCGTCTTCATTTTCATTTTCTGCCCAAAGCCAACCTTTTCATTTTCATTTTCATTTTCATTTTCATTTCCCTGTATTAAACCTCCAAAACAATATGTTGTTCTCCTTTTTTTAAAAAATCTTTATAAAAGGCTATCACTTTTCTTTCTTTGCCTTTAGTTTTCCAAGGGATCTTTTGAGGTTCCCTTTAAGAAGACATGCGTATATTTTGTTGGGTACGCCAGAAGGAATCAAAGTGTAAATAACTATGGTAAGAAAACCACGGTAATGATTCTCTTCTTCTTTTCCTCATTGTCAACTCTAAACAGGGTAACTGAACTCTAGTCTTGTTTCTGGGCCACTCACGTGGCTTGGTCATGCTAGTTTTTAGTAATTGAGGATAACGTTTGCAATTCGCATTAAAATTTCACAAGACCTCTTGAGCATGAGTTTTAGATACGAATGCATCTTTATGGCTCATATTTGACTTAAAAACCTCAAAATTCTAAAAATCATGTATTTAAAAATAGCGGTTTTTGTGTAAAATTATATTATTCCACCTAATTTGGATGGTCGTCCAATGTAGTTAGCTTTGTTCCCAAACATTGTGACGTGTGACAAGGAGAGGGAACCGGAATTCCCTCCCCTTTTATCTTTAGTATAGATTAATGTTAAAGATTAGTAGGTCTCTTCACTGAGTGCATAAAATTTTTAGTTGCAGAGACTCTATGTGGTCAATTTGTGGAGGGTAAACCTAAGCAAATACTATTTTGTACGTACGAAAGGACATTTGTAGCTGGCATTGATGATCGTACACAAACGAATCACATTGTTATGAGCATATATACTTTTTGGCATTTCTTTTTGGACTACATCCAGAGTGCATACCTTTTTCTCCACACGTTTTGAGCCACCACATGGACCTTAAAGACGCGGAAAAGAAAGAAGGCATATTGTTCTTTCTATGTGTCATGAAGAGGATACCAATGGGGCCTAGCATAGGAGAAAAAAGTTGAACAGTTTGTTCAAAGGGACAACATATTCATAGTAGAAAAGGTGTAACCAACAAAAGAGAGAGAGAGAGAGAGAGAGAGAGAGAGAGAGAGAGAGAGAGGTTTATTGGAAAATATGAGACTTTCTGTGATGAGAGAGAGAGCTTCAAAGTTCAGAGGAAAAGAAGAGACTTTATGCCCGCAAAGTGTGTGTGAGTCAGTCTTTGAGAGACTACTTTATCCCAGCTATACACAAATCCATTTAAGCCAATTTCAAAGCGAAAATTTTGCCAATTAAATTATATTTTTAAAACTATATTTATACATTTTCTCACAAAAATCCAAGCAATAGTTTTTCTTTTCATCTCTCCTCTCAATCAACCGTCTTGAATATCCAACTAGCTTGAGGCTAAACTAACACACGCTTTTCGTGAACATAGTCGTGCGTGCGTGTGTGTGTGTGTGTGTGTGTGTGTGAGAGAGAGAGAGAGAGAGAGAGATCACAAACCGTTGACCTTTAGAGAATTTTGTATTGGTCAAATTAAAAATCGGGAATAAGATTTCAATTTTGCCCAGAAGAAATTGGCCAAACTTATATGGTCGAAGCATATGACAAAAGAGTGAGAAAAGGAGAGATTTTGACTTTGATCTTTGATCCATTAAAGGGAGAGTTTGTTAGGAAGAACATACTTTTGTGTTGTGGGGGGGAGAGAGAGAGAGGATGGAGAAGAAGAAGAAGAAGGAGGTTAGGGGGCCTTAGCTCTCGTGATTATTTGACACCCCTTCTATTAGGTGGGATCAATGGTCCCTATTAATTGGGGGCAGTGGGATTAGTTTTGTGTTGTCCGATGGCGGATTAATCCCCTAGTGATCATCATGTGATCACAATCGAAGTCAACCCTAGGGAAACTCAATGTGAACATCAAGTGATCTCCCTGTAATTCACATTTGAGATGTGATCACCTTGTGAACCAACTTATTCCAAAGTGATCCAAAGTGATATCCAAGTGAACGCAGTATGATCCCCACCCCGTCACTTTTGCCATATTATTTTACGTTCTCACTCCCATTTCAAGTGGAGCACAATAGCTTAATGGGAAAGTCCCAGTGTGGGAGGTGGTGGGTTCAAATCGTGGGGTAGAACCAATTGGATTTTTTTTATTGTTTGGAATTAACGGACGGTCCACATCATCCAAAGATCGTTGATGGTCGATCCCACCTAACAAGGGGGTGTCAAATAGTCCCGAGCTGGCCTTAGTGCGATGCAAGTCCTACCAAGAATAGGTGATGTTCATTTTTATAGGTAAAACTATGAGTTAGCTCTTAAACTTGAAGGCTACCACACCCTTCCAAAGGGGTTTTACCTTTTTTTTTTTTTTAAAGTTTAATACAATACCACCTTAAAAAATAGTGATTTTTTTCAATTGATTATATGGCCATCCAATCCCTATAGAAAGAAAAGGGACATTTCTATGAAGCCTTCTGAATGAAAATTAGGGTAGCCCTTCAAAACAAAGGTGCGTTGGTTTTCAAAAAGTTACAATGGCATACAAAATAAGTGGATGGGAACGAGGGTGTGTGACCACTACTCAGTGTCTCCGTCTTTAAGAGTAGGTAAATATATGTCCACTATCTCTGGCAATGGCTAACATGTAGATAAGCCTCGCGTCACATTAGGTTGGACGAACGACTTGCATGTTGAGCTGGTGCAATCATGTTGCACCTTTTGAGCATGTTGTTGTCACACAACGCGGGTGTCATGAAGAGGAATAGCCGATGTGGATGTCCAACTCATGGCTAGCGCTTTTGTACTTTCATTCGTGAGGTTATCTTCTCTCTCTCCTGGTTGAGCGATGTTTTCTTCACGCTGATTGAAGTGCAATCCTGCTTCTGTACCACCTCATGTGACAACTTCAACAAACACGCATTTTGCAGTTGTCCAAGGCGTTGTGGACAACATGTGTCACACTAGACAAGATCGACGATCATGGCCTAAGACCATGTAGAAAAAAAAGGAGTGAAATAGGTTTTCCATCGTTAACTTGCCATGTGGCACTAATCAACAAGCTTTATCCAATTGTCCACAATTGCTTCTAAGAGCTCCATGCTTTACTAAGGCCTTTTGTAAGTCAGAATTGCACTAAATTAGTCAAAAAGACCTAAAATATTGGAGTGTGGAAGTAAGGGTGTGGGTCAAAAATCAGCTCTAGATAATGCCTTTGAGGGTTAGAACATGTCTTCGAACAACCAAGGACAATAAGGGTGTTGAACCCACCACCTTTGAACCCATAGGCTATCATCATTCTTGTGACCGGGATGAATCCATGTTAAGGGTGTTAAGGGTGGGCTGCGTCCACCATATAGGGGCTGGTGTGTGTGTTGTAATTTCAAATGAAAAAGAAATCAATCTATTAATGCCCTTAAACCTTAGCGACCTTTTGCTCGAGGAGTCCCACTCATGTTGAGTGGGATGGGCCACGCGGCCAAGGAAGGAGTCTCACCTAGACTACACATAAACATCAAATCCTGCTCTCTCTCTCTCTCTCTCTCTCTCTCTCCCCCTCTCCCCGGATTGTTCACGACGTTAAAATGCCCTACGCTCCCCTCCCTCTCTCATTTTAGGAAAGTGGACTCTTGTACCCTTCAGATACGTACGCTGGTCCTCTCTCTCTCTCTCTCTCTCTCTCTCTCTCTCTCTCTCCCCCCTCGTTCTCTCGTCTGGCGCTCTCTCTGACATGGAGGGACAGCACGAGCAGTTGCTGGTGTACAGTATGGTGGCTCGAGGGGACGTGGTGTTGGCCGAGTACAGCCCCTTCTCTACCGCCTCCTTCTCCACCCTGGCCTCCCGCGCCTCCGCCCTTGTCTCCGCCTCCTCTGCCGTCCGTCATGTGCCGCCTACACGCAACGTCCTCCTCCTCTCCTTCACCACTGACAACGTCCACACCTTCCACTTCCTCCTCCAAGACCAATTCAGTAAGTGTCGCCTTCCCCACTCTCTCAATTTGTGTGTGTGTGTGTGTGTGTGTGCGCGCGCGCGCGCGCATAACTCGGGCAGTCCAAGCTTTGTTTGACATGGCGATAGAGAGTGTTTACATCCCCAAAGGCTCCAGAGATCTATCCCAAACTTGAACTCAAGACCTATAAATCCAGGGCAATGGGATAATCAAAGAGGGAAGTAGAGCAGAAATTTTTATGTCTATTCCCAAAAGACCTCATAGATCTATCCGACAAGTTTCGAACTCAAAACCTGTGCCTTAATAGCGAAATGGGTTAACCAACCTACCCAAAGAGAGAGAGAGAGAGAGACCTCATGTAGCACGGCCAATGCAAGTGGAGGGTTGATTTCTATGGGTTCCCTTCCCCTTCAAATCTCCACTTGCATTGGCAAGTATTGAATGTATTTTTTTTCTTTTGCACATTTTTTTGCAACGCTTAAAGAGGTGAGGAAAAAAGCAAAGCTGAAAATGTTTATCGGATCATTATCTTGTGGGTGAAGGAGCTTCATAGGCGGATATGACAGGAGTAGCAAAGGCAGCCTCCCTTAATTTCGAAGGTCTACCATAAAGGGAAAACAGGAGAGATGGATTGAGAAGCACATTAAAAAAAATTGAAACTTCAATTATTTTCAACAAAACAAAGCTAGATGTTGGGCACCACCATGAACCTTGCCACAATCGGAGACGTTCCATGAAGAGAGGGGGTTCATCCGTAGCTTGCGCATGTGCATGTGCACGCGCGCGCGCACACACAGGTTTTGAACTGAGTTCAAATGCCACCTCTCTCTCTCTCTCTCTCTCTCTCTCTCTCTCTCTCTCTAAAGACTTGTAGTTGTTGACAACTGCTTCATATGTTGTCATGCTACTATAGCTACTCCACAAAACTCGCACTCTGTTCTTGATAATGCCACAATGGTTTGCTTCTTGCTACTTATACCATTGCTGAGGGAATGCTAAGACCACTTGTAGATCTTCTATCCATAACATCTCACGTTCCATATTTATAAAACTATGCATTCTTCTCATATATCTGCCACAATTTTCACATAACTCCTTCTCATTACATCGAGATTACTCTTACATGGCGTTTGCATAAATGGAGTTAACAACACCCATTGATCTTGTGATTGCCAAAAATATGAGACTCTCAACTATCTTGCACTACATAGTAATATCCTCCCCATTATGTCCATCATCAAGTAGCAGTTTTGCACGTTGTCACGCCATACTTCTTAAGCATATCCAAGGCATATTGTCTTTGTACCATCCACATCGCTAACACAGTGTTAATAACTTCAATTTACTAAAAGTATCTCAACCCACCAAGGTCCTCCATGTCAAAAAAATTCGGCAAGTTCTTGACATTCAAAATCTCCTTATCATGACTACCCTTGAGAATCAACGCATCAACATAAATGACGATCGTAACAGTCTCTCCATTAACTTCACAGATAGGGAATGATCTGCGTTAGATTGCTTGAACCCAATCTTCTTTAAGAACTTGGTTATCTTTTCACAACATGCTCGAGGTGCCTGCTTCAAGCCTTTCAATGCATTCTTCAATCTACACACATAATTCAGAATGTTTGGATGTTCATAATTCTCTGGTTGTACCGTAAAAACTTCTTCATTCAAGTCACCACTGAAGAAGCCATTGTTAAGGTTTGAGTCTACCACAGTTTCCATACTTGCCATGGCTATTACCAATTTAATTGTTATCGTTGCAACTAGAGTAAATGTCTCATCATATTCAAGACCTTTTGTCTGTGCATTACCTTTTGCAAACAACCTTACTTTGTATTTCACTTCATGATATACACCCACTTTGAACGAATTTCTTTCGTTTTTCCAACTGACAAGCCATTAAATCCCAAGTATCTTTCTTGGAAAGAGCATCAGTAGCTAATTGCTATTGCGAATTTCCAATTGTCTTCTCAAAATGTATGGTAGGGAGCACTTTTTTATGTGCCTATCAAAATTTATAGTGGTTTTAGTTATCTATTCAAGTGTGCAAGTTTGTTTGCTCCCAAGTGTTTTGAGAGGTCCATGTTGCCTATGTAACCTTGGCTACGCTCAAGGTGTCATCCATGTCACCAGCCTCCAAGAGTTTCAGGAACAAGGGTTGTAAATTGACGATTGTAAAGACATGTTGGTAATGAAGTACCCTAAATGGGAAGCACAATTGGAATGAGTTCTCATGTTTCATATAACATCTCCATTGGCATAGTCTCATGCAAAACAGTTATTGCTCTCTCTGCATGGAGTAGAGGTATGGGGATGCAAGTAAACCAAAGATGATAAAATCTACTTAAGGATTGCATTGCCCTTGATAGGGGTACTTATGAGGGTTGGAATAGTCTTTATCAAAATCATTGATCATAACACCACGAGAAAGATCTATAAGCCTAGTGGTTATGAGTGCAAGATCAAGGAGGATTACATGTGTAGATGCACAACATACTATGGTATACGGGGAAGGGGCAAGATGAGATGATTACGAGACAAATTATTTTGGTAAATCTTGGTAATAAACTAAATGCTATTTCAACTTTTGATGATTTTCAATCATCTCTTTCTTTCTTTCTTCTTTTAGTAGTGTAGTTTGATTCTCTAAGTGCTAGACTTCACTATGGCTAAGTTTGCCTTGCATCTCTAGAGTTATGATAGAAACTTAGTATGTATATAGATCTTTGTATTGATGTATGCTTGTGTGTGTGTGTGTGTGTGTTTTTTTTTTTTTTTTTTTTTTTTTTTGGGGAGAGGGGGGGGGGGGGGGGAAGCATATATTGTTACCTAGTTCTCCACCCACTCTTGGGTAGTAGCGATGTTATTAGGGATGTTATAGTATTTAGTCAATATTATCCATGATGGAGTTGATGGTTATATTGTCTTGTTGATGACTACCATGAGTCTATGCCTTGCATTTTCCTTTAAACGTGAATTTATCTGGGTATATAGAATTTGGTTGTCAAGGTTGGGCCATATTTAGAGCACAATCAATCATATTGTCCAATAGCGAGCGGGACATGAGCCCAATAACGTCAAGAGTCCAATTACAGATGATCTAAGGTGAACTAACCTATGACTTTATGATTGGTATTATCTGAAAGGGAATTTGTTTAGTGGATTAATGGCTACCGCATGATGAAACAGGATGTCGTGTAAGAGCCCACTGATAAGCTCATGATGCAAAATAACATCATGGACAGGAAGAGGAAACATTGTTACCTTGGTTTCATTTTGATGCATTGTAAAAAACCAAGGTAACATTGTTTCCTCTTTGCGTCCATGATGCTATCACAAGAAGTTTTGGATAAATTTTCACAATAATTCCCACATTGTGGCTTACCTCAACATCATGAGCTTCTGTGAGGGAGGCATCGTATACCTAGCTAGGTACGATTGGGGGCAGGGGACCGCCGGCCACCGCCGGCGTACCTAGCTAGGTATGCGATGCCTCTCGAGCAGAAGCTCATGATGTTATGCATTGTATGAAAAACAATGAAAAAGACTATGTTTTCCTACATGAGAAAATTTCTAAATCTTCTTGTGCATTGGGATCATTCATTGCATAATCCTTACTCATAGAGTAAAGAACCTGGTGTTGGGATTTTGGTGAACAACATGTTTGTGTATGCATGTGTATCAGTACCCTTGATTTTACTTTCTCATAGAGCTCTGAAGATGTGAAAGGAGAAATTGTAATGCATATTTAATGTTTTTTATAATAATGAGGGCATGACCTTGTCCATTGTGATTTTGTCTCTCCCCCCAAAAGAAATCTCTGACACTTATTTAATAAAAAGCAATGATTACACACCTTAGTCTAAAGTTTACACCGTGTTCACTTGTAGGGTTTGTGGTTGTCTCGAAAAATTTGGTTGAAAGGAAGATTGCATTTACATGTCTACAACGCATGAAAGACGATTTCTACAAGTGCTACATGGGTGCAAACAACAGCACTGCATTACTTGCTCCACATGCCCTTGACAAAGAATTTGGGTATGCTAATCTTCAAAAAAAGATCCCACAATTCTATTATCAATTCCTTACTATGAGACTTTCTTGTTTTTTTTTATAGAAAACCAGGTGTTTAGACTAGACTTTAACATTCCTTTTCCCTTTTTCTTTAGGTCTAAGCTAAGAGAGCATATGGAATATTGTCTTGATCACTTTCAGAGATTACAAAAGCTTCCAAGTGTAAGAGATCAAGTCCAAGAACTAAAAGAAAACGTCTTAGAGAATATTAAAATGGTAAGCCTTGTACCCTTCTTTGTTTTCCTTGAAAAGTATTCTATTGGTAGAGTAATATTGCTTGAATATATTTTTTATTTAGATAGTTGAAAAAATAGGCAAGCAAGTATATATAGTCCGGTCACAAAACAAGTGTTTCTGCAAAGATGCCAATTGAGTGTTCAGGAAAAGTGTGTCTCAACTTAGTCTTGAGCTTTTAGCAATTCAAGATAGTTAGATGAGAGGAGAGTGAAAGAAAAGATTATGCTTAGATTTTGTAAGAAAATAGTGTAAATATAGCTAAAGATATTGTGGTGTGTGGTCGTGTAAGTAGAGTTCCACCACCTAGTGTGGGAGGACTCGTGGTAGATCTTGGTAGAAGCCATTCTTGGCATGTACTCTCTCTATACTTAATATAAGGAGCTGCTCTCGGATGCAGGAGGCACACTCAGTTTGGTCCCATCTTGTGTGTACACCACATTTAGTGTGGGAGGACTCGTTGTAGATCTTGGTAGAAGCCATTCTTGGCATGTACTCTCTCTATACTTAATATAAGGAGCTGCTCTCGGATGCAGGAGGCACACTCAGTTTGGTCCCATCTTGTGTGTACACCACAATATAGTTAATTTGTAAAATTTTTGCTGAAGAATTGGCTCAAAGAGATTTGTGTAGGTTTGGCAGAAAGTTTTTTCCAAATACTTTACCGGTTTCATGAAGAGCTGGCTTTTTTCTTCAAAAGTATGTAGTGCTCTGCATAATGGCATATGAAATCGAGCTTCTAGAAATTAAAGGCATTGATGTCAAAGGGCAAGAAAGACAACTCAAAGATACTCCAAACAAATATGTGTGTGTGTGTACACACACACATATATGTATATGTACGTAGAGATATATATATGTGTATATTTATGTGTGTGTGTGTGTGTGTGTGTTTTGCTATTTTTAAACTTATACTTATACACAAAAGAATATAACAGTTCAAAAGACAGTTGACTTTATACAAAGGACAATGATTAGCACAAAAACAACTTAGTCTTTGATTCATTTTTGTACATTATAGTGAGAATGAGGTATCATTCTAGTGTTTTGTACATAAAATAGTCAAGAACAACTTATTATGAAGTGAAAGAGGTCAGGTTCGACACTGATGGACAATAGCTTATCCAAAATTATCATAAGTAAGATAGAGTCCTCACCTGTATTCATATAAAGAAGACAACAGATTTGTTATCTTTAAATACGTATTACAGGTGTCAATAATCTATCAGTTGTTATCTATGTTCTACTTAAAACTTGTTTAATTTATACCTACCATCCATGTAATGTTAAATATCAGCAAATATCCATTCTCAAAACAGTAAGCCACATATGAAAGTGACATGTGTGTGTGTTTTTTTTTTAATGTATATATGTTTACATGTTGTATGCATGTATATCTACACATGTAGACATGTATATATGTATATAAAAATACATATATATGTATGTATATTTGTATATTTGTTCACACACACACACACACACACACACACACACATATATATATATATATATATATATATATATATATATATATATATATATATATATATATATGTGTGTGTGTGTGTGTGTGTGTGTGTGTGTGTGTGTGTGTGTATGTATGTATATATGGGTATACACACACACACACACACACACACACACACACACACATATCGAGAAAAACATTTTGCATTTAATGGTGTGCACCTATGAGCAAGCCAAGATACCAAAGCAATTATGCAGAGTTTCTAATCAAACTACTATGAAAAAGATTACAAAAATTTTGAACCAAACACCTCACATTTACATGAGATGAAGCAATGAAAGAGTGGATTGTCACAACACCAAGTCATTCAAAGCAATTTTTGGTGTGAGCATAGCACAAAATCAAACATCCTGGGGAACATGCACTTTTACTTATTCGTTAAATTACACAAGCTCTAATGTTATAAGTTTACCTTTTATTTGTATGTATGTACCTCTTTAAATAAGTTTGAAACTTTTTTAGAACTCTCTATGTTGAAGGCTTAATATATGAATATACCAAAATGGAGAGTCTTTAAGCACTTAGATACTTCTAGTTTTCTATGTTTGTATATACAAATTATATGAGGTATTTCTATTCAAAAACTTTTGAGACATAAATTGATGTCAAAATCAAGCTCAATAAGAACTTCTACATCTTGCCTTTATAGTCCGGTTCTGTTTCCAAGAAGCCACATAGTATATACATTACCTACGGTTGGGTTTGTGAGGATACACCTGCCTTCCATTTGCATTACAAAAGTAACCAAGTGATTCATCAAAATAAGCAGCTAGTACTATGTTACAAATTGGTTGATCATTTCTTTGTATACAACTGTGGCGTTCTGTCAAGCGATTCACACTCTTTATTGATCCCACTAAGGCAAGAGAAAATCATCATAATTAGGCTTCAAAATTTGAGTTAATGAAGAAAGTGACCCGGACAAATTTTGGCTTGGACATAATTTCTTTCATTTGCTCCGGTTCTCTAGCCTTACTTACAGGGCATCGATGATGAATAGGATGAACACCAATTATGATTGCATGGCAAATAAGTTAACTTCGCACCTTTTGGAGAGATGTTGTTTTCTTTAGCTAACTTCTGATATCTTCTTGTTTTTCCATAGGTTCATGAGAGTCGAATAGAAATCGATGAATTGGAGGCTCTTAAAGCACAAGTAGGTGTAACTATCTCAAACTCATTCAAACTGGATATCTTTGGTTGCATCCATACCTTGTAGCTCATAGTGTCTAGTCAGCAACATGCTTTTCTTTAAGACATCATAAATTCTAACATTTCCATACACCTCTTTCGATGATTGTGAAGGAGGAGAACTTCCATCGACAAGGCAAGAAGTTACGGAATCAGATGTGGATGAAGCAAGCAATAACAAAGCTAGTGGCTATAATTTTTTGCCTTATTGTAGCCTTTCTTATATGGGTTGGTATTTGTAAAGGTATAACATGCTAATATGAAGTTCCAATGGTAAATCATTCTATTTTAGAGCTGAAGTTTTGTAGCATGGTTTATCTTTTATTGTGTATGTTTGTTACAAGTTGTCTCGAGTAGAGTTTTGGCGATGAGGAAAGTTAGAAAAAGGTCAGTGTTATGTACTACTAACTTTATGCCACAATGTTTTTGAATTCCTCCTTGAAGCGTTATAGATCAATCTCAGTTATGATTGCCAAAATTTTCAAGGTGTATGAGCTTTGGGAGCTTCCAAATTATGATTATAAGAAAACCCCCCCTACAATTAGAAGTGTGATTGCTACAAAGAACCCTCCATATCAAGGTCTCGTCTAAACCTAAGGCGTTTCTTTTTATGAGCAACATCACAATACCTGTGGACACAGCATGGAAAACCGAATATTTCAACCAATTTCAAATACTACTCACATACTTGGTAGCCTCGGGGGGTTGACTATGTGTAAAACTACCATATCACGTGCGTTCAAGACATGTTTGTAAAATCTCTTATCTGTGAATTTTTTTCGGAATATAATGTACCCTTTTCTTTTAAAATCTGTAAGTTTTTTTCAAATTTGAAAAAATAATGCCCTTCTGTATATATATTTCTATAAGTTTCAAGAACTTTAAATACCCTTCTGTTGAACTCACGTGATGGGCTACATTTTTATTAGGTGACCTCCCCGGGTTGGTAGCTTCCATATTATATTCATTTGTTGGAAAGATTCCTCCCTTCTGCAAGGGTTGGAGCCTTGATGACTCGTTAACCGTTTAAAAGGTACAATGAGTTTTGAACTCACACGGGCTACAACAATATCGTTAGAGACTATTATTGTAGCAAACCCAACATGTGTGCAATGTTGCCAATGAAACGAAACCTTAAATAAAAAAAAGGATAAACATTATCCTTGCGCATGACACTTGGATCTTGCACGAGCGTCCTCAGATCCCTTGCGTGCGACCCCTTATGCCCTGTATCTTCTTGGTCTGATGCCTCGAGCCTCGTTGACGCCTCACATCAACTTTTGTGCACTATCATCACTGCCTCGCTCTTCGCTGGCAGAGGGATCAACTCAGATTCACTTTTTAAAAAAATATATATTTTTCCCGAGCCGGTACCCCCTACTCAATATCCGATTTGAGAAGGAAAATGCCACATTTGAAAAGATAATATCTTCATAATTTTCAAATTTATAACAATAATTTGTAAAATTTGACATTGATTGAGCTCTTTCTTATCCAATTTGAGATTATAAGCTTTCAAGCAAATAGGACTCTGAATAAAGGGAACCTATCTTATCCCAAGCCCTGCCTTTGGAGTGAATTGATTCTACATTTTGAATTTATCTTCTTTTTTAGATCTTATTTCTCATTCCTTCTGAAACACCGAGTTTTATTTTTTATATGATTGCAAAACTAGTGGCTTATGCCGTTCTCTCTCTCTCTCTCTCTCTCTCTCTCTCTCTCTCTCTCTCTCTCTCTCTCTCTCTCGATTGGGTAGATTCTAAATCACTCCCAAGAGAGCCGCTTCAATGCATTATCAAGTAGACTCTTGAATGGGTACTCCAAAAGACTACTTCCTAGCCAGCCCGCTTTTCATAAACTCCATTGAATCTTTCCAATGTGTACTCTCTAGATCTAAAAACATCCACACTATTTTTGAACCATACAAATAAAAGCTAATATGTTTTTAATAATCTCCATGGGTAGTACACCAAATGTTTGAGAATAGCCTCATCAACAACTGTTGGTGTTGGAGGATTAGAAATATGTTTAGTAAAATTCTTAATAACATCCTTCCCAACTCCCAAACAGAATGTTTTTAAAGGCTTTATGGAGCTTGTAAGGCACATGGATGATAACAACCTTGCAGCTTCTTGAAATATCAGCTTGCACACACAAGCAACGATGGGGGGCGAGATCGGAGCACCAAGGAAAGGTGGTGAAAGGATCAAGGGAGGGCTTGTGGAAAGCATTTGAGGACCTTAAGGACATCCGCAATATCTACATGGTGTAACGCACATGGATGATAACAACCTTTCAGCTTCTTGAAATATCAACTTGTACACGCAAGCAACTTTGGGGGGTGAGACGAGAGCATAAAGGGAAAGTGGTGGAAGGATTAAGGGATGGCATGTGCAAGGTATTTGAGGACCCGAAGAACATCCGCAACATCTGTGTAGTGCATTTGACGACATTAGGCTTCAGCTAGCAGGCAACAAGGAGGGCGAGACAAAGGAGGTGATAGTTGTTAGGGGCGGGAGGCAGAGCATTGATACCCACTAGGAAATCTGTATACCATCTCGTAGCGATGGAGGTGAGCATGATGTAGATGTGTCACAGCTCTTTATATTCTATAATGTGTTCATGAGTGTTGATATAAATGGTGAGCAAGAATGCTATGAGACCTCTTACTTGCTTTGCATAGTAGGCTTTTATAATGCGCCTTGATCGCCTCTAGGCCTCTACTTGACTCTTCATGCATGTTGTCTCTCTCTATTTTCTCTCGCTTGTGTGAATTGTCAGTTACGAAATTGATATTTTATTATTTATTGCAGCTGTTGACAGGTGGAAAGGACTGGACCGAGCTAGGCCTATGCGAATGGAAATATATATATTGTACATTTTATTATTGAAGTGCTCTTTTATGAGCTTTGGCCATTTATGACCGGCCGGCCAGTTTGTACTCACATTTGACCATTCAAGAAATCTAAAACAAATACGTGCAAGAGGGAAATGGTCACTCTTGCACGGGGAGGGATTGCACCCAGTGCTTGTGTCTTCCTCTCTCCTCTCCTCTCTTCTCTCTCGCCGTGCCGGCGTAGTACTTCATTCTAAAAGGTGCGCCTGCACGAGCCGTATTACTCTCTCTCGCTCTCTGTCTCTCTCTGTTCGTGTATCTCGCGATTATGCGTCTATGCGGTTGCCAGGTATGTCGATTAGTCTGTTTATGGTTTGTAGTGTGCTATTTCGGATGTTTTGCATGGAACTCCACGCCTCCGGGTGTACCAGTGGTATTAGAGCGTAGGCTACGCTCCAAGACTGAAGATTTTCTACAAGTAGCAGCTAAGTATTTGTTTCCTTATGCTTGTAGATTTTGGCAATTGCTTCAATTTATAATAATTAGTGTTGCTTATATGATATAGTTATTCATCTTGAAATTAAAGACAGTTTATTCTAATATAGTAATTACTAGTGAGATTATGATAATTAAACATCGTAATTGAACAGATTAAACTTAATGAAAATACTCAATAATAAGAAGGGATTAGCAGACGGCCTTAGATAGGATATTATAAAAGATTAAGTAGTAGAGAGGGGATTAAAAAGGATTAATGAAGAAATTATGACTGCTAATATCATTAACACTTGCTAACGTGCATAGTTAGATGATTAATAGTGCAGATCAAAGTAAGAAGAAATCCGTGTTATTTTACTTTATTATTTATCCACTTCTCTGCACTGAGTCCCATTCTGCAACTTAAAGCGATCTATTGACGTTGACCTTTAGAGGATGTCCTCCAAGCAAGGATTAGCCCACTCCCAACTTTGATCATCCACCAGATTACAAATCGCAGGCGTATCGAGTTATCATTGTTGATGCTCTGCAATACTGCCACCAATGATTACGTTGCTGGACTTGTGTATGGTAGGTGGGTCCCCGCTCTCATTAGCTGCGCCCTCGTGGGTTCTATTCACGCAGGGCTTTTGCATGATATTCATCTTCAAGTTCATGTCCCTGCATCATTTCTAAAGCTTGTATACATCCTTTTGCACAATTACACATCCTATATTCTCACACAAGTCATTCAGAGTGGCGTTCCTACTTCATCAATGTGGGATTAAGCTGAACGTAAATTAGATGGCCCCACATGTGCTCATGGTGATCCTCCTCCTCAGTTCTCTCTCTTTTGCAACTACCGGCACATGGGCCGGATCTGGCTGAGTCAGTTACCTTAACATGTGTGGTGTCTCGACAAGGGCGTGTTATCGAGACGACATGACGGGCGACGAAGTGAGACAAATTCTTGATGACACCACCACTGACGTTGTATTATGCTCAACTACGGGTGCATCCTCCTACAGTTGTGCTTCATGCGATACGGCTATCCCGTATACCCGTCGCGGCACCACCATAACCCTCTATTCCCGTCACGACACCATCTAACTTGGGTATCTCCACTTCCTCTTATTTGAAGCCATCCTAGGCTCTTCGATGTTGACAAGGGAAGGTTGATCTCGATTTGGGCTGCTCTCTTCTATTTTGGAGAAGAAACCACTTTATGAAGCCTTCATCTTTGATTATTGCTTGATGAAAATGAAAATAAGAAGGGTGGAGTGGTCAAAGACATCAACAATGGGTGGCGGTTCTGGTGACCAAAAACACGAATGATGAGTACAAGGGTGAAGATGGGGTTGAAAGCTTTAGAATACTCATCCCTAGCTGCAGTTCAGATGCAACGCTTGTTTTCAACCTATTCAAGGGGCATTACTTTAAGATATCATTACTACCATTGGTTTTTCCACTCTCAAGTTGTTATCATGTATGAGTTCCTTCGTGATCGAACACTAATCATAACGCTTTGTACACTTTTATTGTCTTGTGCCTTTGTATAATTTATAACCCTAGGCTACAAGCTCTCCATTGACCTACTCATTCCTGAGGATTGGCCTTACCCAGGTCACAAGGTGCTACAATGTATCAAGCTCTAGTGTAATTTTTAGTTTTTTTTTTCCTCGACATCAGGCCATCTACCTATTAACCATCATCGATACCGTCTATTATTCTTCTTTTAATTTCTTTAAAATTAAAAAAAATAAACAAAGAGAGATAAAGATTATGTTGAACCTCCCAGAGGCAGCTGCCATTGTCATTCTAAGTTTGAAAAAAATTTGCTCATTGTTTCTCTACCTTTCCATTGTTTTCATATACCCTAACACGATCATATTCGTCATCTTCCAACAAGAAAAAATTATACATGTTTTATAATGGTGATGTATAAACTTTCATCTTTTGATTGTGTCTTTATCTCTCTCTCTTTGGTGGGTTTTGCTACAGACTACATCAGTATCGTAGCCCAGGACACTTAACAAGAGGCTCTTTTAATTAAGAAGAGTGATACTTCTAATGCAAACAATCATATTCAAAGCGTGATTTTGTATACAACTTTTCTGTAATTTCTCCTTCATGCTACGCTACAATATATGACACCCATCTGTGCGACTTGAACTTTATGAAACAGACATATTTAGGAAACTTTCCTTCATTTTAGACTATTTAAATAGACTATTCTTATATTTTTCTCATTGCTAATTACATCCAAAGTGGTTTAACATCTGTACTTTGGTTTGTTATATTTTGAATGAAATTAATCAAATGATGAATTTTGCTGCTAACCTTTATTTTCAAGAACTTGTTTAACATTTGAGGATTTGGATACTAGTCACTTCTTCAAACCACCTCCAGGTACGTAGTTTATCATTGTTTTCCATGGCATTTTAATTCTCCTTAATGAATCCATTCATATCTATATCTACGGTTATCATATTTCTTAAGATCTTATCAATTACACAACATATCTCATCTACATATACTCTCTTAATACACTATTACAATATTACTCACTTTCTCTACTTCCTTGGAAGCTTATCTTTTTTGTTGGTGCATATATTGATAGCCGTTTTTTCGGCTCTTTGTAATTGCCACAGTGAGTTACCTCACCCTACCAAAATCACCCAAACACTGTGGCTATCCCTACCATTTCACTGTACATAGGCGTGCGTGAGTCACGGGACTTTTCCCATATCTTCTTAAAAACCCTCAGCTAGCTAGTCACTGGGCTAGGTGAGCCAAAAAAATTAAAAAAAATAAAAAAATAAAAGTATATTATGGCCTCTTTGTGTGTAAATATTTCATTGTATATATGGCTTAAATATAGGGATTTTTAATAATTATTTTGGTATTTTATTTAAATATTTCTACTTAGGTGTGTGTTTTATTAAACCTATGTACACCTTCTTTCATCCTCTTACACCATAATTTTTTTTTTTTTTTGCCAATATGTACATACTCTAACCTCATATTTTTCCTTTATACAAATCACTCCCACATTTTCACCCTCACCCTCGTGAAAACAAAAAATTGATTTCTACTCATTGGTTACTTTTATTATATTATTTACTTGCATACATTTTCCTCTTTCACCCAAAATAATTCAAGGAGGGACCATATCATATGATTCCAATATCTTTCCATATCCATAACTCCTCCATATTTTTATTATTATTTTTACTCATTATTCTAACACCATGTGCTCATTGAGCTAAAGTCCATGAATAGTCCATACACTAGTCCCACCATGTATATATTTCTTATTTCACCAATAATCCTCCTCCATGCATGGGTCAAGGGCAACTTGAATGCTTTGTATTATAATATGACAAAGGAGGGGCTCACTCTTGGATGCATTGTACAAATTCAACAAAGGAGGGGACCACTAAAAGACTTTTGCAGGCCTAAAAAACAGGTTTTTTGGTGAGAATTTTGGCACCTATTTCCACTCCGAATTTGGAGCGGTGGTCAAAAGAGAAAATGTAGCCCACGCTCTGAATAATCACCCCAAATGTTTTCATGATTTTTGGAGCTACCAGCTGTGAGCTATGATTTTTTTAGTGGACCCCAGTTTTCCCATGCTATGCAGCCACACTCTCTCTTCCACTTTATCATTTTCCTCTTTCACACACACTTCTCCACTCATCATCCCCATCTCTCTCACCACTCCTCTCTGCACACTACTCACCTTCTCCTCAACCTTGAAGAATAAGAGAAACCATGGTGAACTCATACCTCCCACACACAATTCCATTCCAAAATTGACCACCTAGTCTCATTTTTCCTCCTCCAAATTACCCATATCTATCAAAAAACCACAAAATTCAGCCTCTTCTCTTAAAAGACAGCATCATGGTGGTTGATTACTCAGCTTCAATTACCTTGTCTCCCAAGGAAGGTCAAGAGTGGAGAAAAAATGTACCGTCAAAGCTAGTGGACCGTCAACAAGCGTCAAAATTGGTCCTACTCAAGACACTTGGAGCATCAACCTTGTAAGAAATCCACCTTTTCTTACCTCTTAAGAGTTTTTCTTCCTTATTTGTATCCTACATGGATACTCCCATTGTAAATATTCAATTCCATTTGTAAATTAATACTAACTCTACTAACACTAACCCACTATGAAAAGTCCTATCACCTCCATTTCTCTCCTCTCTCTTTCCCCACCAACTTCTTGATAATTCCAAGCAAAAGAAATTAGATAAATTGCTGAAAATCTAACCCAACCATGGTTAGAGGAGTAACCCTAGCCTTCAAAATTGCTATAAAAGGAGGGTGTAGCTAGCAACACAGGGGGGAAGCCATAAGCAAGAGCACTATGCTATAGCTTGAGAAGCTAAGCTCAACCTCTCTAGAAGGAGCTCTTGAGTGGAAGCTCATTGTCTTATGCATGTGCATGTGTTGTAATAGGGGATTAGCAAGGGAAATCTATGCCATTGTAAGAGAGAGAGTGATCATTCAATTGAGAGTAGGAAATCTATCATTTCTCCTACTAGTGTAAGCCCAACATTCGCTGAATCAAGGAGGGTGGATTTGTACTAATCTTGGATATTTTGTCTCCCTTCCAACGTGAAGTAATGGACAACAATGATGCGTAAGTGTCTTGGTTTTTTTTTTAAGTTCTTGATAGCTTGTCTCTGGTGTTGTCATCAATCTAGCCATAAATCCCACATACTGTAAGAGGGCGACAGGGTGGAGAGGACTCCCCTGGCCTTAAGATAGTGATTGGGGTGGCTTTTCTAGTGATGTGTTGTGGTGAAATTTACGCAAGCTATGTTGAACAAGTACTAATCTCACTTTGATTTGTCATGACAGATTTGTAAGAAGGTATTAATGCAACAAGCATCCCCTCCCCCTTTCTCTCTCTTTCTTAAATATATAGTTGTGTTTGCTTGATCATCGCCGATACGTTTCAAAGCAGCCCGAGCACTATCTCTCTCTCTCTCTCTATCTCTCTCTCTCGTGTTTTAGTGTGTGAGAGTATTCCATTGGTGTTAGGGTTAGTGTAATTCCTTGCTTGTTTGTGGGTTGCTCTAACGATTCTCCTCTTTTGCGTCCTAGTTCGCTCTTAAACTAGGTGGTGCCCCTTGTGTAGTTGGGATTTGGCGGTGGATTTGTTGTTTTGGTTTGTGTTGTGTTGTGCCCCAGCCCCATTGAGCAGCACGGGAGCCTTGAAGGGTGTCTAGAGGCCACTCTTCTTGTTGCCCGCCCCGGACCGCCTCAATATTTAAGGACGCAAAGTCAAGCAGTTTGCAATAGAGATAATATCTTTGGAAAATTTGAAAGGGAACACATCTTTTGCTTCTTTGCATTTTCTTAAGGCATACAAAATTACCATCCTTAAAGCTCTGGCTTGTGCTTGCATTGCATGTAATTTCTATTGAGACGATTTTGCATTAAGCTATGCAACTACTCATATGAGCTGCGGTGCTTTGACTCCGTGAACAACAATTTGTAAATACTCTGCTACTCAACTATACTCCAATGTGGTGTGACACAGGTAGAAATTGTTTTGTCTTTTTTTTATGTCTAGCTTAGTCCATTGGTCACCAACACACAGATTCGCCGATTTAAGCAGTGTGCAAATACTCATCTTGGTGCAGATCCGCCGATTTAGGCAGCACATTGATAAACTTCATATTTATTATTTTTAAACAATATCCAATGCATATCCGCCGATTTAGGCAGCATTAGTGCAGATTCGCCGATTTAGGCAACACGCTTTATTGGTGTAGACTCGCCGGATGAGGCAACACCAATCACAAAAAATCATGCTACAGTGGTTGGCCACCACTGTAACTGGTATGATTTTGTTCCCCGGGTACATAATGAAAGTGATTTGGATTTGGAATTATATTGTGGAATTGGAATTGGATTGGGATTTGATATCCGATGATTATTTTATCACGGTAGTGTTTATGTGATGAAACTTGACATTATGAGATTGATGATGAGTGTGACCAATGATATCCTGATTCATCAAGGTATGACATATACTGCTTATTCTAGTGGTATGGGACACTAGAATAAGTAGTATATGGATGACGGAAGGCATAAGCAATGTTGTCTAATTTTATGGATTTTTCTTTTACTATTTGATACAGATTTACAATCATTATTTTTTACAAGTATTGTTTGCAGATTTTTATCTTCGCAACTGAGGACATGAGTTGCTTTCCAACGGAGAGGTATGTTACAAAATTGATATTTTATTATTTATTGCAGCTGTGAGACAAGTGGAAAGGACTGGACCGAGCTAGGCCTATGCGAATGGAAATATATATATTGTAATTTTATTATTCAAGTGCTCTTTTATGATCTTTGGCCATTTACGATCGGCCGGCCAGTTTGTACTCACATTTGACCATTCAAGAAATCTAAAAAACAAATATGTGCAAGAGGGAAATGGTCACTCTTGCACGGGGGGAGATTGCACCCAGTGCTTGTGTCTTCCTCTCTCCTCTCCTCTCTTCTCTCTCACCGTGCCGGCGTAGTACTCCATTCTAGGAGGTGCGCCTGCACGAGCCGTATTACTCTCTCTCGCTCTCTGTCTCTCTCTGTTCCTGTATCTCGCGATTATGCATCTATGTGGTTGCCAGGTATGTCGATTAGTCTGTTTATGGTTTGTAGTATGCTATTTCGGATGTTTTGCAGGGAACTCCACGCCTCCGGGTGTAGCAGTGTCCACTAGAAAGAAAAGTCAAAAGATTACGTAGAGCCGTTTTGCACGAGAGAGGTCAAAAGTTAGAAGCTTACTTAGAGGCGTTTTGCTTAAAGGGGTCAACCCCTGCAAGAGCAGCTATGGAGGGTTAGATGCGGATGGCCAACTTTGCCTAGTTTCATAACTCCGCCCAAATGGGTGGAGTTTCGCAAACTTTACTAGTTTGAGGAGTCGAGGACGCCCACTCTTGATCATGTGAAAGCCAAGGTTGAAGAGGCAGAGGTTGCGCAAATAGGCCAGTGGGGGTTGCCAACTAACTTCAACACGTGCTCATGTGAAACACCTCTTATATCATACCTCTTGTGAGAAGCCAAAAGTTAAAACCCCTTCAAATCGGTCTGTGGCGATGTGGATTGATTTGAGGGGTTTTTATATCCCACATTTTGAAGCAAATAGGTGGTCCAAATGACTCATTAGCAAGAATCAGAGAAGAAAAAAGGGACAAATGCCGCTTGGAGGGGAGGGGGGGAGAGAGAGAGAGAGAGAGAGAGAGAGAGAGAGAGAGAGAGAGAGAGAGAGAGATAAAGAGGATTAAATGCCATGAGCGACAAAGAAGGGGTGGGAGAGAGATATTTGTAGAAGTCTCAAACTTTGTACATGCAGAAGTTCATACCGCATGGTCGTAGCAGGCAGGGACGATCATTTGATGCTCCAGAGAATGAGCGAGGATAGAACGCCTACACAAATTTTTTGTTGCATTGTGCAGGATTAGATAGTGGAAGATGCAAGCTCTGCGTGCCTGGTGCTACAATCTGTAGTGCATGGAACCATTAAGAGGCCCCTTAGGCTGTCGCAAGTGAAAAAGTTCGTATATTTTTTGTTGCGGTCAATATCGAGCAGATGGAGGGCAGGTTCTAGACACTTTCCTGAACTTGGACCTATAGTTAGGCAAGAGGATGCAACATGGAACGGGGAGCAAACTTGTTCCAGACTGACTACAATCGCAAGCAGGCAAGTCATTGAGTGACAGACGCAACAAATCTCGCTAGCAAAGCATGGATGGAGTGGGGGAGGGTATCGAGATAAATCAATAAATGGTGTAAATCAACATCTCTCTCTGTCTTGCTAGACGGCGTGTGTGTGTGTGTGTGTGTGTGTGTGTGTGTGTGTGTGTGTGTGTGAGAGAGAGAGAGAGAGAGAGAGAGAGAGAGAGAGAGAGAACGGGGGGGGGGGGGGGGCACATAGGAAGGCTGCACAAGCCTCGGGCTCATAGGAAGCCAAATCCTCTTCAAATCAGTCTGCGATAACACGGATTGATTTGAGGGGGTTTAAGATCCGACATTTTGAAGTAATTAGGCAAGGGGGGCAAGGCGAAGAAGGCATGGCAGAAAAAAAGAGATTGGTGCTAATGGCTGGCAGACACAGACACACGCAAGATGGTAGAATGGGAGAAGTACATATTCCTACCCGTGCATCTTGTTCCTTACCCTCTCTAGGACCCAGAGGAATCTCTTCTTATGGGTTAATTCCACCCCAAGCGGGGCTCCACATGCCTGAAACGCTTCCCTTTGGATACTATCTCCCATGTCCACCACCAACGCATCAAAAGAGTCGTTTTTTTATAGTAAAATTATCCTTGATTTTTTCAAATATTACACTTTGACCCTGAGGCTAAGGAAATTGTCTGCACAATCTGTAGAGCCTTCATAACCGCCTAAGGGAAAGCTTTGAGGAAAAGTAAGAGGTCGTCCGCAAAGAGCTTTGCAAGAAGTTGGTCATTATTGAGCAGGGAGAGCCCATGTATCTCCCCCCTTGCAACACAGTCTTCGAGCATGGTTACTTAAGGATGAGAACCAATGGCAACTGACATCGGGGCTAAAGGGAAGCCCTACTTGATTGATGTTTTGACCTCAAACACACCCACAATTCTTTCATTAAATAGTAATTCAGACTGCCTACCAGCACCAAGGGTGTGGACCAACCGACATATTCGCGGACCAAACCCTAGAGATTTCATGACCTCTCCTATATATGACCATGTAATTGTGTCATAGGCTTTGTCAAGGTCTAGCTGCAAGAGAATGCACTCTTGCTTAGTGAAGGTTTCATACTCAATGAAAACAATAGCAACCAAAATGTTATCATAGATTGATCTTCCCTTGATAAATCCATGTGGGGAGTAATGGATTTGTCTAGGAGGGGAGAGAGCCTGAGGGCAACAGTTTTGGCAATAATTTTGTAACCCACCGACATCATAGTTAATAGTTATGGGATGCCAATGCTTCAATTGGGAGCAACAAATTTGCTTAGGGATAGGTTTGATGAGGCCCCTTTTAATACTTGAGTCCAACACTCCATAGATCAAAGCATGTTTAGCCCTTTGCATGATCATGATGGCCAAAACTATCTTAAAGATTAAACGCACCATTACTAACTAGACTACATCCCTTTGTATAACAATATTATATATGATTAACAATATATTCCACCATCAATTATGGTAATCCACTACAATAGGTACCATGTTGGGATAGACAACCTACAGCTAAAGAGTCGTTCATAATATTATATTAGATACTGCCTCCATTCTCTCATTTTCATTAGCTGGAATCTTCATAGATTTCAATTCATCTATATCTATAACTCAAGTCTCACTAAAATCATGATGCATGTAGCAAGAAAAATTGACCTCGACACCTTGCACTCCATATAATGCCTTTTGGGTAGAGCCACTTCACTAGGAGCAGTTGCATGTGCAATGTACGAGGCCATGAGTATTATAACAAGTGAAAGGGTCATGACGGCTTTCTAAAACAATAGAAAGTGATAAAATCATTAGGTTGAGTTTAACTAGAATTATATAAGGTGAAACAGTGTTTGGGAATGTCTCTTTTATTAAGTGATCAAGTGTCCTCCTCGCAAAGAAGCAAACCAAAAATATTAGCAATTTTTTTGAGATTTTGTAAGATTTTTGAACTAAGTTTTGACATCATTGCATTGGTTTTTCTTCTCTTTACCATGGTTTGCTCATTAATATTTGTGTGTGTGTGTGTGTGTGTGTGTGTGTGTGTGTGTAAATAGATAAATAAATGAAGAAATTTGCATATATAATAAAAAGAACTCATTAACATATATTATATATTTACTTATTTATGTTGTGTGTGTGTGTGTGTGTGCAAGTGAAAGGGTCACGGTGGCTTTCTAAAATAACAAGAAAATGATAAAATCATTAGGTTGAGTTTAACTAGAATTATATAAGGTAAAGCATTGTTCACGAATATCTCTTTTATTAAGGGATTGAGTTTCCTTCTTGCAAAGAAGCAAATCGGAAATAAGAATCGAATTTTTGAATTTGTGAGGATTTTGAACTAAGTTCTCACATATTTCAATATTTTTTCTTCACTTTACCATGGTTTGCTCATTTAGTATGTGTGTGTGTGTGTGTGTGTGTGTGTGTGTGTGTGTGAGAGAGAGAGAGAGAGAGAGAAATAAATAAATATATGTAAGTGTGTATGTATATGTATAGAATTTACTAGAATTATGCAAGGTGAAGTTTCACTTAGCATTCTAAAAGAATAGAATGCAAGTGAAGTCAAGCCGTGTAAGGATGTGAAGTGTAAGGTGAAATAGAAAGATTCATTTAATATTTTAAAATGGAAATAACATTTAAGGTAAGTCTCCATCATGGCAATGAAAACAATGAAAGTATGCCTAACCCAACTCAACACTAAGGCTTCTTTTAGAAAGCCAAAAATAGAATCCAAGAGAGTTCAAGCCATGTGAGGAAGTGAAATGAAAGGTGAAAAAAAGTATTCATTTAATACTTTAAAACCAAAATAACATATATTTATATATTTCTAAAGCAAAACTCACAATTTCGTGAGTGTATTTTATTAAACACGTTGAAAAAGGGGAAGGGAGAACACACCCAACACACAATTTAGCTACCTCTCTATAGCACAGGATAAATTCCACACCCCTAACCACTAAAGAACACAATCCAGACAACACATTAGCACATGCCAGACACCTCTTGTTGGAATTAGGGTTGTAGAAAAACGCACACAGCTTGGAGAAGACGAAGGAAGCTCAAGGCACACAATAGATAGTGTGTTACTTAGTGTGCAACGGAAAGATAGATAGCCCTAGAGTGCTAGGAATATATACAATGCACGGGGGGGAAAACCTCATAAAGAGGGAAAAAATGCCCCGTTGGTCCTAGTGTGTTCACACACATCACTACCACATGTATATGGTAACGAATCCCCCCTGGAGTAAAAGGAAGTACCATGCCCTAAGGACATGATCAGTCCACAAAAGGGGAGTAAGCCTAAAGCTTTGCGGAAAGCTTCGAGCTTCTCACGAGACAATGCCTTTGTGAAAAGATCTACAAGGTTGTCCTATGTTGGCACATAAGCCAAGCTGATCTCTCTTGCTGAGAGCCTCTTCCTGACATAGTGGTAGTGCACCTCAATGTGCTTTGTACGAGCATGAAAAACAGAGTTTCTCACAACCACCAATGCGCTCTGACTGTCAGTGTAGATAGTGTTGGCAGTGTCCTGTCCAACACTGAAATCAGTCATAAGGCGTCTGAGCCATACACACTCAACCGTAGCTGTGAAGACTGCCCTATACTCAGCCTCACAACTCGAAGTGGCCATAGTATGTTGCTTCTTGCTCAACCATGATATACATGAACTGCCAAGCATGAAACAAAAACCGCTTGGGGACACTTGCGTGTCAAAACAACCAGCCCAATCTAAGCATGTAAGTCTGGCGTCAATGATTCCCCCCTTGGGATAAAACAAGCCAAGATGTAAAGTGCCACTAAGGTAGCGGAAAATCCTCTTTACAAACTGCCAATGCTTAGACCCTGGGCTATGCATAAATCTGCTGACCTGTGAGACTGCAAATTAAATATCCGGCCTCGTGTTGCATACATAAATGAGGCAGTCAATAGCAGTTTAGTAAAGAGTGACATCAGCAGGATCACCAGCATCATGTAGACTCAACTTCAAACATGTTTCCATGGGAGTGGCAATAGGTTTGCAATCCTCGAGTCCAAATTTACATAGCAATGTCTCTATGTAACTTTTCTGACACAAGGCAATACCACCATCACACTGCTTAAATTGTATACCCAAGTAATGATGCAACGGCCCCAAATCTTTCATCTTGAAAGTAGCATTCAAATCAGCCTTAATTCAGCAATATGTCTCTCATTCAGTCCAGTGATCATCAAATCATCGACATAAAGAACCACAATGAGAAGTACATCACCCTCACGCTTTACATATAATGTGCTTTCTGTTGGACTGTTACAAAAGCCGTGTTTAACCAAATGCGTGTCAGCTTTCTCATATCAAGCATGAGGAGATTGCTTCAACCCATACAAAGCCTTCTTACATCTGCACACTTTGTCCTCTTGTCCTTTCTTGACAAAACCGTGAGGCTGCGTTACATAATTCAAGAAAGTAGGAACAATGTCTAATTGATGTACATCCCAACCAAAATGAGCTGCCAATGCGCATAGAAAATGCACAGTGGTCATACAACAAGTGGGAGAAAATTACCTTCATAATCTATGCCTTTTTCTGTGCATAACCCTTTGCAACAAGTCGAGCCTTATGGCGATCGATCTCACCATACGGCTTGTGTTTCAACTTGTAAACCCACTTCGTACCAATGGACTTTTTGCCAGGAGGCAAACCACATAAAGTCCATGTGTCATTTTCTATAAGTGCATCATATTCTGATTGCATAGCAGCCATCCAATTTTCTGAATTTTGTGCTTCATCAAAAGACAGAGGCTCCTCAACATCATGTAAGCTAGACACAGCCAAATCATAACAATCTGATGCATAAGATGCATGGCGAGAGCCTGAACAAGTACGACTAGACAAAGGTGCATCCAATTTACTGTCACGCAAAGTGTGCACCAGTCATTTTGGCATACCTCTAGCCTGCTCATTTTCAGCCCTTTCCTCATCAAGTACATCATGTACATCTGCATCAGTAATAGGCTGATCTGTAATATTTTCAGAAACCCCCATAGGCTGTACATTTGCCTCATTGGAACTTACGTTCGTATTTCCACCACTAAAAAGAGGCAACAAAGTGTCATAAATGTCCTGTGAGCTTACATTACTGTCTCTAGTACATGACAGCAAGGGCTGAACAGAATCTTCCACAAACACTACAGTCTGTAACCTTTTCTTTTAGCACTATAACCAACAAAAATACATTTGACAGCCTTATCATCCAATTTTCTGTGCCGTGTTTGTGGCACCAAAGCATATGCCAAACAGCCAAAAACACGCATGTGCTCAATAGAAGGCTTTCTATCATGCCATGCTTCATATGGAGCAATAGACTGCAAAGCTTTCGTAGGACACCTGTTTAGTACATAAGTGGCACACATGATGGCTTCAAGCCAAAAAGAATATGGCAAAGCTTGACTTTTGACCATACATCGTGTCATTTTTGTAAGTGACCTGTTTTTCCTCTCAGCAACACCATTTTGTTGAGGTGTATAAGGCACTGTACATTGGTGTTTTATCCCACGACTAGCCAGAAATGCATTAAAATCATGAGACATATACTCCCCCCCTCGATCAGAACGGAGGGTGCCCATAGTACATTTCGATACATTTTCAGCCATAGCCAGAAATTGTTTGAAGCACATAAAAACTTCGGACTTCGCTTTAAGCGGAAATACCCATGCATCCCTGGAGTAATCATCAATGAAAGCCTTCACAAATATGTTTGATAGGTGCTTCAAGAGGCGGCAAAGAAGCAACCATATCAATTTTCTGCAAATGCAACAAATTGGCAAAATTCAGATGACCAAAACGTGCATGCCAAAGTTTTGCATCTGAAATAGCCCTTGAATCTGCAAGTGCATTTGCAAAATTTTGTCCACACTTGTCATACAAAGTGAGCTTATGCAGCCCACGGCACAAAAGCCCAAATGCAGATTCTTCTTGATCCCAAGTACATAAAGTGCATCAACAAGTGTGAAAGAATTGCCATTAGCAGCAGTAAGCACAATCTTTCCAACTCCTTGAACCGGATAAGAGGCATTGTTGGCACAAGTGACTGAATTCCCATGAGGGACAGACTCAAAAGAGGTGAACAATTTACGATGTGAGGTAATGTGATTTGTAGCACCACTGTCGAAATACCACACATGTGAATCTGCAGCAACTGACAAGCATGCATAATGGGCAGCGGGATTGTAAGTGCACTCTGCACTAAAAGCCCATTCTGCATCAACATCAGCAACACAGTCTCCTTTCACAGAAGACTCAACAGTGGCTACATTTGTAGTGGAACCAGCATTTGCAGTGGAACCACCCTCTTTCTTCTTAGCCTCTTTTGCCTTCAACTTAGGACACTGCTTGATCAAGTGATCATTAGCTTTACAATAATGGCAACGCGTCTTCTTTTTTCCCTTATCACCAAAATTTTCAAACAAATTTCTGCCAGTAGAAGCATTAGGAACATGAGTTTTACCACTCGCAATAGAACCATAAGAAGTGGTTGCATTGTTGTTACCACCCTTTCTTTGAGAAGCAATAAAAGCCTGTTCAATTGCACAATGTCTAGTCCTTTTTTTTTTGGAAAGTGACTCTTACAACAGCAATGTGCATAATGCATTAAACTTGACAACTTTTGGATTTCCTTGGTCATAAGTCTCCAAGTACTAGCAAAAGTCTTGTAAGAATCTGGTAAGGCATCAAGAACAGTCTACACAAGGGAATTTTTTGAAATGACTTCACCTACAGAAATAAATTGCTCATTGATATCCTTGACACTAGCAAGGAAAGTGTCCATATCATCTTCCTCATGCATAATCTTCGACTCTAGCTCTTTACACAGCAAAGCAATTTTAGCCTCATTGGGACTTGCATAAAGACCAGCCAAAATATCTAAAGCCTGTTTTGTAGATTTTGTTGAACAGATGTGAGGAACAATGGTGCGCTTCACAGACAACACAATCAATGCATGAGCCTGCGCATCCTTTACATCCCAACGAGCTTGTTCTACCGTAGGCAAGATAACTCTAATAGCAGCAATCCTTGTAGCAAGACCCGCAACATCCTCAGAACCACGACGTACATCAATGCCCTGCACAATATTCCAGACGCCCTTTGACACAAGAATATGTTGCATCACGTAAGCCCACATAGGATAATTGTCCCCATCCAACCTGTCCTCAGCAGCAAACATCTTGAACACATCTGTGTTGTTGTCAGCCAAGGTAAATGCTGCAACTAATGTGAAAACTACCCGAAAATAGGAGAAACGGAGCGGGAACAACACGTGCTACATAGCACAAACTAGAAAGTGAGCAGGCGTGTGCTAGAGCAGTTGGCGGCTAAGCCTGGGAGAACGCAACCTACTCTGATACCAATTGTTGGAATTAGGGCTGCAAAGAAACACACACAGCTTGAAGAAGATGAAGGAAGCTCAAGACACACAATAGATAGTGTGTTACTTAGTGTGCAATGGAAAGATAGATAGCCCGAGAGTGCTGGGCGTATATACAATGCACGGGGGGAAAAACCTCCTAAAGAGGGAAAAAATGCCCCGACGATCCTAGTGTGTTCACACACATCACTACCACATGTATATGGTAACACCTCTTGCACACAATTTAGCTCACATCTGGTACACAAAATTGATAACACCATCCCAGATCCCTACCTGCTTCACACAATTCCACCATCCAGATCCTCTCTCTCTCTTTCTCTCTCTCACACATACAAGGTTCGGGGGCACATTACCAATACACGCCGGCACCACACACACTGGAGACGAGACAAGACAAGAAGGACTAAGTGGACATAAACGGCATAAAAAACAATCTGGCAACAATGGCTATCCCTGCTTGTAAACAATCTCAATACACAATCTTTGAGAGACACGCTCTCGGTCCTTTTTGCTACCTATTGAGCACCCCTCTCCTCTTTACTGATACATGACCCAAGCGGCTTTCAAAGCATGAGGTGAAGCCCTCGTTGGATTCTCTTTGACATACACCCCCCTTTCAGCCCAAGTCCGCTACTGCCCTTGGCGGCCCATCCCCTTGAGCTCTTGATCTAGCCCCTATTATCGCATTGCCGGGTGGCCCCTTCTACATGCCGCCAGGGATTTCATTAACGTAATCACGATCGGGTGATTACGTAAATAACTCTAGTATTTACACAAAAAAAATCATGTGATCACGTTAATTGTTAACGTGACTTTGATTTTGACCTACAAAAACCTAAAGAGTCGGTTAGCTCTCTGGGTTTTTTCATTTTCCAGCGGGGCCCGGCGGGATTTTTCATTTTCTTGGCGGGCCCACCGGGAAAATGAAAAATCCCGGCGGGAGTAATTATATATAGTAAATAGTGTGCTAACCCCGATCTTTTAGCTAGAAAATCCTTGGGGAGTGTATCCGAGTGCCGGATATTGTCATCTCTTGTGAATTGACCTATGGTTAGAGAGTCACAGGTCCTTTTTTTGGACCGAACATGATTCTTAATTCGGTAACCACTTCCAAAAAAATTTTAATTTGTTTATTGACATAAATGTACGAAACCAAAACAACTGAAAACTTGGAGAATCATGCTCATTGCGAAGAAGCCATTGGTCCAAATGAGGGCTGTAATTGGTTTTAGAAGATGAGCATATGTAAATGACGATTCGATATTCTAGGGTCGGATGTCCTCTACTAGTGTAACGGGCATAGAAAGATCCTTGAAGTCTTGCATTTGGGATGATTTACAATATAAGAGCTATAATCCTTGATTGGGTTAAAATAGCTTTTATATATTGAATTGGTTGCATGGGTGGGCTACAATCCTTCACTGGGTACAAGTAGTCCCCAATTGAGTGATTATATTGAAGATTTATTTGCGTTAGTTCATGCATTGATTTATACAGAGAGTGCATTATGTATTACAATAGATTATTAGTGCATCAAATGACCAATCATATATTTTATTGCTTGCGTTTGTTTTTTGTAGCAAATGAAATTAGATGTGTCTTATTGTTTGCAAATCAAAGTGGACATATAAATAATCATTATAATTATAATGGCATAGAGAGATTCATAGCATTGTTATAGTTATTATGTCATGTATAGACTACATTGCAATGTATATGGTTGCTCACAATATAGGTGATCAATATGTCGATTGACTAGCGTGCATTGAAAATCTCATATTGTGGATCATGGTTACTTTCATATTGAATGGTTTTTATATTATAATATATATTGAAAATAAGAAAAATGTTTCAAAAACTGAACATCTTGTTCTTTTCTCTTCAGTTTTAATTTAAAAGCAATGGAGCAAAATGTGGGCACAAGTGGTACGAAGAAGCCAAAGAATAAAAAAGCTCCTGGCAAAGAGTGGGATTATTCTCACAACATATGCGGCCGATATATGGAGTGGCACTATAAATTTTGTCACACAACAAAATCAGGCGGTGCACCACGTATTATGGATCATTTTTTGGGTAGCGCTAAAAACAATTGTAAGAAATGTGAACATTCTCAGGCACCTATAGTTTCAAAGCGTTTAAGAGAAGAGCTCACCAAAAAGGGTGGCAAGAGACAACATATATATAGCTCTGTGTCTTTGAGTCAAGAGTTCCCAGAGCCAAATATAAACTCCGCAGATCCTGTAGTGACGCCAACTAACCTTGGAGAACAACCTCCGCAAGGAGAGGAAATTCCAGGCAGTGTTCCTTTTAAATGTCACAATGAAGGTGGACTTTGTCAAATGCGTCAAAAATCATTACATCAAAGATTTCGAGTGCAGTCTCTAGAGGAAGCACAAACAGCACTTGCCAAAGTAATATTCTTTACTGGAAGTGCTTTGGTCATGATAGGCAGTAATCATGGGAAGACTGCTTGAAAGAAAATCGGTGAGTTTGGTCTAGGATTTTCAGCTCCTTCTTATCACACGATAAGAAATGTTTTCTTGGACAAATATTACATCGAAGTCAAAGAGCGTGTTGGCAAAATAATACTTGGGAATATTTTGCTTTTAGGATGTACGATTGTGAGTGATGGTTGGTCAAATATTCAGAGAAGACTGCTGATCAATGTAATGTTGGTTTGTCCAAGGAGAGAAACCTTTATAAAAGCGATTGATAGTTCTGGTGCAATTAAAAGTGGCAAATACATTTCTGAGGTCTTGATTAATATAATTAAAGAAATTGATGCTGAACATGTCGTTCAAGTAGTCATAGACAACGCAAAGAATTGTAAAAACGCCAGTAAATTAATAAAGAAGTGCTTTCCACACATTTTTGCCAATGGTTGTAATACGCACAGCTTGAACTTGGTGCTGAAAGATTGGTACACTAGTGAAGAAACCACATGGTTCGCCAAAATAATTGATACAGCACGTTAGGTTGTGAAATTTATCTTGAAATGACAAACAGTGCTCGATTTGTATAGGATGTGCATGTCAATGATGCTGAAACTCGATTCTGCACACACTTTTATACCTTGGAATCACTTCTCCATAATAAATGTGTTGTGATTGACACATTCAATTGTGCGGCCTTTGATGAATGGCAGCTTGAGCAGAAAGAAATAGTGAAAGATAAAATTACATGTCTATGTGGCAATGTAAACAAGGTTGCTTGGTGGAGGAGTGTAATGGATGCATACCATGTAATGATGGCCGTTATGTTCGCGATCCGCAATCTTGATCAAAGGGCGTCAAACTTGGGCAAAGTGTGGATGACATGGTGGTCAGTCCAACAGAGTCTTGAAAATCCTGAAGAGCTGAAAGAGTCTGTAGTAGAGAAGGAGTGGCAATAACCATTCTCTGGCAAACAACGGAAAATTTTGGCTAAGTATTTTCATGCAAGGTGGAAGAGTGCTCATAGTCCACTCCATAGCGTGGCTTACATGCTCGATCCAGAGTATTGGAATTTAGATCTGATGTCCAATACAGAGGTGGTAGGCAATTTCTATCACGTGGTCAACACGTTCTACTCCAATGTTCAGGACCGAATTGATTGCATCAAATAAATGAGTGCATTTAGAATAAAAGAAGGTCCTTTTGTGAATGATTTTGTACAGGTAATGGCAAAAGAGCAACCTGCATGGAAGTGGTGGATGATGAATGGTGGAGAGCATTACCCTCCCTTACGTCCCCTTGCAATGAAAGTACTCGCACAATGTGCAGCAAATTCAAGTTCAAAGAGAAACTGGAGTGTATGCAAGTATGTTCACAGCACTATTCGCAACAGACTATTAGCAGACAAAGCAGAGAAATTAGTGTATATGTATTGCAACAAAAAAGATAATGAATCACATCGAAAGTGTTGGCTACGAGGAGGAAATGCCAACCTGGCTGTATGATTGTCAAAACGAACATGAAGAAGATTTCAATGTTGGTGTATCTCAATGCACTGTAGATGAAATAGAAGAGAATTTGATAATAGATGTGGAGGTTGAATTACAAGGAGAACCACAACACTCACACTTAGAACCAGATAAAAACTCAATTGTTCAATATAGCTTGAGAGTAGAATGAGTAAATGTCAAAAACCATTGTAAAAGACCTTGTATTCAAATGTGTTTTGAGTAATTACAATGCTTCATATTCGCGATAATACATAGTTTATTGCGATATTACATAGTTTGTCGATCTCAATTGTGTTGCCCTGAAGCAGCATCTTGCTCATCAAACAGACTTCTAATTGTGCTAGGGTATCTGGCATGCTTGCTTGAATTTATATTCGTTTGCCATGCCAAATATAATATATATTCCTTGTGGAATATCTTGTGAACAGATTGCGCATCGACTACTGTTTTGCATCAAACGAATAAGACAAACTAAATGATAATAATGAACACATGTCAATGTATAGTACCCACTCCATCCATCAAAATTCTTGTAGCAAACTGGACATTGGGAAGATGAGAATGCATCTGAAGTAGACGAGGGGACCAACTCCGGATGCAAGACAAGGTGGCTGATGTGTGTCCCTTGTACAGGTCTTGGATTCACTCGCTGTGTCAGGTTTTGAACGTCCTGACTTAAGCGGTGAATGCTTTTCTCCATCCGGACTTGTGAGGGTTGCGGTGTCTAGGTTGCGGTGTCTATTTTTGCATCTTTCTCTGCCAATTGTGTCATGTAAATATCTTTCTCTCTCTTTAACTGTAGGTCGGTGCCTTCCACTATCAATGCCAGCTCATCTCGGGTGAAAGTGACACAACTCTCCCTTAAATCATGAGTGGCAAAAGTTGTCTCCTTTGATGAGAAGTCTAATGGTCTCTCTTGCACAAAGTGAACATATAACATTTTTGCAAAATATAGCGCACAATCTGCATTGTGCAGGGGATGGCCATAAACCTCCAAATAAATCCTCTCAGCGTTATCTTTGATACCATCATGGTTGCACTTTGAAACCTTCCACCTTCCTTTCTTGATCTCTGCGTCCTCACATGGCCATATTGTCTTGATCATGTCCTTTGTCACTTCTTTATTGATCTCTTTCCATTGCATATGGTTTGGATTTTCCCACTTTGAGAGTCGGCGAGCAATACGCGTCGCTTGTTGTGCCGATATGCCGTGTGTCAGAGAGTTCATGCACTGAAATGCATTAACAGCCGCTCGTTGTTGATCATCAGGCAGTGATTGGGTGCCAATATCTTGTTCTTGATCGGACATTTTCTCTTATAGCTGCAGTCAATAGATAGACAAATATTCAGTATCATTGGCAAATATATATTCTCACTCATTGGGACACTGCGCGAAATCCACTAAATCAAACCACAAAAAATGTGACTAACTGAACCACAAGGCAAATTTGAAATACTGACAGTTAAATGACAAATTTGAAATGACTAAAGATAATTGACTCAATTAGGTGAACCACTTCAAACCAGATAATACACTTCAAAAAAAAAAACACTGGACAAAACTTGTATATCATAGAAATGTTTAAATCGGATAAAATGATGGTGCAAGTTCAATAAGTGGACGTTGGACAGGTTTAGGGTCTGTCTTTAAATTTTCTTTGAAAAATATCAACATGTCAGAAGCATTCCTTCTTTGGTCCCGCTCTTTTAACTTCATCCAACAATCTACTTTAATTCGAATAGCCCTCATAACACCTTCGCCCGGGTGGTGAAAAACTTCTTCTGGAAAATAAAATTTTCTGGCTGCGCTCCAAAAATCTGCCAGCATGTCGAAGAGGTAGCCCAATGCATAAATGTCGCTCACTTTTGTGTATGCATCTGTGCACCGTGGATCGTATAGTTCGGGAGCAATCCACAGTCACTTAGCCATCTCGGCATTCCCTGCTCTCTGTGCATTCAAAATTGCTTCGTCTGACTGTGCACTTGGAGACAGATAAATATTTGCTACGCGCTTAGCAGATGTTCTCAGCATCATATCCCAATCAATGATGCTAACGTGGGGTTTATTGGCACGAGTAAATTCCAACATTACGTTGAACGGGTGCAGGTCACTGTGCACTATACCGGTCGAGTGGGCAGCCGCATCGCCGTCGATTAAGGCATGACAAATTGTCGGCATCTGCTCGATCACTGATTTGATCCGCACCATGTCTATCTCACTTACAGGGTTGTTTGCTACAGACAATGACCTCCAGCCGTGTTGTAGCCTGTGCATGTGTCGTCTGAACAATTTGTGACCGAATGGTAAGCGACACATCATGTCGCCCACAGTACTCCCATTGTAGTATGGGAATATTGTTATCCAAGGAGCTTCTGTAGTAAATCCAATGCACCTTTCAATGGAGGGGTGAAGCGTTTGCATTCCTTGCTCTGTCTGAAAGCTGTCAAATTTTGCCTCACTCCCTCCCTTGTAACATTTTCCCACATATGTAGTGTGGTCTGGAAAAAATGAGATGCCTTTGATGGTGTACAATGTGCACACACCGAAGGATTCTGCTCCAATTTTTATATCTTCTACCAAGGCTTCGTGAGGGATGCTGACAAGATGAGCGCACTTTGCATTCAAAGCAGTGCGCATGATTGTGTCGGTGCCGCTGGCATCGGATCAAGCTCCCAAAGCTGCTTGCACATCTTGGGCCATCTTCAATCTCTTGGGTAAGGCTGCTTGGTCCTGCGCTTTCACACGCTTCATCTTTACCTTCTGTTCTTCTCACAATTTATCATAGAGCTCTAATTTTGACATGTCGCAAGCAGGTGGGATATCTTCCTTTAAGTCTCTGCAACATACTTCATATTGCCCAACACTGTCCTGACCTTGTGGTGCGGCAAATTCTTGTATCCCAGCTGGACGCAACAACTCGTATTGGCCTTCAAGTCGCAACCTGCACTCTGTGTTCTCCCATATAGCGCTAGTGATGTCTTTGATGTAGACATCGCTTTCACTAATCTATTGTATGCGATCAGCTGCACATGATGAGATTGCCAAAATACATTCTTTACGAATGGCACGCATAATACATTTCTTTTGATCTGGCGTCATATTTACACTGGATAATACAAAAATAGCATATCAAATACAAATTCATGGTTGCGAATGACACTAACTCTCTCACACTATCTCAGGTAAACTCTTAACCACCACTTGAAGACTTTAACAAATGTGCAAGAAAATATTGATAAAAATTGAATATAATCTTCACTGAAAATTGCAATCTGTTACACGTGTAAAAAGCAGTTCAAACAAGTGGTTTATTCAGATCAAACAATACATGTTAACGATCTGGCACATTTCAGCATATATTGAATTTTTAACTTATATTTTTCTCCGTGCGCACATACTAATTCAAACAAAGCACACACCGACTTTAAAACTTCAAAAACATTTAAAACATTGGAAGTATACAAATTGGGATAGCAAATTGTGTTCACACACTTTTTTACATAGAATTTATGTAAATGTAGCAATCAAAAAGCGATGATAATTGATGCTCTTTAAAAAGATACAAAAGAATATTTAACATGCAAACTGTATGCATTTAGATCTTTTAGAGAGAATTTATGTAAATGAAGCATTAAAAATAGTAATAATGCTTGAGAGTCCTTTAAAAAGATTAAAAAAGAATATTAAACATGCAATTTGTGTGCAAATACTTTTTTACATGTAATTTATATAAATAGAACATTTAAAATAGCGATGATTGATGAAGTATTCTATATAAATGGAACATTTAAAATAGCGATGATTGATGAATAAAATATTCTTTTGAATATGATTAGCTAGTATATAATTTCAAATGGACAATTAAAAACAACAAAATTAAACAATTCATACATTTTTTTATGAAATACTCTTCATAGTCGCGTTACCGACCAAGTTTTTCATATACTTAATACTTAAAAAATTAATTTCACATACACATACAAATTATATGACATTCGTATTGCTAGGTTAACGACCTGAACGCCACATTTATACAAAAACATATGCTTCTAACAAAAGACACTCTATTAGCCGCGTTACCGATCGAGTGCCACTTGAATCTAAGGAAAAACAATGGCCTACATACGAACATCATATAGCCGCATTACCGATCGATGCCCATATGTTTTTTGGGAAAGGGGAAGGGAAGTTGACTTACCATAAGGATACTAGATTCGTCGTGTTACCGACGTAGTACCCAGACAGTAAGCGAATACTTACCACAAGGACACCATCTTCCCCGCCTCACCGAGGTGATGCCCCCGTGATAAGCATTGTTCCATAGAACAGCTTACCCACACTCTCCCATTGTGGGGTAAGGTACCTTATTACTGCCGCGCGCTACAAAAAAGGCACACTATCACACAACACATACCCGGATCGTGTGGTCAGGTACTCTATTGCGACGCAGAGCACGCTCCCACACAACCCCGTCTCTCCTCCCTCCTCTTGACGTACCTGCAAAGGTGGTCACAAGTGCTCTCTCTCTCTCTCTCTCTCTCTCTCTCTCTCTCTCTCTCTCTCTCTCTCTCTCTCTCTCTCTCTCTCTCTCTCTCTCTCTCTCTCTCTCTCTCTCTCTCTCTCTCTCTCTCTCTCTCTCTGAAGATGAAAGCAAGACGATAATACACCCAGCGGGCCCGATCGGGCCCGCGTATAAAAACGTTGACAGCTCGCCCGGATTTTCAGTATCCTCGGCGGGCCCATAGGGAAAATGATAAACCCCGGCGGGCCCGTCGAGGATACTGAAAAGCCCGGCGGGAATTTTGTGGGTTTGCAGGTCTCCATTAACCGGGTTCTGTGTGATCATGTTTACTGTGATCATGTAAATGTGTCAATAAGACCTTGTGATCACACAAAATTTGACGTAATTACGTAAATATTAAATCCCTGCATGCCGCTATCCCTTCTCTGCATACAAGCGGCCTCATCCTTTGTAGCCGACCTCTGTAGTTCCTTCAACCATGCCCTCCACACTTTGGCTTGCCCCAAGTAACCCCATTGGCGGCTCCCTTCTGCAGCAGCGCCCTGGTTTTCTGCTCTCAGCCTTGCTCATGGTTAGCTTCTTCAACCCCTACACAGCGCGCAGGTCCACCACCCCACTTGTGCTCTTGACGGCCCCGTAATACCGCATCCTACCTGGTCTTCTGACCTGCTCTTTCATGCAGTCGACAACCCGATATCTGCTACCCCTCCACCTAGCCGCCATGCTCTCCCTCTCATGTAGCCATGTCCGTGCATCATTAACTGCGGTGACAAATGTAATAATATACATGGTTCAAAAAGACGTATAAAATCCGTCTCATGATACATAAGCTATGAGAAACCCTAAACTAATGCTCTAAACTGACGTCGTCTAGTCAGACGTCTCATCGCGTCCAAGCGGCGTATCTGTCGGATTCTGCAAAAAAAGACAATAAGACAGCTTTCAGTAAGTATAAACATATAACGACATTTATAAAACAATACAAAAAATAGAAAAGAGTAAACCCTAATACTAACCATGCCGCCGCGAGAACTGAGAATGTCCATCAGGGCGTTTAAGCCCTTCCTGCCTGCGTACTCGCGCTCGTACGGTGTGGGATCACGTCCTATCATCGACCACTGTCAAAACATACAAAGAATTCATTATGTTAGAATTAAAAAACTCATAAACCCTAAACTATCGAACATGAAGAGCAATGCGAAAACACTTACAAAATCGGCCTCAAATGATGCCCATACACCGCTCCCCAAGTGGTGCGAGCTCCCTGCCTCTACTCGCGCTCTGACTGCATCCTTTTGTTGCTTCCACTTGTCGCGATTCTCGCGCGTATGGGGGTTTGTAGTATTCGTGCATTCGAATCTTCATCAGGTCTTCATTGAAGCGCTGATCCCGTGTTGGAACGGAAAACTCATCATGAAGTATGCTGATGACTCTGTTTTTTAAATCACTTGGTACTTCACTCCATTTGTTTAGTATGTAGTGTCTAAACAGCTGAGAGCAAAGACCACGCATGCGCGAGATCACCTTCTTGCCGTCATCACCCATAATGATGCCGCCGCTGAAGTCGACGGAGTAAGGCAAGCCCTCTGGCCGGTGACGCGTGAACCTGGGTGTCCCGGCAGGGGTCTCTAGCGGCGTGTCGATGGGGGTACGGACGTCAGGTGTCTCCACCGGCGTCTGGGCCCCGAAGCGAGGAGTGTCGAGTGGGGTGGCTCCTGGCGGAGTAGGTAGAGGTGTGTAGCTGCTAGGAACAGTCAACCGTGCAAAACCTGGCGTAGATGGCGATGCTGTGGCTGGTGTGGGGGTGGGCAAAGAAGGGGAGGGTAAAGAGCCTCGTCGAACACGAGGCGATGTGGAGGCATCGGTGGCGGAATCCCCACAACAACCGCCACCGCCAACACTAGAGCGCCGGTGTCTAGACGAGTGTGAAGCTCGTCTCGTCGACGCCAAAGCTTCGGAGCGCGCCGAATGCTCCGAAAGAGAGGGAGATGCGGATGGAGTAGGAACGCGCGATGATGCGCCTGAGCGATGACGCTCCACGTACCACTGTCTCTGCTGCGGTGACAAAGAAGAAAGAAACTCCTCATCATCCATACCTGCATTAAACACATGAATATTTAAACTTAATATTGAATGAATAGAGTAGACAATGACGCAAAGACCATTAAATACAATGACGTAATGACGCATATAAATACAATGACGCAATGAATTGAGTGATAGAAGAGGCAAGTCGAAAACTCAGAATTTTCAATCAAAAGATGTGAGCGCGAGTAGAAAAGAGCGTTATACACCATGGAAGGTACTTAGAGAGCCAGAGCTTTTACAACACGAAGCAAAATTGTTCAAATACAATATTTGTGGCTTTAAGACATCTCTCTCTCATCCTCGCATAACTCAGCATAACTTCCTATATCTATACAGAGCTCTCCGTTTAAAGACATATCCTCTGTTTCATTTTGTAGCTCCTCTGCATGCACCCCATATAGAGTAGTAGCATCTTGATTCTCGTCTGGCACCACTGCAGCGGCTTCTGATTGAGCATCTTCTCTGATCTCCTCCATTGATGCCGTTGTGATTGGTACATGGTAGCCTTCATACGTCCTTGCACTACGAGTCATAGGGGCTACCTCTATGACGTACCACCACTCTGGCTCCCAAAGTATCTTTCTTGCCGGTCAGATGGTCCCATAGTAGATTATCCACATTCTTGAATATGTGCATTGGATCGAGCAAGTGATTGATCATGAGTCGGGGCCAGTATGGTAACTCGTACCATAGAGATAGTCTCTTCATCCCTGGAGGCAATCCGTCATCGCACATCTCCTTCTGCTCTAACCATGCTTGTGCAGACATCCTTGGTGGCTCTCTTCCCAAAAAGCCGTCGCGTAACACATGATTCTCTGGAAGATACGCTTGATGACCTTCGTAGATTTGCTTCTTCAGTGAGGGCGCCCTACGTGCATTCAGTCTAGGTCCACATGTGACACATGCTCTGTATCCGCTTGTTTGAAGCCATGCATGTATACACATGATAATAGATCAACTATGGGAAAAAACAAGATTTACAGTGTCTGAGTGAGGAGTGTCAATAGATCACCTGAGCATTCTGTTAGCCCGGGATAGTCATGCATGGTCCACATTAGAATGTCTCTGATCAAAGCATTCCGTCGTCCTGTGTGTCGGCTCATATCCACCACCTCTATGCCAATCCACAATTGTTGTAGCTCTTCCAATAGTGGACGAAGATACACATCCATATTCCCCACTTTATATCGCCCTGGCACAATCAAGCTTAGCCATAGGTGCCCCTTCTTCGTAGTCAACCACGGGGGAATGTTGTAGTTGACGATGACAACGGGCCATACACTGTAAGATGTTGATCTTTGACCAAATGGATTTACGCCATCCATAGCCAGGCCTAAGCGCAAATTTCGAGCTTCCTTGGCAAAATCCGACCATGTTCCATCTATATGTTTCCAGGCTGCGCAATCTGCAGGAATTCGTATCACACCATCCAAAGATTTATTCTCCTCATGCCATGATGCTAGGGCGGCCATGGACTTACATTCGAAGAAATGCTTGATGCGAGGAAGCAGAGGAAAATGTCGCAAAACCTTTTGTGGAATTTTTGTCCCGTGGAGATCTACTCGATATCTTTCGGATTCACATTTCGGACACTTCTCCATGTCTATGTATTCCCCTCTGAAAAGAATGCAGTCATTAGGACAAGCGTGGATAGAATTGTAATCCATCCCCAAGTTTCGCAAAATCTTTCTTGCTTCATCTCGAGAATCTGGCATCACATTGTCAGCTGGTAGTATGTGCTCTTTAAGCAATCTACACAACATAAAAATACGATACAGTCGTGTAAAAATCTATCAGATCATTATACATTTAGAGTTTTATTAAAGTAAACTAATTGTAATAGATCACCTAAAAAGCGCTGTGACGCTAGTGTCACTCCATCCAAACTTTGCCTGCATGTTGAGAAGAACCAGGAGTGCTTTCAATCTAAACATACGTGCTCCATTATACAATGGCGTATCGGCTTCACTTTTCATATCATCATAGATAAGCCTTTCTGAATCCATGATCGTCTCGATCATTTCATCAATCTCGGGCTCAAACATTGCCTCGTTGGGAATGTGCTCTGCATGATCATCCCCCGAGCTGTCAGAGGCTACATCTTGTGGCCTCACATATGCTGCTTGACCAAAGTGCCTGCGAACACGTCTATTGGGTTGCAAGATTGCTGCTTGTTGGCCAGCGTCAGAGTCCGACGAGTTATAATTGGCAACAACTCGATCTATAATAGACGGATCGAACTCGCCAAATTCGCAAACGTGCTGCAAAGAAACACGTCTTGTCCGTCGCACAGCATGCTTGCATTGATTACAAGGACATAAGACCCTCGTTGAGAGATAGGTGTTTCGGTTGGACGGTCCCACATCCTCGTCACTACTCATAATGAGGATAAAAATCTTATAACCTGGACAACAAATTCAATATTCTATTGGAATTCTTCGTCTTATCTCTCTCTCTCTCTCTCTCTCTCTCTCTCTCTCTCTCTCTCTCTCTCTCTCTCTCTCTCTCTCTCTCTCTCTCTCTCTCTCTCTCTCTACCTCACATTCTCTAGTCATGTCCAATCCCCGCACACCTCGGTCTAGAGGTGCACGGAGATCAGAACCACCGGGTTATAATCTCGTCTTTATTGGTCAATACCTATATTTGTGGGTACAAGAAATCTACAGACCCACGTCTACATGATACTGCATGTAGTGAACAAAACCCCTTTGCCTCTTCTCTAGCTGTAGCACTTCACAGCATCTTAACATCTTTTCATAGTAGATCTTTTCACTGTTCGTCTAACTCTAAACCCTAAACCGTAAGTAATTCTTGCGTGGACTCGATCTAACGTAAATAAGCGTAAATCTAAATAAACGTAAATCTAACTAAAAATAAACCTAAATCTAATTTAACGTAAGTCTACATCTAACCTAATCTTTAACGTCTTTTGGGATAGTTTCCTACGACGTTAAAACTCTCTTCTTCTTGTGTGTGTGTGTGTGTGTGTGTGTGTGTGGGTAAACCTAAGTCTAATCTAATATAACATAAATCTAAATCTAACGTAAATTATGTTATATTAAAAACAAAGAACTAAACTAACGGGGATTATAAGAACCTTAAAATTGATTTAACACATAATTTTTCACATAACTCGGCAAGAGTTGGCATTCTCATCACTAAAGATGGGAGAGTTAACTTCCGGCGGTGACGCTGCCTCATCTTCATCCACATCTGACGACAGCAATTGGCCCTTTAGACCGTTCTTGCTCTTGTTACTAACTTTGAAGTTGCTGTTGAATGACTAGAGGTTGTCTAGATGGTCATTGTGTCGGGGATGTAGTGACTCTTGCCGCCCTGAAGATCCACTTTCTTCCCTATCTTCTGAAGACATTTCACCAGTACTTTTGGATCGACGGAGCCCACCATGAGTGAAGGCAGCAATACCCTATATTCCATTGAGGGCTTTCTTCACCCGCTTCATGCAGGCATCGCAGTCTATGGAGACCTAAATCTAATCTAATATAACGTAAATCTAAATCTAGCGTAAATAAACGTAAATCTAATTAAAAATAAACCTAAATCTAATCTAATTTAACTTAAATAAACCTAAATCTAATTTAACGTAAGTCTACATCTAACCTAATCTTTAACGTCTTTTAGGATAGTTTCCTACGACGTTATAACTCTCTTCTTCTTGTGTGTGTGCGCGTGTGTGGATGTGTGTGCCAATAAAAAGAGATAAATGGTATAACCTTTCTATCACCCATGCCAAGTATGATAGATTGGTTATGCCATTTCCCTCTTGAATAATAGGTCTTGAGTTCAACTCCTCGTCGGCTAGATCTTTAGGTATTTTAATTTTAATTAGTTTCCTACGACGTTAAATTAGTTTCTCTCTCTTTCTCTCTCAATGTGTGTGCGTTTTTTTGTTTATGCATGTTTTCTCTCTCTTTTCCTCTCTCAATGTGTGCGTTTTTTTTTTATGGATGTTCTCTCTCTCTTTTCCTCTCTCAATGTGTGCGTTTTTTGTTTATGCATGCTCTCTCTCTCTTTTCCTCTCTCAATGTGTGTGTGCATTCTTTGTTTATGTATGTGTGTGTGCGTTTTTGTTTATATTTGTACTCTCCCTCTCTCTCTCTCTCTCTCTCTCTCTCTCTCTCTCTCAAAAACACTATGTGTATGTGTGTGTGTGTGTGTGTGTGTGTGTGTGTGTGTGTGTGAGAGAGAGAGAGAGAGGGAGAGAAAGAGGGGAAGGGAACATGAGAGTGAGGAGAGGGAAGGAGCATACCTGGCTCTCCTTCCTCTCCTCTCGTGTGTGTGTGTGTGTGTGTGTGTGTGTGTGTGTGTGTGTGTGTGTGTGTGTGTGTGTGTGTGTGTGTGTGTGGAGAAGAAAGAGAGAGAGAGAGAGAGAGGGAAAGCATTACCTGCTCTTGCTTGACGGCGCCGAAAAACTCAGATCTGAGATCTGAGTTTTTGGGCGCTCTCTGTTATTTTTTTAGCCCAGTCGGCGTCGCTATGAGCGTCGCAAATTTACTTGTAAATTTGCGACGCTCATAGCGACGCTGGGAATTTTTTTTTGAGCGTCGCTGTGTGAGCGTCGCTAATATGAATAGCCTCTTGTAGTGTTTGTCTTGCCATGCAAACCTGGGCGCCTTGATATTTACCAATAATGGCGGCCGCACCAAACATTGGCCACCTCGACCCGATGCAATCGCGATAGATGACCACATTCAAGCTTTAATTTGAAATGAACCTCCAAAAAAACCCCGAGTGACAAGCCCAATAACCGAGTCATAGAATAAACGGAGATCATACTTCATGTACCTGCAAACATCTCGACTATTAGAGACCAAAAATCACCGCTTGACCTGTTAATTGCCACATCTGGTATACACATCACTGTGAGACATGCTCCAAAATGCATCTGAGTCCTGCCAAGTCCGATATCATCATCGAGCCTAATGTTGTGCACTTGCTGCTGGCTTCTCCCTGTGTCGACACAAATTGGGTGCACCATCATTGCCCACCCCCTCGTTGAGCATTCATGCTCAACCATAGCATTATTTAGATAAGAGATGATTGCATATTAGAAAACTGATACTTAGTATGTACATAGGCAGTAGATAGAGAGAGAGAGATTTTATATGCCTGTAGAATCCCCCGGATCAAATGGAAAGCCTCGAGCTTTCCCAAGCGCAGTGTAGGCCCCTCCTGGGTCAAACTAATGGTTTTGAGCATTACCACCCGTCTGTAAAACATATGCATACTATCCCCGCTTTGCACCTGTAAATCTGTAAGCCAACCATGCATGTAATTGTCCGCACCATAAACCTTGAACAACCTGGATCCACAAGCCTTCCTGGTACACAAAATGAGTCTGTTCACCCATCTCCGAAGCATCTGCACCATACATCATTATGCTCTTACCTGTTAGAGGGTTCTCTATACCATAATCTGCATTCAAAAAGCGTTGCAAACAGTGCAATACTACTTTTGAAGCAACCGTTAGAAACATGACCACCAACAGTATGACACAAACCTTTGGCAACTTGTCTTCCAATGGTGCTTCTGAAGAACCAAGCCTACCTGCTTCTCAAGCATACCGTTTGTTGTAGGTCCTTCAAATGACATACACCACATACTTGACTCACCATGAAAATCTTTATCTACCATAGCCTTTGATGCTTCATCTTCAACCACTTCATGCGAGAGCAAATTGGATTGCTCAACCCCTGTTGCCTGCTCTGCAAGGACTTCTTCTACGACCACATCATCTGCTAAGCGAGAAAGAAAGCCATGATATATTACCTCGTTCTCTGGTATGTTGACATCATCCACACCTTCTGGAATGCACTGCCCCTCTTCAACACAATCGGTAGGGCAAGGTTGCCCAACCTCCTGGCTAGCTTCTTCTTGCACATCTTCGACCATCGCTTTGCCAACAACTTCAAGCTTTTCCTATGAGCTTTTCACATCTTCACTTGCTTCTTCATGCATACACACTTCGGCTAGGACCTCATCCTTGCTAATCGGGCTAACACGCTCTTGTACAACAGCATAACAAATCGGCGGCACAAATTGAAAGGAAAGGCCAAAATGGCTTACCAATGGCAAAGCATCTACCTCTTTGACGCTTGATCTTTCTTTTGACACATGATGAAGGTCTGTTGTCGAGCTATACCCATAAACTGCAGGCTTCAACAAGCCCATCTACAGCTTCCTCTTTGCTTTCCTGCTCTTTACCTTCGTCAAGCAAACCATTTGCCCTTAGTCCTCTGCACCACCACACTCGACCTTCTCCTTGATTCGCGGATGCAAGCAGGCTCGAAACTACTCTTGGTTGAAATGATCTCCATTTCGCATACATATAACAGCAGCTAGTCTCTCCCAAATAGTCAAATTTCTCAAAAAACAAAGCAAAATCTTCACTTACATCTTGCTTAAGCTTGCTCAATTGTTCACCCAAGTCCGATGGAGAAACACGCTTCTCAAAAGCTTCAACAAACCGCTTGCAAATCACGCTCAGCGACTGCCAATCTGCAACCTTCAATCCTTCAAACCAGGCTTTGTCTTGTCCTTGTAGAACCAATGGTAGTGCCTTCAATTTGGCTTCATCTCCACAAATTCTGATCTGCAATAGGTATAGCTCCAAATCAAAAAACCAATCTGCAGCCTCTTCTTCTCCAGCAAGAACCAATTCGATATCATGCATCATCTTCAGGCTTTAAAACTTCACCGAGGAGCAATCAGTAGATCCTCGGTGGGGGCACCACTGATGGAAAGGGGGAAGGGGGAACACACTTAGCACACAATCTAGCTGCATCTCTATAGCCCATGATAAATTCCACACCCCTAACCACTCAAGAACACAATCCAGACAACACACTAGCACAGGCCAGACACCTCTTGCACACAATTCAACTCACACATCTGGTACACAAGCAATTGATAACACCATCCCAGATCCCTACCTGCTTCACACAATTCCACCATCCAGATCCTCTCTCCCTTTCTCTCTCTCACACATACACGGTTCGGGGGCACATTGCCAATACACGCCGGCACCACACACACTAGAGACGAGACAAGACGAGAAGGACTAAGTGGACATAAACGGCACAAAAAACAATCTGGCAATGATGGCTATCCCTGCTTTAAAAAAATCTCAATACACAATCTTTGGCCCTTTTTGCTACATGTTGAGCACCCACCTCTCCTCTTTACTGATACATGACCCAAGCGGCTTTCAAAGCGTGAGATGAAGCCCTCGTTGGCTTCTCTTTGACATACACCCCCCTTTCGGCCCAAGTCCGCTACTGCCCTTGGCAGCCCATCCCCTTGAGCTGTTGATCCAGCCCCTATTACCTCATTGCCGGTGGCCCCTTCTACATGTCGCTATCCCTTCTCTGCATACAAGCGGCCTCATCCTTTGTAGCCGGCCTCTGTAGTGCCTTCAGCCGTGCCCTCCACACTTTGGCTTGCCCCAAGTCACCCCGTTGGCGGCTCCCTTCTGCAGCAGCCCGCCTGCTTTTTTGCTCTCGGCCCTGCTCATGGTTAGCTTCTTCAACCCCTACACAGTGAGCAGGTCCACCACCCCACTTGTGCTCTTGACGGCCCCGTAATACCGCATCCTGCCTGGCCTTCCAACCTGCTCTTTCATGCAGTCGGCAACCCACTATCTGCTACCCCTCCACCTGGCCGCCATGCTCTCACTCTCATGCAGCCCTGTCCGTGCATCAACTCCACCTCCCTTGCAACAGGTTGCGCTGGCTTATGCAAACTGCCGTGCCACTGGTCCTCCCAACCGTCTCCCCATGCAAATACGACTAGCGTCTGCATCTCCCAGTTTACAGTAGCGCTTTTTTTCAGTTTATTTTCCAGCTTCAACTTTACCATTCAAAAAAATCCCAGCTTGGTCTGGTTTCACATGCTCGTAAACTGGCCACGCCGGATCCCTTCCTATCATTAGCATGACGATCTTCTTACCAGTGCTAAAAAAACTCAGTTTTCTTCCACTTCCAATTTTGTCTTGCCATGCAAACCCGGGCGCCTTGATATTTACCAATAATGGCGGCCGCACCAAACATTGGCCACCTCGAACCCAATGCAATCGCGATAGATGACCACATTCAAGCTTTAATTTGAAATGAACCTCCAAAAAAACCCCGAGTGACAAGCCCAATAACCGAGTCATAGAATAAACGAAGACCATACTTCATGTACCTACAAGCATCTCGACTATTAGAGACCAAAAATCATCGCTTGACCTGTTAATTGCCACATCTGGTATACACATCACTATGAGACCTGCTCCAAAATGCATCTGAGTCCTGTCAAAGTCCGATACCATCATCCAACCTAATGTCGTGCACTTGTTGCTGGCTTCTCTCTTCTCCCTGTGTCCACACAAATTGGGTGTACCAATGTCATAATATTACAAAACCAACCAAAATAACATTTAAGGTAAGTCTCAATCATCATTGAAAACATTGAAAATATGGTAACCCTACACTTCTCTTAGGCTTCCTTTAGAATTTTAGAAAGCCAAAAACTCTTCCATGTCCCCTGCCCCTCAGCCTTCCTCCCTCACGTAGCATGTTCTTCCACTACGTCCGATACCTTGATTTCCTTTTCAGTATAAAACCCACTTACTCTTTTCAAAAGAATCCTTAGGCACATCATTTTTCCTATTTTCTAGATATGAGTCCAAGGGATCCACTTACAATTGTGAGTTTTGCGTTGTTGTTTTGGGGGGGGGGGGGGGGGGATTGCAGAAAATAAAAAGCTATCTAACAATTGAAAATCAAGAAAGAGAGAGAGAGCCTTTTGTTTATAAGTATATGTTCACCTTTAGAATTTTAGAGTTTCCAATAATAGAATATTTGTGTACTTGTGTTTCCTGCTATTTTAAACCTGTTGGGCTCCTTGGTTTTGTGGGGTTGGTAGCTTGCTCCCGTGCCTTAGGAGCAAGAAGGCTTGAAGGAGGAGGGTTGGGTGGGGATGGTTATGCATCAGAGGGGTGTTTTGGTGCAACATGTAGGTAGCCTTAGGGTTGTGGGTAGGGATCGACCCCAAGTGGGGGCCCCCGATTCCCCGCCCTCTATGCCATGTCAGAATGAAGAGGTGGAGGGTGCCCCACCCACTCCATGTGGGTATCAAGGTGCTTACTTGGGTTGGTCTATTGTAGATTGGCAACATCCCAAGTAGGGGTAGGACCAGGTTTGTTGGCAATGGAGAGGCCCTCCTCCATGACCTGTGGTTTCACTGGTTTGCTGGCTTTTGGAGGATTTATTTGGATGTTGCATGGCTCACCCAAATAGCTTGTGTTTGCCGATCCTTTTTTCTCCTCTTTGACATGCTCATGTGATTGTTGATCTTCTTTTTGTCTTGTCTCTCCCAATTGGGGGTACACTCCCTAACAGGGCCTAAAATTGACACATGTTTTTCTTGTCAAGGGCTATTTTACCTAAAATTGACACATGTTTTTCTTGTCAAGGGCTATTTTACCTGTCAAAAAAGGTGCTTCAAAAAAACCTCCTGTCATTTGACATACTAGAATCTTGAAATTGCTTGTCATTTTTCGTGTTTATACCCTTAAATTTACGTTAAATATGGCAAATTATGTAAGTTGATCGCAGTACGCAGAGCATATGAAAAGGAGCTTGGAAAATTGCATATCAAAAGAAATTCCTCCTATGCCTGTCAATTTTAGGCCTTGCTCCCTAGTCGTAGTTGGGTTCGTGTCATGGCAACGATTGTGGCGGTGGCAATTAGGACATATAGGTGGTGATGAATTTTAAAGACTTCCCCCTTTTGCAAATGTAAGATCCAATATATTCGGTCATATTTTGTCTCTAGGCTTTAGTTCATTGTCATGTATGGTACCTTGATGCCCTGGCTTGAGATGTTGAAGCAAGGTTTTCTTGTAGTTGTTTCTGGTAATTTATCTAATTTTACTCACAGTTGTGAGTATGGATAAAAAAAAGAAAAATACTTTTTCCATATTCACTCTTTCTTTTCTTTCTTAGCATTTTCTTCTTCGTGTAGAGTTTCCACTATGTACATATGCACTAAAATTATTTGCTGCCAACTGTAGAAAATCATGTACTTGTGTAGAGTTTCCACTATGTACCTATGTACTAAAAATTATTTGCTCCCAACTGTAGAAAATCATGCACATCTCAAAAAAGTCATTGGCAACTTGCCTTTGTGGGCAAATCCCAGCGGGTTATTTGTTTCCTATGTGTGGTGTTGTTTGCGGACACAATGGCCCGCTCTTTTTCACTTGAGAGACCTTTCAAAATTGTTTGTGTATGCACGAGAGAGAGAGAGAGAGAGAGAGAGAGAGAGAGAGAGAGAGAGAGAGAGAGCATTCTCACCGCTCTTTTTAGTGCATTGCCCATGTCTCCTCCGGTTGTCTCTCTTACACACCAGCACATACTCGGGCTGCTCAGGCTCGCTTCAATCTTTCTCTCTCTCTGCAAAGGCAAACCTACAATTTCTTTCTTGTGTCCATGTTTGCAAGCCAGCATATCTCTCTCTCTCTCTCTCTCTCTCTCTCTCTCTCTCTCATATGTCAAAAAAATAAAAAAACTTTCAAAACATCTAAAATGCAAAAGTAAAGGGTTGAATTGTAGGAAATAAAAAGCCTTCTGACAATAATGAAAAGTCAAAAGGCTTTCTATTCTATGTCTACAACAAGGTAGCCTTTTGTGCATAGGCACAGGCATATATTCACCTTGAGAAGTTTACAGTTTTCACACTCATTCTTTCTTTTCTTTCCTAGCATTTTCTTCTTTTCTTTTAAAGTTTCCAATGCGTACCTATGTATTGAATTCATTTATTTTATCTTAATTGTTTCGTGTGTGTGTGTGTGTGTGTGTGTGTGTGTGTGTGTGTGTGAGAGAGAGAGAGAGAGAGAGAGAGAGAGAAAAGTAAGTGCTCCAACTTCAAAAAATTATGGGCCAACTTGCCTTCATGAACAAATCACGGAGGACTTTTTTCTTTCTATGTGTGGTGCTTTCTTTTGATGCTATGGCTTGGCGTTTTCACTTGAGAGAGCTATCTGTGTGTGTGTGTGTGTGTGTGTATACGCGCGCACGCATGCATGCGAGAGAGAGAGAGAGAGAGAGAGAGAGAGAGAGAGAGCTCTCATCACTTTTGCCAATGCATTCCTTGCTTCCCCTCTAATTGCCTCTCTTACACATTGACACATACTCATGCTCGTGATTCCTACAATCTCTCTCCTTTTGCAAATGTATGTCTATAGCTTCTTTTTTGTGTCCATGTTAGGATAGCCTACCAATTCTCTCTCTCTCTCTCTCTCTCTCTCTCTCTCTCAAGGCATGCCAAGGACTCCCCAATTGACAAGAGGAGAGATGACCTTACTTGGAATAGAAAAATACCTTGCTTATGATAAAATTGCCCTTCAAAATTTAACTTCCTCCTGAGAGAATTAGGTAATAACTTAATTATATCACTAAAAATATTACACATGCATACTTTATAGAGAGGAGGAAAAAAGAGTCTATTTTTTCATTTAACTTGAATGCATAATCAAGAAAAATTTGTGAGCCTTTCATGAGAGCATTTCATTTTGGAGAAATTATAATGCTTCTTTTGAATTATAATTTTAGTTCACAAAAAATTTCCAAAACTTAATTGTCTTTGATTTATGGCATTTATCTCTATTAAGTAATTTAGATAATTGAATAAGAGTAACACAAAAGTCAACAAGAAAACTTTGTGGAATTTAGTAGTCACCATTCATCTCATGGATAGTATTTAGATAAGTATGATCTCCAGGCACCTATGGATAAAGAGAGTGCTTTTTACTCTCTCTATGTCATATTAGCCTGGTACTCTAAAGAACTTGAAATAAAGAAACTTAAAATAACATCGGAGGTAGTGATTAGTAACGATGTTAGTTAACAATCAAGAAAAATTAATAATTTTTTCTTCACAGTAAGTGAAAAGCTTTCTTCTAGAAACATGAGAGCTTAAGAATGAATTAACTTAGAGTAAAAGGAACCACCAATTCTTTAAGATGTACAGTAGCATGACGATGACGAACAAACCTTACCTTGGTGTGTGATGGTAGAGTCTTCTCCTCGCTTTGACAATTATTGGAGAAGCTTAGTGACATAGTCTTCTCTCGCCCACTTTGCTTTCCCTTGAAGACCACCAATTAATGAGACAAAGGAATGAGAAGGGAAATTCAATCTATGGAAGCTTGAGGGTTAGGAGAGAGGAAAGTAGGAGTGTATGAGAAGAATAAGGTCAAGTTATGGTAGGCTTGATAAGAAGTTTGGCAATGGCTTCTTTTTGAGAGGGGTGTGTTTGAAAGAGGCTTAGCTATGGCTTTCCCAAGCTTACTCCCAAGTTTACACCTTGAAAATTAAAAGAGAGAGTAAAAATGAGAAGAGAAGCCCTTTCTTTATGCACATTTTAAATAAATACCTTCACTTATTTTGATAGTTTATCTTCCTTATCGATAAGTTCTTTTACTTATCTTGCTTTTTAAAACTTCATTAAAGAAGGTTACTTCCTCACCTTATCTTTATTTTCTCTTTCTTTTTCTTATGCTAATTTTCTTCAAAAAAAAAAACTAATTTCTCATGCGTTGGTTATGCCCATGTCTCCATGGTGTAAACCGAAAGCGTCTCGTGATTAATAGCTTGGCTATAGCTCAAATTTACTCGAATTTTTTCTTCAATTATTATTACTTTTTTTTTTGAGTCGATGGTTGTTGTTAGTCATGAGTAAGGGTTAGGAAAAGGCCCTTACAAACTCTCCAACAAAAAGAAAGAGTTTTCATCGGGTTAAAACAATAAAGAAAGGTGGTAGATCTTCAACCGCAAGTTACACTAACTTTTAGGTAACACTAATTCAATCTTTGCTACCTAGCTCATCTATAAAGCAAAATCTATCCTCGTCTCTTACAGTAATCTTACCCCCATCTTTCTCTTCTGTTTCCATCTCCTTGTCAAGGACTTCTTAGGATTATCTCCTTTAATCCTTTAGGGTGTCTCTTTGCTCATTTTCGTTACCTTATTGTATGGATCGGTGGCAGGAGCTCCTTTTATCTGTGGCCATTTTTTATCTTCAACAAAGAAAGTGAATATGTAAGGAGAAATTTTGTGGAGCGATATGAGTATATGCTCTTCCCTCACTGGGGAACTTCAGTCACACAAACGAAATGGTGGACGTTTCGAGGCATAACAAGGATGACACTTTGGGGTCAGGATCACTTTTGCAATAATATTCGCTTGGTTATGGTTATCAAAGCTATAGGTTTGGGCCCTTGATATTACTGTGTGCTCAATAAATGTCTCATGGGTTATCTAAGCGAGTCTTTTTGCTTGCACAGTCCCTCGTTCACCACAATATATGCTTTTATCCGCATTTTGGCATGTCCCTTAGAGGTCCTTTTGGCATTTCACCTCATGCCAATGAGGCGGCAGTTACGATAACACATCACATTATTCCAATAAATGAGTTACCTAATATATGTCCTGCTTATGATAGTTGCTTTTGTGATCATGTGATTGATGGGCTTATTGACTTAAAAAATATATTTTTGTTGTATCTCTTAAAAGTTCATTGTATATTAAGATGATATTAAGATCTTGGTTCTTGACTTGAGTCCTTCTTTCTCTGATTCCACTTGACAGATATACTTAAATTTGTTCTTAGCTTCATATGTCTGTTATTTTGCAGAAATCCCTGAGAGAATTATAAACGTAACTAAATTTATTTATATATTTATTTTGCAATTTCATATAACAACCCGAGCTACAAGATTTAAAGGATAACACTAAGTTATTACTTACCAAAAATAGTTATATTACAAAAGGTTGCATTACTTGAGTAACACAAAACACAACAAGACAAAGCTTGTATTCATTGATTACATGTGCTAGGAAAGATTAATAGGATCACAAAAAGGAAAAAACACATTACAAAAGGTGACGAAACTAAGAAAGAAGACGTTCCTAGTCCTCCTAGGAAGCATCTTCAGTGGGATAGCCATTCCACTAGACCAAAATCTCTCAAATTGTCTTGTGTAGTAGCTTCGGCTCCTTCATGTCTAAAATTTGCTCTAGCTCCATCCTCATACTCTTCCTTAGTCTTGAGAATGGGGAATTGTTTATTTTGGCCACTAGGGTCTAAGGCAGCATAAACATTGGCTTGTTCATCTAACTCATCCTTTACTGAAATGAAGTTTATTGTTGTTGTTGATCTAGGTAGATTGACGGTCGGCCCTTGAGAATGAAAATGAGTTGTAGGAGGATTTCTCTCTTGGGTTGGGTTTCTTCCTCTAGTTCTAAGGTTTTTGAATTTCTCCCCTTGATTGGAACAATTTTGAAAGTTAACAGGGGTAACCAGAAGATTGGGGATATTTCCTTGTGGGCATTTGACCTTCTTATGGTCAAATTCTAGGCATTTATAACACTGAATTTTCCTCCACTTTGAGTGAATGGAAGAGCATCCACATGAAAAAAATGTGGTGGAGATTGAGGTTGGATAGCTGGCTTCAGCATAAATGGTACTTTGGGTACTCTAGAGGGTGGATTGGGGTAAGAAGGGAGTTCATGCTTCCTACTCATTGTAGTACCTCCCTTAAAAATAGTCTTATGCTTTGACTTGGCCCGGATTAGAGCGTCTGCAAGTGAGGCAGGTTGAAGGGACTCTAGTTTGGAAGCCAAATCTTCTACCAGTCCAAGAATGAAGCGAATTAGCTTTTTTTTCTCTGTCATGAGAGAAGTATATTGTGAAATTCGGACAAACTCCTCTAGTGAAGTAATCATCCATTTGAATTATCCATTCTTCTAGTTGAGTAGGCACATCATCGCCCGTGCCTAAAAATGGACGTGGCTGCATAGATTTGAGCAAGGTCTTAAGATTCTTATCACGCCCAAAATCCTCTAGAGCGCTACAGCAAGCGGCATCTAGTTTGGTACACGGATAATTTGAGGTGTCGGTGATGCTCGTTCATCAAGAAGCACAGAATTTGAAGTGTTAGCTACAGGTGAGTCCCAAGCAACTCTATCTCTTGGGAGTTTATGTGGCATATTGTATGGCTGTGTTAAAAAAATCCACTTCCTCTTAGTGATAGGTTCATAAATCTTATAAATACACAAGGGTAGATTTAAACCTCTTTAAAAGTCAGACATTTCAAAAGATGGATTATCTTTATCACGTCCAAAAACTACATTTGGGAAAATAATTAACAATCAAGAAAGGCACTTCTTTAGCATTGTGTAAATGCTAAGTTCTTCAATTTCATGCTTTTGAGAAGACTGCCCTGAGAACCCTAGGGCTAATAGTAAAGAAAATACAATAGTATTAACTTGAATAAAATCTGACAAGAAGAGCTTTTGTCATTTCTTTTTGGGAATATATCTTGATATCTTTCAGATTCTAAGCCAGGTGATTCTTTCTTAGGCTTATTTAAGTTGTTGACATACTTGAATATACATTTCTTAAGTCTCTTGATTGATTGATTAATCTTAACTACTCTTAGAGGAGCTTTGTCCAGTCTGCCTTGTACTTGTATCTTGTTCCCTTTAATTGTATGCAAATGTTACATTCCCTTGATTGCAATAACTTGATTTTTGCTTAACCACTCCATCCCTACATTTTCTTTTATATATTTTTACACCTTGCATACACAAAATTGAATGAGAAATAGAATGACCTTTTAAGCTATAATGAAGATCTATGCCTTGTCAGTGAGAATAGTGGACCTACTAGCCAATCATGCTCACAATTATTTACCCATGGGCCGAGCCTCTTTTAGTGAGAAAACTAGATTTGAACTTACCTCACTAAGTCTCTTTTATTTTGTGTGTGTTTCTTTGTTTCTTAAAAATCTTAATTTTCAAAATGGTCTTATTAACTTCGATTTCGTTACAAAAATTTGTTACAGAAGCTCATTGCTCTGAATACTTTCAAGGGAGATTCTCTTGCTCTATCCTACACTAAAACTTGTTCATTGTTTGTGTTCGAAAAGAAACAGTACCTTTTGCAGGAAAGATAAGGTGGAAAAAATGTTCTATCATGGTCCTCCTTTCTCTTCTAGAGTTTCTACTTCCATTTCCTCTTGCACAATTCTGAGAGCTCCTTCTTCTTGGAATGAGTTCTTGGTCATTTTCTATTTTGTTTTATCTTACACAATGTTTTTGAGAACTTCTCATTCCTGAGATTTCCATGTCATTTTCTGTCCGTACCTCACTCTCTTCCTACAAAAGCTCTACTAAAAGCTCTATGTGGCCAAGGATAGAAACTGTGCTCTAATACCACTTGTGAGGGCCATGCCAAGGACCGTCGGTTGCTCCATCTCCAAATGGATACACCACCATTCCTAACATCCCTCCTGCTTGAGACCAACACCAAGACAAGACTCCTCTTGCTCTTCGATGCCAACTCAAGGGGGGTGATAACATTCACTTTTTCTCATATGGAATCCTTAACCCCGAAATATCTTTCCTTATTGATTCAAACTTTTTAATCAAAGCCATCAGAATAAATATAAACTCTACCTTCTAGGGTCTAGTGGTGAGAGTTCTCTAATTCACCCTTGGTTCAAGGTCATTGACGTTGTTTTCTCGATTATGATCGAGCACAGCCATCAGTGTGTTCCCCTAAGATGAGTGTATTTACTAACTACATGAATCCCTCATTCCCAAGTTTTATTTTCCACTCCATAGATTGAAATCCATTTCCTTGTAATTGACTTAACTTAATGGACAACGTAAAATTTGGGTTCAACTTTCCAATCAATAAATTAATCCTCAAAAATTCACCCTCCCACTGAACTGTTTGGTATAATACTATAAAATAGTATTCCCAATCATGTCAAATTAAGAATACATTTCAAGCATTTGAAAACAGTATGTAAATTGTTGCATACACTTACAAGTGTGCATTTATCAGGTCGTTCCCACCTTTTTTCTTTTAACATATTTTACTTTCTTTTTTCTTTAGTATTATTAAAGTTATCTAGTTGTCTTTCAAGCATTCACATAAACTTCTCTAGGCATATCCATATCCTCGTTCCAAGACTTGGGTATCATGTCGCCTCCGCTACGTGTGGAGGCCGCACTTTTACACAATTTTCAATTCTTATCTTTCTTTATTTTGCTTAGGAAAGGCTTATAAAATTAATCTACTTTAAGTTCCTTTTTTATAAATAGAAGTAGAGCAAAGGTCCGACTGATGAGAAATTATAGGATAGCCCATTTAGGTTCCTAGCCTTTCCAAGGTTCCTCTTTACCAATAATTAGAAGAGTTCTTTAATTAAATCACATCCTTCTCCCTTACCCAATCACTTCTTGGATCCATTTTTCTTCCGCCTTTTCCTATCAGCATCAAGCCTGCCCGAACTAGGCCGATTTCCAAACGCATCCGTGGATCTCACCACTCGACTGGGACTCACTCCCATCCAATCCCAATTCTAGGGCATTGAATGAATTCGAGCTCAAAATATAGACCAATTGTTATCAGCTCTAGCTAGAAAGGAACATCTCCGTTGTATCCCACAAAAAAACACCTGCACCGGTCTTTTTCAAACATGTAAGACAAATTTCACACTTAAAACTTCTATGCTATGTTAGGGCTATTTACGTCAAATCTTCTCGGTAACGTTTTAATCCTAATTGAAATTTAGATTAGGTTCATTGAGTTATAGTCCCTTAGTTCCTATTTCCTTTTAATTTCTACTCAATCAAGACCTTACAACAACAGCGAGTCTCTTGGGAGTTTAAGGTTTTGTTTCGACGTAAGTTTCAAGTTAACCAAGTCTTGGGCGAATTCATTTTTTTTCTTTGCATTGTTTACCATCCATGGGGCATCTTATGGAAGCAATGGGAGTTTTATGTTCAAGAAACACGATCATTGTGTTTGTGAAGCTATCCCCTTACTCCCCCTTCTTCGTAGTTGTAAAACAAATTTGAAAGTATACAAACTTGAAATGAACAATGCATATGCTCTATACAATGACCTTTGATTAAGTGTTAACCATGAGTGGTAAACACTAACATTTAGAATGCATCAACTTGTGATCTTAAGATAAATAATCTAAAACTTTCTTTAATTGATTATGCAAGATTAAATGATGGTTTATGCAAGAGTAGAATCCTTCAATGAATGATAATATAAGAGTTATTTGAAAAATTCCTACATACTAGTGCCGTGCAAAATGCTCATGCAATGGAGTAGGAATGAGTAGAAAACTCTTCTTTAAGATGGTATTAAGGCTTACCTCCACTACCGTGGAGAGGATTAATCACGTAGCTATGAGAGGCTTAAAGTTTTTGGATTTTTTCAATTGACAAGAGGGGAGATAACTTTACTTGGAATGAGAAAATATTTTGATTATGATAAGATTGCCCTTCACAACTCAACTTCCTCTTGAGAGAATTAGATATTAACTTAATTACATCACTAAAATTCTTACACATGCATACTTTATAGAGAGGAAAAAAGAGTCTATTTCTTCATTTAACTTGAATGCGTAATCAAGAAAAATTTGTGAGCCTTTCATGAGAGCATTTCATTTTGGAGAAATTGTAATGCCTCTTTTGAAATATAAGTTTAGTTCACAAAAATTTTCCAAAAATTAATTGCCTTTGATTTATGGTATTTATCTTTATTAATTAATTTAGCTAAGAGAATAAGAGTAACTCAAAAGTCAATAAGAAAATTTTGTGGCGTAAGTATAGATATTAGTCACCATTCATCATGCATACTATTTACATAAGTATGATCTCCATGAACTTATAGATAAAGAGTAAGTATGATATTACTCACCATTCATCATGCATACTATTTACATAAGTATAATCTCCAAGCACCTATAGATAAAGAGAATGCTTTATACTCTCTCTAGGCCATATTAGCACGGTACCCTAAAGAACTTGAAATAACAGAACTTAAAATAACATCAGAGTTAGTAGCATAGAAGTGGAGTGTCAATGTCAAACTCAAACTGTCCATGTCTTGCCTCTTTCTCATTGGACAAAACTGCCACCTCTAGGGAAGGAAACCACTTTTCAAAGTCGTGAGTTTTGTGAGCCATGGGGAAAAAAACACTAGCTGAGTTGTATGCTAGCTCATTGAGAAGCAATGAAAATGTCAAAACTCAATGTCAATGTCGATGTGGATCAAATTTGTGTGTCAAAGTTGGGATGCAAATCTAAAGAGATTTACTAAATCTCTCCCTCTCATAGCTATGGAGTATGCAAATGTGTGTGTGTGTGTGTGTGCACATGCACGCACATTGAGCCAAGCTCCACACATACTCTTCCATTTCTTCACACTTATTATAATGGTTTGTGTGTGTGTGCATACACACATGCACCCTTTCTCTTTCCTGCATTTTTTGCAAAATTGTCTTGAAAAAGAGAGTCTTTGTGTTTTCAATTTTTGATGCACGAGCTTCCTAGCTCTCAAATTAGGAGCAATATACTAGGTTGTTATCAAGCTGCCAAAATTGGAGTGACCTACTTCTCTCCATCTCTTTGAGCTCACAGAAAACTAAATCTCTCTCCCCTTATGACTGGTCGAGCATGAGCTCCCACCACCTCAATCTGTGAGCCTTATGTGTTGAGCTCACCATGCAAAGTTCAATGGGATGAGGGGAATGCCACCGCAACTATCAACTCTAATATTAGTTGAAATAGCAAGCAGGGGTGCACGGATTCTTGCATGCAAGAGAGAGAGAAATGTGAAGATGGAATTGTGGGTGGGTGGAGCTACCTCTTGGAGGTAGTAGTGAGTGGGGGCCGGTCCCAAGGTGAGGCATATTGTCTTTACCCCAACACTCATATTTGCTTGAAGAGAGAGAGAGAGAGAGAGAGAGAGAGAGAGTGGTTAGGATGAACAAAAAGTTGAAGAGGAAGTTGAGAAGGGTAAAGAAGATGAGGATGAGGATAAGTAATGTGAAGTGAATGGAAATTACACAAAAAGCGGGGCACTCCACACATTGTCATGTTATGCTATGTTTACAATGTGAAATTAAAATATCCACCTCACCTTTTATGCCTTTTGATATGTGGGAGAAAATACTACAATGTACATAGTGTCATATGTGTGGGAGTGGTTTCCATGATTGTTGGTGTGTACATACCTTACCGGGGAGTTGAGGCCTTGGACTTGGCACTCTTGCATTTTTTTCTCAAATTAAAACATTCCTTTTTTTGTTTAGAAATGTCCATATTTCAAGTGCGTTGTGGTGGCACGCTTTTTTTTCTTAAAAATTTGAATGTAGATGAGCACCGTCTAAAAATAGCAGCTAGAGTGTGTAGCCATCAATGATGTGATGATAAGCCAAGATAAGCAAAAAAACATCATGTAAATTGTGCTCAAGGTAATTTCTTCACAATTTTAGGGTTTTCTCAATCTTAAAAGGTGTGTGGTCTTGTCTATAGAAGTGCCTTGAGGAGCCATATGTTGCATTAATCGATCATGGTCCAAAATTAATACTATGTCCAAGAGTCTTCATATGAAGATCAAGGGGTCAATAGACACGAACATGGTTGGATGATTAGGGCTGCCAACAATTCATCAAGAGTAACAACTCAATACTCAAAGCGGATGCCCCATTCTCCAATAAATGTGCACAAACTCCATAACTAAAAAGGCCTCTAGTGCTACCAATTCAATGCCCAAATGATACTCCATTCTCTAAAAATATGCTCCAACTCCATAGCTAGAAATCCCTTTAGTGCTACCATCTCAACCTTTGTAATGTTACCATGCAACAACCAAAGCACACCCTACACATAATCTCTTCTCCTTCCATGGCTCATAGTTCCTTACTAATCACCGTGCAACACAATGGTTATGGGGAATGGTCATTGACAAACCATTCCCAACAGCACAACATGTTTAATGTTTTTTATCTTGTAAAATTCCATCAAGAAAGTTTCATACAAGGCAACGTGTCAAAGCTACATCAAGTGTAATTTGTCTCGCAAGGTAGGCTTAACAAAAATCTCTTTTGATTGCTTTACCAAAGCAAACTATAAATCTTGACTCTAGAATGATTGGTTATATAATTTCTCAATATATTGGTAGCTACCTAAGGTCTCTCCCAATAATTTCCTTTTACTAAACACCCGAGTAATTTCTAAAAATAAATTTTTCAATGTGAAAGTTTAAGTTAAATTTGGATTACGAGATCAACACCAAGAGCTCTATCTCTAGTATTAACTTTTATCCCTAACCTCTAATGAATTGAAGAATCGGTGTGAATGGGTGGTGTTCAAAAACACCATTATGGTTGAAGAAACGGGCTTACGAAGAAGCCTTCTTGGGAGATTTTGGAGTCTTAGCAGTATTGTCAGCCTTCTCGGAACTTTTCTTGGGTAGAATGACCTAGTGAATGTTAGGAAGCACGCCTCCGTAAGCAATGGTTACACCAGAAAGATGCTTGCCCATCTCTTTGTCATTCCTAATGGCAAGCTGAATATGGCGGGGGATGATTCTGTTCTTCTTGTTGTCACGAGCTGTATTTCTTGCAAGCTCAAGGACCTGTGTACAAGAAAACAATGCAACAATTATATATTAATGTAATATGATCTAAATGACAGAGTGTGCATAATAAAAGCCTAAAAGCAGAATTGGAGTAATAGGTATATGCAATCAGAGCTCAAAACATAGAACTCAGAAATGGTTGACTACAATCAGAGCTTTAAAACATACAACCGAAGTAAAGGCTTAAAGGAGAATTGAAGAAATGGGTATGTACAATCATAGCCCAAAGCAAAGCGTAGACACAACACAGAAATTGCAAGAAGGAGCCGGAGGTTGAAGTGAGACCAAAATTTGATGAGACAAGAACTAGAAACTCACCTCAACATCAAGGTATTCTAACACAGCAGCCAGATAGACAGGGGCTCTGGTTCCCACCCGCTTTGCATAGTGACCCTTCTTCAGATGTAGCACGCAATCCTGTCCACTGGGAATTGAAGCCCCATCTTCACAGTCTTGGATATGTCCTTCCTTGCAACCTTGCCACGTCTACCCTTGCTTCCCTTGCCAAACTCCATTGGTATGCAAACTATGCAAAATATAGTCTCTAGATAATCAAAATTGACAAGCAAGAAATGATGAGACCGGGCAGCTATGCCCACGTCTTTATATGAGTAGCAACAAGGAGTAGTGGAAAATTTTGAATCTCAAAATTTGAATTTGAAATCGGTACTTTCCCGGCCTATATAGGCATTGGGGTTTTCAAGGGGGATTCAACACTGCCTTGCCCCACTGAGACCACCACAAATTTTAAGAGCTTGGAGGTACGCATTGTAAGCCGTTACAATGCACCTACTATGTTTTGGTTTTTACTTTAAAATTTGGAAAAATTGCAAATGTTTTCATGGTTTAGTTAAAATTTTCAAAACCTGTAGTTTTCAATAGCGCAACTTTGTATATTTGTTTGAAAACATTTTCTTTGGGAACACTGAAGCGTGCAATGCTTCCCCAAAACAAAAGAGTCTAGACAACCTTCCCAAATTTAACTACCAATCATTTGGCCCCTTAGGACATGGAACAGTGTGCATCTTGCAAAATGCTCACCTAATATGAGTATGTCAACTACCATGTGGTAACACATAATTACACTGCAATTGCAATTTGCTCCATGTACAAGGTGAAGCAACACCCGCCCCCCCAACTAGGCCCTTTGTAGGCATTTTGGCATGACCATAAGCACAAGCTGCACAAGTGGAAAGTGGGATAAGAGCACATCCCCATGTGCCCTCTAGGGATACCAAGGGAGGGTAATCCACCATATCGTTGTAGGCCTAGAAGAACCCTAAACAATGTGGTTGAATTTAGTGTGTCATCCTTCCTTCTTTTTAAAGGGTCATTGTTCCTAACTTAAATGGCACCTTCAAGCAAAACATCAAACACATAAAACATATGAAACACCTTAAGCTATGTTTTATGACTGCCAAAGATGATCATTTGGCATGCAATGTGTTTTATCTATACTATATATAAAGCAGGGAGGGATTTTGGCCCCTCTGTTGTTGCCACATGTCAAAAGAAGCTTGAGCAAACCAGTGTTCCCTTAGCAAAATGGCAACACAGGAGACACGGCAGCAACGAGAGAGAGAGAGAGAGAGAGAGAGAGAGAGAGAGAGAGAGAGAGAGAGAGAGAGAGAGAGAGAGAGAGAGAGAGAGAGAGAGAGAGAGATTCCCTAGCACAGGCGGAGTTGGAAAATTGCAATCTATCAGGTATGACCAATAGTGAAAATCCATGGTGCAACATTGGTTACAGATTTATCACCAGGGCAAAAGTTGCCAGCAAACAAGACACAAAAATTCACTTTGAAATAGCAACAAAGGCTCCATTGCAATCGAGAGGAAGATGGTGTCCACACCATCAGCAATGGCAGATTTGAAGGCAGCAAGGAGGTCAGAATCAAAGCAACCAGTGGCCCATCAAACTTTGTACATGGAAAGATGGAAGTGGGGAGAGATGTCGGAGTCGAAGTCATTAGCAAGGCCAGTGAGGTTGGCATCGGGAACTACAAAGACTCCACCTTTGGAGGAAGTATGGTTTCCATGGCCTTTAAAGTCACGAGGGGATTTAAATTCAATTTTTTTGTTGATGGGGCCAGCATTGGCCTCAACACTCACATTTGTGTTGGCTAGAGCAAGAAAACAATGTTAATGGTGAAGATTAACTATTCAATCTTGATTCCACCGCAATGTTGTGAGACCAGAGGGAGTCTAGAACTTGTCTCTCCACCCAACCTATGCCCTTTATATAGGCACCCTTGATCTCGGTTCAGATTGGTCACTAGCCTCTAGACCTTAGCTTGACAATACTGCCCCTTGGAGAAGCGTTTTTGTCCTCGAAAACAAAAGTGGGAAATTTCTTCCTAAGAACACTAATGTTCTTCCAAGTGGTGCCTTCTTCAAATCTATCTTTCCACTTGACTAATGCTTGTCGACACACATGATGATGTGTATGTAGATCATGATAGTTGAGACTATGATCAAGTTCATGCCAATGGGTTGGAGGTTCAAAGAAATCAACAAAACTCTGATGATCAATGACATTGTCATCCCTATGCAAGCATTTATGTAAATGATTTACATGAAATATTGGATGAATGCGAGAGTGCGCAAGTAATGAGAGTTGTAAGTCAAATCTCCAACTTGCGTGAGTATCTTGAAAGGCCCACGATATCTCAAAGATAATTTAAATGTTGGCCTAATCTTCAGACTTTTTAAATGCTCTAGAAAATGAAAAAATACCTCTTCTTCTTCCGTGACGGTAACTTGACAATGTTTTCTTATCAACATACTTTTTGTACATTTTCTCATCAACATACTTTTTGTGCCGATCCTATGCTTGCCAAAGATTTTGGCGAGCCAGTCTCAGCATTTCCATGTGTTTTAGAGAAAATCCTTGACTTGCTGAAGTTTCTCAGTTGCCAACCCCACCATAATTGGTGACCTAGATTGAAATCCATACATAAGCATGAAAGGACTAAAACTAGTCATCACATGCTTAGCACTATTGTGAGCACTATTGTGAGCACTATTGTGAGCAAACTCAGGAATAGGGAGATAATCTTCCCAATTTGATTGCCTTTTGCTAACGTATGCTCTTAGCTTATCCTCTAGTACTTTCCATAACATGTTCAATTTGACCATCTGGTTCAAGATGATCTATAGTACTTATGTTGAGTTTTGTACCCAATCGTTTAAACAAAACCCTCTAAAAATGACTGTTAAACTTGGGATCATGATCACTCACAACATTGATGGACAACCCATATCGCATGTACAGTTTATCACCAAATAGCTTAGCTAACTCTAGAGTTTTAATTGTGGACTTGGTTGGAATAACCTTGCAAAGTTTAGTCAACTGATCTACGACCACCCATACCGAGTCATGGTGTCATATAGGGTTGGTAACCCCACAAGGAAATCCATAGAGATACTTTTCCATTTACCATTAGGAGTCTCCAATGGATGCAAGAGTGCTCCTGCTTTCAAGCGCTCTGCTTTATCCAATTGACATTTTGGCAATGTAAGGCATAGTCTTGAACATACCCATATAAACTTGGCGAGTAAAATTATTGTCGTACGAGTGCATAAGTTTTATTTATGCATGTGTGTCTTGCACTAGGACTGTCATGACATTCGTTAAGAATTTGGCTCCAAATGTCTACATCCGTCAGGACACAAACTCTCCCCTTGTGGAGTACTAGGTACCCATCATCTATGGAAAAAATCTTCCATCTCTGTAGCTCATCACTCAAAAGAGGAGAATTGGGCATGGAGGTTAAAAACACAATACCATCATTGGAGTGAGAAGGATCCCTCTTTCACATGGCTCCACACTTTGGAGTATGTTTCATCATGCCCTTGAGAGATTCCAAAAAATCACTTCCAAGCTCAGTGAAAAGAAGAGAGTTGATCTTAGACATACGACTAAGAGCATCAACTACCACATTGTACATGTATCATCCTTTACGATATCAAAGCTTTGCATCATACTCCTAAAGAATCTCAGTCCACCTAACCTTTTAACCCTTCAAATCGGGGATTTCATTCACGTCTTCACGTGAAGTGTGAAGTGGTAATAACTCATGTTATTAACACTTCATGGGAGTGTTAATAACTCATGTCATTAACACTCCATGGGAGTGTTAATAACATCAAATTCACAATGACTAGCTACAATTGGGCCTTCTTGTTTGTCCAAAGGGCAAGCCCCCATGCCCGACGGGCTCGGCTATATCCTCTTCCTGCCTAGAAATAGGTTTGGGTAGGGAGCATCCTCACGGAGAGTTTAGGTGGTGCTAGTGCCTGGGGCTCATTTCTATAGGTTTGGGTAGGAAGCATCCTCGCGGTGGTGCTAGTGCCTGGGGCTCATTTATATAGCTAGAATGGAGTGCTCCTTATCACTACACCAATGTACTTGTTTGTTACGTTTAGTTACCTCCCTTGGGTGTCTATCCTCCTAGAAATAGGTTTGGATAGGGAGCATCCTTGTGAAGGGTTTAGATGGTGCAAATGCCTGGGGCTCATTTTTATTGTTGGAATGGAGCGCTCCTTATGTAATGGAAATTGATATTTTGTTATTTAGTGTAGCTGACAAGTGGAAAAACCATGATCGAGCTATGAGCTATCCGAACGGAAATAACATTTATGTATGTTTTATTATTCAAGTGCTCTTTATGAGCTATGGCCATTTATGTCTGGACGGTCAGTATGTGTTTACTTTGAGCATTCAAGAAATCTAAAAATAAATGCATGCAAGAGAAACACGTTCACTCTTGCACGGGGGGAGATTGCACCCAGTGCTTGTGTCTTTCTTCTCTCCTCTCCTCTCTTCTCTCTTGCCATGTCGGTGTAGCACTCCAGTCTAGGAGGTGCATCCGCACGCACTCCTTTTCTCTCTCCCACTCTTCGTCTCTCTTTGACCACGTGTAGTCTTGATTATGTGCTATGGGATTCACCATGGATGCAAAATTTATGTCTTGAAGTATGTTGTTTTTGGTATTTTGCAGGAACACCTTGCCTTTTGTTTGTAGCAGTGGTATCAGAGCTATGACTACGCTCCTTGGCATAGAACAACCATGGATATGGAAACTTTTACCTACAACAGTGGAAGATACAAAGGAGGAAAACAAATTTATTTATTTTTTGCAGTTTGGATGCAACAAACACAAGGATCTTGAGCAATCCAAACTAGAACTAAGGCATCAAAACCATATTTGTTTATGGTGGCGATGCAACTCAGGGGAGCTATCTAGATGAGCTAAGTAATTTATTCTATTTCTTTTGTATTTTTTGTATTATTGAATCTAGTGCTTCTACACAATTGCCTCCAAGAAGAGAGATAATCATGATTTGGCAATACAACTAGGGACGATGTAGTTATTAGATGCAAGTTGATGGGGATTTTACATTTTTGAGCTTTTGCAATTGAAACTTTATTTTTGAGCTTTTTAACACTTACATTACACTAATAATATCTTAAAATATCATTGTGGCATGAGAAAAGTCTACACTCTATTGTACATTCCTTCAATTACCAAACAATTAAATGCAACTTGCATTCATGTCTATGCTTGAGGCAATGTAAGCTTAAGCACTCTCTTATTAGATTGAAATGTAACTTTAAAAAACGCACCATTTGTAATTATTTTTGATTACCACATTCTTGTCTTGTTGAGCACACCATCACAAAAAAACAAATAGCCTTGCTTGGAAATCTCATCATGTATATATCATAATTTTTTGTCTTGATAATCCCAATCCGCCTTTAAAATACAATCATGCATTGTCTCAATTACAAAGATGTTCTCATGGTGTATCTATTCATAATAGTCAAGATCTTGTTGGCCTGGCCCAATAGAAGTACACTTTTTAATAAAAGAATCATAAGGTAAAACTCTTCAAAAAGGAAGCTTTGTTATTAAAGAATCATACAAGATAGCCCTTCAAGAAGAAAGCTTCTTTAGGATTCCTATCCTTGACATCAAAGAGCATCAAGGTGACCTTGCCTAGAAGTCTCATCATAGATATGCTTCCCCATTCCATGGTCCCAATCCCAACATAGGGTCTAAGGATACAAGTATAGGCCTTCTCAATTACAAGAATGTCCTCATGGCACATCTGTTCAAAATACTTAAGAGCTTGTCAGTCTTGCCCAACTTGAGTACACTTTGTTTTCATAGCATTACAAGAGAATGCTAGGAGAAGGGAGCTTCTCTAGGACACTTGGGCTTGATGCAGAGAACCACATTTGGCATAAATATTGACAAGAGCATTACTACACAGTATGATACTTAGTAAGCACTTTCTAGAACACCCCAAACCCAACTGAGTTTACCTTGCAATCAGAGCACTCCAAGAAAGGATAATTCACAAAGGTAGGGCAAGTTGCATTACACCACAAACTTTGCCTTCCATGTGAGAGCAATGGGAAACTTGGAAGGAGTTCCCAAGTAGGAAGGAGTGTTTTTAGAAAACATGGAATGAGAATTTTAGTGTGTGGTGTGATTTAGGATGGTGAATTGATATTGATGTAGGGTTTTGCATATTGTATTGGGGTATTTTGATTATCACGTATTTCATTAGATTTTACCTTCGGCTTGTGCCAAACATTTCAAAGTATTGCAAAGTAATCCAATGCTATGTAAGTCTTCATTCTGATGTGTACATTTTTTCACAATTAATCATGACATGTACCAAGACTTAGAGACTTGATGGTGCATTGAAGCATTGTTTTCGATCAATAAAAGTTTTCTAATACATTATCTTTCATAGGTCAATTTTATATAATCATCTATGTGGATCCAAAAATTTAAAAATGGTAAGTTTACTTTGTAAATTATCTTTCATAGGTCATTTTTTAAAATAATCACACATTCTTTTAGTCTTTGGTGCAATTTTTGCCCATATTCATTTTTTAAAGCAAGTGCAAGTTTCAAATTATCCATAGGACAACGAACTACATCCAATATGAATAGTATTGACCAAATTCTACAACATCTAGACATTGCCAGGCCTTGCTTTTGGTTTATCTGGTCTTAAATTTTTAGAGCACTGCTATCTGGGTGATGTCTATCATGAATTGTACTTTATCATAAATTACAACTCTCACCAATAGCATGGGAGCTGTGAGGCCAAGAATCTCCAACGCACTGCTTGTTTCCTATTGAAGTCTTTCTCTGGTTAGCTCTAGGCTTGCTCTAGGAAACATAACCAGGCCCCGCTTTTGTTTATCTGGTCTTTAATGTCCAGAGCACTACTATCTATCTCGTTGGACCCAAAGGTGAAATGATAGCTCTTATTAGCAATTGAAAGCATGAACTTTGAAAAAGAAGCTAACTCTCAACAATCGAAAGCACGGCCTTTGCAAAAGAAGCTAAATGATGCAATACTTTTGTACCTCACATACAAGTACGATATTTTTAATATCCATCAAAGGGATGAAAAGAAACAATTTTGTTGCAAAGCTCGGGTTCCAAGCTCTAAAACTTCTCACAAGGAGCGGTGTTTCTTATACAATTCTGATGCGGGTGTGGGAATGCATCTAAACATGGAGCTGTTGTTGTGTGTGCCAGGAGATTGTGAGAGTATATGGAGCTTTCAAAGCTTCAAGTCTTATTTTTAAGTGTGTGAATTGTTATGAATTTGATATTTTACTATTATTGCAGCTGACAGGTGGAAAAGGCTTGACCGAGCTAGGCTATTGCAAAAGGATATTATATTTTATGAATATTTGACTATTCAAGTGCTCTTTATGAGCTTTGGTCATTTATGTCCGGCCGATCATTTTATACTCAATTTGACCATGCAAGAAATCTATAAATCAAATACGTGCAAGAGGGAAATGGTCACTCTTGCATGGGGGGAGATTGCACCCAGTGTCTGTGTTATTCTTCTCCTCTTCTCTCTTATCTCTCGTCGTGCCGAGCGTAGCACTCCGCTCTACGAGGTGCACCTGCACGTGCCCTCTCGCTCTATCTCGCTCTTTGTCTCTCTCTGTTCGTGTTGAGCTCAATTATGAATTTGTACGAGTCGTCAGGTATGTGGATTTGTTTTTTAGGGCTTGCTGTGTGCTGTTTTGCGTATTTTGCAGGGCTCTTCGCGCTCCCGTTTGCAATAGTGGTATCACAGCTGAGGCTACGCTCTAGCGATTGCAAATTTGGATAACCAAAATCTAAGTGCTCTTATTTTCTTCTGGTTTTCAAAATTTATAATTCTATGTCCTTGTTTTATATTATCTTTTTCATGCAAATCTAGAGTTAATCCTTCATTAATTTGTAATTAGTGAAAGATATTTAAATAAGATAATAGAAATGACAATTTTATACTATGAGCAAAGTTTACATAGTATTAACGCATAGACTAGTTATGTTAAAATTAATACATTAATTAGCACTAGATTTCATCCATAATATCATCCGCATGAATCATCACGCTAATCATTAGCACATGAAAAGTTTGGTATGCAATGGCGATAGATGTATAAGATCAAGGAGAGACCTGATAGAAGAAGTTAGAAGGGGGGGGGGGGGGGGGGGGGGGGGGGGGGAAATCTCGACATTAGAACAGAGTGTAGAATATTGAGCAAGCAAAAAAAAGGGAATTGCATTGAAGGAAATCCTTGTAGATTTTCAAACAGGAAGGTACACGCAAAGATGAAGAAGAAAAAGATTCTTATCTGAAAGGATATGTGTTGTAGAACTCAATAGCTATCCGACGAGGTCTCACTCCAAGGAGATGCTCAAGAGTGGTTTGACGTGAACTTAGTTCAAAGATGACCTCTCAGCTTAGAGTCATTGTGAGAACCTACCCCATGTTGATCTTATTTTAAAAATTAAAAAAAAATGGAGCTCTTTGCACAAGTTGGTGCGACTGCCCCCTCTGCTTCCGATTCTAGAAAGCCCTCCCCCCTCTGCGGCATGGCATGGACCACAGATGGTGTAGCAAACTGTAGTGTTCCACCCACCATATAATTTCACAATGCATGTAAGGTGTGTCGTTTCTCTCTTCGTTAGCCACACACGCACACCCACCCTCCTCAACCACCCACTACATCTCTCAATAGCATCCTCGCATGCCACAGGAGAACCACAGGGAGGTCTGCAACCAGTCACATGGTATCCAGCATGGCCATGCATGACAACTAGCGGCCAGCCACACTGCCGATATTACCTTGCCAGTCTCAACAAACACACACACACACACACACTAAATGTGTGAGTCAGACTAAACACACTCTCTCTCTCTCTCTCTCTCTCTCTCTCTCTCTCTCTCTCTCTCTCTCTCTCTCTCTCTCTCTCTCTCTCTCTCTCTCTCTCTCTCTCTCTCTCTCTCTCTCTCTCTCTCTCTCTCTCTCTCTCTCCACCCTCGTTTTGTTGCTAGCGCTAGCACCCCATATGATCTCTCTGTATCTCTTCCTCTCCTCCCACTCACTCTAGCCACCATGCAGTCCTCTTGCAGTTTCCAGCTGCGCGATCTCTCTTTTTTTCTCCGTCTCTCATCAAACTGCAACCACTTGGAATACATGAGGTCTCGCAACCTTAACCACATGACTTTACTTTGGTCATCCTCATCCTCACAGGACACCAGCCGCCATGCAAGAACCCAAACTGGCATCATCCCCCAGCCATCAATTTTTTTCCTCTCACCCGTAGACTGCGGAATGCTCACTTGACACCCACAAATCACTTCCTCACCTAAAAGATCTACCCACTATCAAGCACAGCACTCTCTACTTGCACCAGCTCACGCCACCCAAAAAACCCACTTCTCCTCTCAGTGGCGTTGCATCTGCAGGACAACAGTTGGGTAGACCACCTTGCCGTAGTCATGCCGCGTTTCTATCTTTTTGGGCTCTTCCTAAGGCCTGAGCCTACCACCTTTGTCGCTACATATGCTTGCGAGTATACGCCTCGTTCAGTGCCAGCAGCATTAATATTTACAGCCTGCCTTGAGGATGCGGCTTGTTCTCTCATCCAAAGAACAGGCCACTTGATTGAATCTGCTTGGCTTTAAACGGTGTGGCTTTCAATGTTGTGGAATCTCAAAATATCCAGAGAAAGTTTGAGCAGGCGTTCCATGCTAGTGATTGCAAATTTGAGGGCTTTACCTATGATGCCCACAAAGGTGCCAAGGATTTTGATCACGGGTTTAGGGTTTCACAACGTGCACAAGAAACACTCGCCTAGGTTGACAACGTTGTCATGGAAGAAGAAGCACTACCAACCGGTGGATGTGGGCCACTAATGGTAGCGGTGCGCTACTCATTGCAATAGTGTGATAGTTGATAAGGAGGGGTGAGCTAATGCGAATCAATGTGCTCCACAAGACCATGGCCAAATTGAGCAAGACGTATGGGTTTGTAATGTTCCTAATGATGCTAGGGGTCCTTCCCACCCTTGTGGTTTCAGACATCACCTCTGCCAAAACTTGTCTGAGCAACCCAAATGAAAAAGTCTTCTGTAACCTACCATCCTTGGAGGTCACGCCTGAGTCACACACTATACTATAATATGTGTTCTACATTGTGTGAAGACTAGCTTTTCTCATAAGGTACTTCATATAATAAATTGTACTCACTTATGTTTCTCTATCAGCATAATCAACACGGACTATCAATGTGATCACAGGCCAATATTAATTGTGTTATAGCACACTGACAATCAATAGGCCCCTTAAGCTTTGACCTCTTATAGTTTGGCCAGTTTGCTCATAGTGTTAGTGAAAATACTACCATAGTTATTGCAGCCCTACAGTAAGTAATTATAAGTATCACACATTAATAACATTAACAAGGATCTTTATATAGGTGTCGAGTCAAAATTATTGGTATAAAAGTGCATCATATTTTTTATTTTTATTATGTTTACTCTCTTACTAGCTAGGTATAGATTTTTAGATATTAATCATCATACTATTTTTGCATGAACATAATAGGAATCATCATATTTTTCCCTCAAAATAATGGTTATACTTTCATTTTGTCATTGCTCACCTATATATGAAATTTTTTTGAAACTCGTGTAGCTCTGCAAATTAGCAAAGACAATTTTCTCAACCTCATCCAAGTAGTCCTATCTCGCATTTTTTAAAAAAATTAATTAAAAAATAAATAAATTCTATGAATGCTACAACAAATTGCATGACATATATATAACCAATACATCATGTTCTTACACAATCTAAGTAGAATAATCCAATCAAAGGCTAATCATGGTAAACCTCGATAAGAAGTCAACGTAATTTTATTTTATTTTTTGAGTTGTTTGATTCATGTCATGAGTCCAGTAGCATGTCATACTCACATCTTTTACTTTGGCCACATGCAACAACTCGCACTTTGTTCTTGTATTTTTTTCGTTAGTGGCACTAGTTGATCTATGTTATCTAATTAGAACTACAAAAAAATTATTTCCATTCAGTTGTCTCACATTTTTCTCAGTTGTTTACTACTCCCTTCTATAGTTGTCATTGCAAGTTCATGATTAGCTATTAACCCCACACTAACACATTTTGGATCTGTTAGCTACACTTTGGTGTAAGTTTGCTAGTTGCAGCACTTGTATCCCTCCCCATATGCCAACAATGGTATATATATTTTCAAATGCAGTCTACCCTCTTGGTATGTACATCAAATACGTCATTCCTCTTTTGCTGTTTCATTTCTCTACATTGTGTTCTAAGCTAAATACTCAAACACTGCTATGGTCATGAATTCTAAACGTATTGAAAGGAATTTTTATTGAGATGATTTGTCTATAAGGTCTACAGCTCCTCATGTGAGCTAAGGTGCTCTGGGGTATTGAACAACAATTTGTAAGTACTTTGTTATATTGCACAGTGGTGTCAAACACATAGTAGATATTTTTCTCCTTTATGTCTTGTCTAGTCTATTAGTCCCATGCATGCAGATTTGCCGATTTAGGCAGTGTGTAAATGCTCATCCTGGTGTAGATTCATCGATTTAGGCAGCACCAGCTAACCGTGCAGATTCACCAATTTAGGCAGCACACAACATACAACAGATTCAGAAGATTACATAATATCAGTGCAGATTTTCCAGTTTAGGCAGCACAAGTGGCGATTCGCCAATTTAGGTAGCACGTAGAGTGTAGATTCGTCGGTTTAGGCAACAACGATCACAAAATCATGCTGTAGTGGCTGGCCACCACTGCAACTCGTATGATCTTGTTACTCGGGTATACAAAATGAAGGATACGTGGATTTGGATTTGAAATGGGTACATGTTGGCAAATGTTTGAATTTGAATTTAGAATTGGTATACAATGATATCCTGTCATGACAATATTTATGAAAGTGAACTTGAGATTGATGAGCATAGATTATTGGATGATGAGCTATGTGACCAATGATATCCTGATTCATCGGGGTATGACATATACAACTTATTCTAGTGGTATGGGACACTAGAATAGGTAGTATGTGGATGACGGCAGGCATAAGCAATGTTGTTTGGTTTCATTATTTTTACTATATGCTATTTTTTTGACACAGATTTCTAATCACTATTTTTGACAAGTATCATTTGCAGATTTCTTATCTTTGCAACTGACGACAGTTGCTTTCCAATGGAGAGGTATGTTATGGAATTGATATTTTATTATTATTGCAGCTGACAGGTGGAAAAGGCTTGACCGAGCTAGACTATTGCAAAAGAATATTATATTTTATAAATATTTGATTATTCAAGTGCTCTTTATGACCTTTGGTCATTTATGTCCGGTCGGCCAGTTTGTACTCAATTTGATCATTCAAGAAATCTATAAATCAAATACATGCAAGAGGGAGATGGTCACTCTTGCACGGGGGGAGATTGCACCCATCTGCGTTATTCTTCTCCTCTCCTCTCTTCTCTCTCACCGTGCCGGGCGTAGCACTCCGCTCTATGAGGTGCGCATGCACGTGGCCTCTCGATCTATCTCGCTCTCTGTCTCTCTCTGTTTGTGTTGATCTCGATTATGAATTTGTGCAAGTCATCAGGTATGTGGACTTGTTCATTTATGGCTTCCTGTGTGCTATTTTGCATATTTTGCAGGGCTCTCCACGCTCCCGTTTGCAGCATGAATTTCAGCTATATCAAAGGAAATATTATTCCACATGTAGGGATCTTTAGTAGGTCTTGGAAAAGGGCTTCACAATTGATGCACGGGGTGGGTGTCATTGTCTATGTAGACAAATCCTAGGAGTATGCAAGATTTTGCACAATAAGTGCTCAGTCTTTATATTAGACCTCAATGGGGAGAGTCTACTTCGATATCCCAATCCATTATCTACAGAGTTAACTAAGAGTGGGGAGTTATGTAGGTTATGCTAAGCTGGAGCTATATTGGTATGTTTATGGGCATTGGCACTCCCTGAGGTGGAGTAAGTTAAGTGAGCTTGGGTTTGGCTAAAAGCAGTTCGAGATTTTTGGTGGGGACCACACCCTGTTCAAATTATTTAGAAAAAAATGAAAAGCTTTTTATGTCGCCTGCCGCTGATTGGGTGCACATGAAGGGCTGCCATCAAGAAGGGCACCATCATGAAGGGTCGCCATTGTGAAGGGCTTTGAAACTAGGGTAAGTGGAGGGGGGGAAACGCCTGCAATGATTCGGTGCACATGAAGGGCTGCCATCAAGAAGGGCACCATCATGAAGGGTCGCCATTGTGAAGGGCTTTGAAACTAGGGTAAGTGGAGGGGGGGCAACGCCTGCAATGATTGGGTGCACATGAAGGGCTGCCATCAAGAAGGGCACCATCGTGAAGGGTCACCATTGTGAAGGGCTTTGAAACTAGGGTAAGTGGAGGGGGGGCAACGCCTAAGTGGAGGGGAGTTGGGCTGAAGGGCAACTTGCAGTGAGAGGAAGCACAAAATCAAGAAATGGGAGGGGTGCACTTATAGAGAAGAAAGAGAGTGGGAGACTCGAGACGAGCTACAAAAAGGGCTCAAGTAGAGATAAAAGCCAAGGGGACAGTGCTAACTACCAGTCACGGGCTGATTGAGAGGGCAAACCGCCATGTCAAAAACATGAGGAGGTGCACCCCACAGGGGGTTATAGGAGGAGGGTTCAAGATCAGAGAAGGCCAACAATCATGGTGGTTGAACTAAGCTGAGTTCTCAGAGATTGAAAAACAAGGAGTTCTCAACACCATAGGAGGGTAGAGTAGGGCTCTCATAGAGCTACAGGGAGCTTGCACGGGGTCAATGGGGCATCAACTTTCAAAGGCTCAAGTGTATGCATGAGAAAGGAAGGGCAAAAAAGGGGGCCAAGAACCTGTTGTAGAAGAGAAGGTTGAAGGGGAGCGGCCAACAAGGCTAGGAGAAATCTCTAAAACCCACGAGCTCAAAGGCAGCAAGAAGGGGGAGGAGCTCGTAATTTGCAAGAAGTTGACCTATTACAAACTGGGGGGTTGCAAAGTCGAGTCTGAGAGAAGCAGGGAAGGAGAGAGAAACACAAAGTTTCTATTGTGTGTGTGTGGGCGCGTGCATGCTTGCTCACGTGCAAGTCTATACGCACCCCATAATGCAATTGAAGCGTTCTCCAGCACTTTCAGCTCATCAACCAACGCAGGTCCGCCGTAGGTCACTTAGGACATGTGAGAAATTTGAAAAAAAAGGGGGGGGTGGAGCGCGGACGATGGGAGGGCTCGAGCCCCCCCTTTTTTTTCAAGGGAAAATTACCAAAATTCCACTATAATTTGTGGAAATTCCCAAAATACCCCTCATATGCTTAAAATTTCCAAAATAGCCCCTATATTTTGTCATAAATTCCCAAACATTAAATTTCTCCAAAGATTAAAAAATTTGTAGCTTTTCATAAACAGACTGATTGTCTATCAATACAAGATATTAAATCTAGAATTTGAGCTGGTTATGTGGGCTTTGGAGATGAATTGCTTCATTATTTTTAGACACATTCAACAGCAGTAGCTCAAAGAGACTCAAGCATGGAGTGCAAGGTATGTTGCTCCACATCTCTCTCTCTCTCTCTCTCTCTCTCTCTCTCTCTTTCGCCATTGGCAAGTTAGTGGTAGCCTTGTTCAGTATACTATAAAAAGAGAATGACAATGGTGCTTAGTCAACAACCAACATTTGTTGCATGTGTGATGTGAACTAATGTTGTGTGTGTGCCAATGTGAACTAATGTTGTGTGTGTGCCAACGTGAAAGGTCACACACACATAAACATCATTTGAAGTGTCTTCTTGATGCAAGCATGGGTAATTGCATTTGGAGAGACACCCTCCCTCAAGACTATATACACATGCACATTTAAGAAGCTCGTTCATGGGATCGACGGCGCGGAACTGGGGCGCGATCGGTGAGACGATCTGGATCGTCCGCGTGGCGGGGCAGGCTCGGGGTAGGAGGTAAACCCGGGCACCGAATGGCGGGACGACGTGGCGCCGGGCGGGTGACGTGGCCTCGGGACGTGGGTGAGATGGTGACGGACAATCCACGTCGGCACGAATTATGACGGGGGGAAAATCCGACAGGATCACCCGCCATGATTTTGAAGTGGGGTGTGTCACCTCACCTCACCGCAGGCAGTGAGGGGAGCCTGCAGGTCGTCCCGCCATTCTCAACCGGGTTGCTTTCACTTTGCACCTCGTAGTACAGCCTGCAGGTCGTCCCTCCATTCTCGACCGGGTTGCGTTCAACATTGCCACCTCTGTTTTGGGGTTTGAGGGGGTGTTTCAGGACATCGCGTAGGTCTATCCAAGGGGTTTCAAGGGCATCGCGGGAAAGGGGGAGCTCTGTCCAGGATTGCGCAGAGATGGCGGGCAAGGTGAAGAACGGAGGGAGGACGGGAATGAGGGGCGCCTACTCTACACCTCCGCCAAAGAAGCCTACTGGAAGGGTTGGGGGGGGAGCCAAAAATCCGCCTGCGATAAGAGCCACGCGGTCGAGGGCGGGGCCAACGCCGGTTGAGGAGGTCAAAGAGGTGGGGGGGGGGGGGGGGGGGAGCTCCTTCTTGCAGTGTCTTAGCCCGACGTTGTTCCGGAGCCTTCGCCGGTCAAGACTACTGCTGTGACCGGGGAAAGGAAGAAGAAAGCGGGGAAAGGACCAAACAATGACGATGTTCCTCCATTGGCGGTTGTACAACCGGAGCCATGCAAGCCTGCTGTTTGTTTGACCAAGGAAGCGAAGAAGGGGGCTTTAAAGGCCCAACAGCCAGAACAAGTAAGACAGTTCCCGGGTTTACCTATGAATGTCCGGGTTTATCTGTGGACGTTTGGCTTTATTTGTTCCAACGTGTGCAGGGTTTGAAGATTGCAACGCCTCAGGGCCAAGATGCTCCTCTGTCGGTGGATGTACCTCGAGAGGCATGCCAAGCTACTGATTCAAAGAAATCTCCAAAGGCCCCAAAGGAGATCCAACGCACAAAACAGGTAGGACTCTTCCTGTAGATGCCCGGGTTTATCTGTCATTGCCCGAAGATTTGTGTGGTTTAAGGGAAATTTGTGCCTGCTGTTAAGTGTTCACATGTGTAGGGTTTGAAGAGGGCAACGCCTTTGAAGATTGATGCTCCTCTGTCAACGGATGTACCTCGAGAGCCGTGCCAATGTGTTGCTTCAAAGAAGGCTCAAAAGGCCCCAAAGATTGCAACGCCTTTGAAGATTGCAATGCCACCGGGCCAAGATGCTCCTTTGTCGGCGGATGTACCTCGAGAGCAAGGCCAAGGCTCTGTTTTGAAGAAGGCCCCAAAGGTCCCAAAGGAGGCCCAACCAACAAAACATGTAAGATTTTTGCAGTGTCAAGATGCTCCTCTATCATTGGATGTACCTCAGGAGCCATGCCAAGATGCTAGTATGAAGAAGGCCCTGGCCCCAAAGGCCCCAAAGGAGATCCAACCAACAAAACGGCTAGGAGAAATGCCTGGGTTTATTTGTCAGTGCCCGAGTTTCGCTAGCTGTTAAGTGCTTAGGTGTTTAAGATGTGTAGGGTTTGAATCTGGTTAAAGGATCAGGCGTGTTGAAGGCTCAAAAAAGCGGCCAGTCAAAGGAGGTGAGCGCCACAGCGGGCACCCGACCAGGGGCTCCAAAGGCTCCTAAGGCTGCAAAGGAGGACCAACAAACTAAAATGGTAGGACTGTGCCCGGGTTTATCTGTCAGTGCGCGGGTTTACCTGTCAGTGCTCGGGTATTGTGCAATTTTTTTGAAAATTGTGTCGGCTGTAATGTGTGCAGGATATAATTGTGCTTGAAGGATCAAGTCCCTTGAAGGTTCAAAAGAGTGGTCAAGCAAAGAAGTTGAGTGGCACAGCAGGCTCCGAGCCACCCAAGACACAGGTATGCAACAAACGGCCCTAGGCAGACTATTGCAATGAAAGTGTGCCTTGCAAGTGTTTTTGGTCCTTGCACCCTGGTTTATGTCTGAGTGCATTGTCATAGGTGAACAAGAGAAAGGCCAAGGCCGATGTGAAAGAGAAAGAAGGTACAGCGGTCCCCGAGCAACAAAATGTGAAGAGGTTGAAGAGGATGAAAGAGGTGGAAGTCCGTGATCCCGTCGACCAAAAACTTGCTGTGGACGAGGTAAGCCCCTCAAGTGTTGTGCAAGAAGCTAATGAATTGTCTTTTTTTATCTTATGGTTTTCCTCTTCTTTGATAAAATGGTTAGGTCAAGGTGAAAGGGCACACGGGCAAGGGGCAGTTGGAGAAGGTGCCGGAGGTTAAGATTGTTGTAAAGAGGGATGGTGTGAAGAATAAGGCTAAAAAGCATGTGGAGACGGGGCAAGAGGATGAAGGGCCGGCGGATAAGGCTCTTGCCCTTGTCGGCTCTTCAAAGCGGCCCAAGCTTCAAGTAAAGAGAGCAAAACAATCAGGGGCAAGCTGTACTACCTCACATGTGGTGGAAGTCCCTAGGTTTATCTGTCACGGCATGGTGTGCAACTTTCTCTCTCTCTCTAGTATTCTTGTTGCCCGGGTTTATCTGTCACGGCATGGTGTGCAACTCTCTCTCTCTCTCTCTCTCTCTCTCTCTCTCTCTCTCTCTCTCTCTCTCTCTCTCTCTCTCTCTCTAGTATTCTTATTGCCCGGGTTTATCTGTCACTGCATGGTGTGCAACGCTCTCTCTCTTTCTCTCTCTCTCTCTCTCTCTCTCTCTCTCTCTCTCTCTCTCTCTCTCTCTCTCAGTGCAGCCGTTTTTTGACCTAGTAGACAGCAGTCCACTCTTTTGATCATAACTTCTTCATCCGAACTCCGATTTGGGTGATCTATAGCCTCAATCGAAGAGCACGAAGTCCTCTACACATTGATGTAAAGACAGAAATTTTCAAAGTTATGGAAGGCGTTTCTGTAGCAGCATTTTCGAAGTGAACAGGTTCAACAAAATTGATTCTCATCTCCTATTTTACATACAATGTCTTCCGGCACTCGCAAGGGTTCTTCTTCTTCAACAAGGTCCACAACCATTGTGGAAAATGATCCAAAATCTCCTAAGTGTGGAGATAGCAACACAACCACCCAACCAACAACATCGGAAACCATCATCATGGCGTACTTGGTATCATTGCAAGAGACCGTAAACAAACAAGGCGAAGACTTACGAGCACTTGCAATGGAGAATGGCACACTAAGGGTACTTGTGGTTGAGAATGAGAATCTCAAGAGGACACTTGAGATGCAAACAACACGTTTGATGCAACTTGAAGAGGAAGTCAAGGAATGTAAACGCTCTCTTGTGGACTTGAATGCTTTGAAGGAGCGGATGAGCAAAGTAGAGCATGACCATGTATTGAAAGAGGAGAAATTTGACACTATGAGCCGGGATGTATGCGACATGAAAAATGTATGCACAAACAAGTCTTGGGCTGATGTATGTGGTAGCAATGTGGTTTCTAATTCCTCACTCATGCAAGCTATGGTTCAAACAAAGAATGTTGAGAATGTGGATGTGGAGGAGTTGAAGGAACGGGAGCGACGTTCCAAGAACATTGTTATTCGTGGAATTCCCGAAGAGAAGTTAGAGACACCTCCTTCTCTTGCCATTGTTATTGAAGATTTCTTCAAAACCCACTTTGGCATGTCCGGAGTTATGGTCTATGGAGCACATAGAGTGGGAAAGCAAGGAGCTCCTCGCTCGGGAGAACGGCCAATTGTATGCACCATGCCGGATGAGACCAAGCGAAAGATTATCCTTGATAATAGTTGGATCTATTTGAGGGATACAAAATGTTTTGTATGTGAAGATCGCACTATTAAGCAACAAAATATGCGTCGCAAGGCATATGAGGAAAAGAATAATAAAAACAAGGAGATCTCTCATGAAGAAAATGTGCCCAAGGAGGAGGCAAGTCTCTCAAGCAAATAGGGATGCGTGACCTATGAGACCGAGTTACAATTGAAAATATGCTTTTGGAATTGTAATGGATACCCATGGAATGCGGGGGTTGGCATTGATGAACTAACAAGCAAAGCCGATGTTGTACTTCTTGTTGAAACTTGGGAGCATGATACACAAAGGATTAACGGCTTGGAGGATTACAATGTACATTCATTGATGTGGTCAAAGAATCTCAAGCAACGAAGAGGACAAGGAGGGTTAGCATGTATGGTTAAGAAAGGATTGGAAGATTTTGTATCAATTGTGAAAGATGACAAGTACAAACGTTATGTATGGCTGAAAATTATGACACCAAAAAGAGCACCCATTTTTGTAGCCGGTTGCTACATTCCTCATCATGATTCTCCCTTTTATGCTTGCATGGATAGAGATCAACCATTTTCTGATTTGGAAGAGGACATTGCTTATTTCAAAGGTGAAGGTGATGTTATTGTATTTGGGGATATGAATGCTCGTACAAAAACATTGCAACATGATACTCAACAATTTGATATGCCATACATTTCAAGGGAGTTGGAGGAAGTTCACTTGTATGATCGTACTTCAATGGATGAGAAAGAGCCGGATCACTATGGAAAGTTACTTTTACACATGTGTAATAGCACCGGTATGCTCATTGCCAATGGTGTATCTTTGTGGAGTGGAACCAATGGATTTACATGTAGAAGACATAATGGGGATAGTGTGATTGACTATATGCTACTCTCTGAAGCCATCATGTATCGCATAAAGAGTTTTATGTTTGGTCAATGGACCCCGGAGTCCGACCATCGCACCTTATGTATTGACCTTTCATGTGGAGAAGCAACTAAGCATGATAATCTCAGCCAAAGGAAAGAGAAGTTATCACTATGTATGGATTTCAAACGAGCACCAATGTACATTGAAATGGTTGAGCAAAAATTATGGATGACAAAGCTTCAATGTGATGCACCATTGGAAACTAAATGGGAAGCTTTCAAGAAAGCTATTTGTTCTTGTGCGGAAGAATGCTTTGCCATAAAGCATCTCCATGGTATGAACAAAGATAGATCACGCAAAAGGTGGTTTGATAAAGAATGTCAAGATGCTCGAAAGTCCTTGATAAAGCTTGATGCAACTATGGACAAAGACAACTATCAAAGTCATTTGCATACATACAAGGCATTGATTCAAAAGAAGAGAAGAAGATGGGAAGTAAAGCAACAAGAATTTCAAGTCCAAGAAAAGGCACATGCATGTGGAAGATTTTGGAGAAACTTGAGAGGCAAGCGGGTTGAGAATTTTGGTAACTTGAGTCTAGTGGATATGTACACACATTGTAGGCAATTATATGAGCAAGAAAATACTGAAAAAATGCCATTTTATGGTTCACTCCCATGTATGCCGTCTTTTTTTACTATTGAGGATGTATGCGGTGGGCTTGAAAAGTTGGCCACTCGCAAAGCGGGAGATCTTCAAGGTATCAAGCCGGAGATGATCAAATGGACGGGAGATTTTACCCATGAGTGGATGTGTGATATGTTCAACCTTGCACTTCAACATGGTATGCCTTATGATTGGAGTACTAATTGGGTTAAGCCTTTGCATAAAGGAGGGGATGTAAAGAATGTAAGCAACTACCGGACTATAATGATTGGGTCTCTTATGGCAAAGTTGTTTGGGTGCATAATGGAGATGAAATTGAGTGATTGGGCTGAAGAGAATGACAAGCGTGCAAAGGGACAAGCGGGTTTTTGTCGATGCCATAGCACCATTGATCATCTTGTCACTCTTCGTGTTCTCATGGAGGAAAGTCGGTTGAAAGGCAAGCGATTGTATTGTTGTTTTGTGGACTTTAAGAAAGCCTTTGATATGATTCCACGTAACAATTTGTGGAGAAGGATGGAAGAACTCCAAGTGCCAAGTGAGTTTATGCTTGCGGTTTCTCGAATCTATGAGAAGGTGATTTGTCAATTGCGCATGGGAAGAGAAATTTCAGAAATTTTTGTAAGCACTATTGGGGTTAAACAAGGATGTCCATTGTCACCAACTCTCTTTGGTCTATGCATCGATCAATTGGAACAAATGGTACTTGACTTTATGCAAGAAGAAGGCATTGAAGAGGTCACTATTTGCAATGCGGTAATCATGCTTTTGTTGTATGCGGATGATGTAGTGCTTCTAGCACACACTTTAGAAGATGCACAAAAGCTTATGGTTGTCCTTGAGAACTTTTGCTTGCATAGTGGGCTGATTGTAAATGAATCCAAAACAAAGGTTATGCTTGTGAAAACCAACCATAAGGAGAAGCCATGCATTGTGTACAACAAGGAGACACTTGAAGTTGTTGAGAGCTTTAAGTACCTTGGCCTTGAGGTTCCATCCAATCACAAGTGGCATGAATGTGCTATGCGTCATTTGGAAGCGGGAAAGAGAGCATATTATGCATTTGAGAACATGTGTAATGCGGGAAACATCAAGTGTTGGGTTCTCAAGAAGTATCTTTTTGATGCATTGGTGACACCGGTTCTTCTTTATGGAGTTGAAGTGTGGGGCGGGAGCATCTCAAAGTCTACTTGGAAAGAGTTTGAGAATGTCCAAAAGCGTTTTCTTACAAACTTTCTCCAAGTTAAGACACAAACACCATATATGCTCCTACTTCTTGAGTCGGGATCTCTTCCAATTGAGGTTATGGGCATGGAAAGGGTTGTGGAGTACATGATAAAGATGCGTCAAAACCCCTCACATCGACTTCCTACAATTGCATGGGAAGCAAGCAAAAAAGTTCAAAAGACGCATAAAAGCAAGATCTTGAGCACGGGATGGATGCAAGACATAAAGAAGTGGTTTGGGAGATGGGATGCATTACACTTGCTACATGATGCTTCAATTGACTCTCAAGTGAATGAAGCTTTTCTACAACGCCAATGTATTACGGCTTGGGAGAAATCCGGTGGGTCACGCTTCATACATTACACCACCTATATTGCCCCCAACTACAAAACCATGTTCTTCGCTGAGAGAGGAAACCGTACTCACACTTACATGCTTGAGCCTATTCCCTTGTCCGCGATACGCACTATCGCAGCAATTCGGCTTAGCTCCCATTTCCTTCGATGCGAGATAGGGCGTTGGGGCAATGGAGAAGAGTCAAGTCGATTGTGCACATTATGCTCATTGCAAGTTCGAGAGTCTGAGTACCACACACTACTAGAGTGCTCAGCTTTTGATCACATCCGAACTTGCTTCTCTCACATTTTCAGCCATAACTTAGACCTACACACTTTCCTCTCCCAGCCAAAGTGTGGGCTCTCCATTGCGACTCTCATCACTACAATTTTGGAGCATCGAGAGTCACTCATCAGCCATACACATACTACATCACATGTAACTTTGGTCCCATAGGTCATATTTGACCTCCGAGGACGATAATAAAATCTATCTATCTATCTCTCTCTCTCTCTCTCTCTCTCTCCTCCTCTCTCTCTCTCTCTCTCTCTCTCTTCTCTCTCTCTCTCTCTCTCTCGTATTCTTATTGCCCGGGTTTATCTGTCACGGCATGGTGTGCAACTAACTCACTCACTCTCTCTCTCTCTCTCTCTCTCTCTCTCTCTCTCTCTCTCTCTCTAGTATTCTTATTGCCCGGTTTATCTGTCACTGCATGGTGTGCAACTCTCTCTCTCTCTCACTCTCTCTCTCTCTCTCTCTCTCTCTCTCTCTCTCTCTCTCTCTCTCTCTCTCTCTCTCTCTCTCTCCTCTCTCTCTCTCTCTCTCTCTCATCTCTCTCTCTCTCTCTCTCTCTCTTTCTCTCTCTCTGTCTAGTATTGCCTGGGTTTACCTGTCACGGCATGGTGTGCAGCTCTCTCTTTCTCTCTCTCTCTAGTATTCTTATTGCCCGGGTTTACCTGTCATGGCATGGTGTGCAACTCTCTCTCTGTCTAGTATTTTTTATTGCCCGGGTTTATCTGTCAGTGACTTGCTTTGCCTTTTGTATTGTATTGGATGTAGACGCCTTATGTTGAGGTTATCAATGGGGGTAAGTTGGTGAGGATTTGTCGGGCTGAACCACCATGTGCGAGTCGGAACACTCTCATGGAGAAGCGATCACGGATGATTCAACACTTAAAGAAAGTACATGGGCTGGATGTCTTCATCCCTCAAAGGCTTGGAGGGCGGCCTCGAGGGAGTGTCAACAACAACGTGCCCAAGTCAAGTATACGAGATCAGGTACGGGCCCAACAGCGCTTTAAGGATGTGAGTCAAAAGTTTGCAGTAAATCGCAAGAGGATTGAGGAGAGAGCAAATAATAGGGCAGCCCTCACTTGGGACGTTCTTCCGCGCAAAGCTCAAACGGCCATGAAGAAAGATACTTTTATCATGCAATTTGTGGCCAACCACATAGAAACGATCGATCAAAGTTTGAATAGTGTGCCTTGGGTAGACATCCATGGTATGTGTGAAAGCTTGTGAAGTGCGTAAATTTTGTGGTTGTTTTTGCAAGCTGTCATTCAAGTTGTATTTGCAAGTTGTGTTGTTTGGTATCGTGGCAAATTTCACCATATGGTTTGAAAGCCCCTCTCTCTCTCTCTCTCTCTCTCTCTCTCTCTCTCTCTCTCTCTCTCTCACACACACACACACACACACACACACACGAAAACTCATCCAATGTTTTATGAGGCCTCATCGTGTTTTATGTTTTGGTGCGTTAGTCATGCATTTGGTTTTCCTTGGACAAGTTTCTAAAAAAACATTGACATTGCCATTGTGCCTTAAGCTATTAGTAGTGGTAGTAGTATTAGTGCTCGTAGTGAAAATCCACAATGATGAT